>NC_136965.1:17501442-17853888 GCF_032717465.1 Coenobita brevimanus | reverse complement strand
TTAACTAACGTGATCTGGTACGAGTAAAGCTGAAAAAAAAATGGGTAATGAGAAAAGTGAAAAAAAAAAAAAATCTCGTTTTTTCTGCCAGAAGGGAGTTATATTACAACCATCCGAGAAAGCGCGATGAAGCTATGTGTTTGGCCCGGTTTATATCTGTCTATCAGTCTGTCTGCCTGCCTGTCTGTCTGCCTGTCTGTTAGCAAGATTATAGGAAAAAGTCAGCAGATTATCTTATTTCTTTATTTAGATTTTGAATTTACCATTCTGTACAAACCCTTACGAACTCGGGAACGTTGTCGCTGGAATCCAAGCAGAAAGAGTCAGCGGACAGTGACTAATTTCTCGCAGTTACCCATCCATTTTACTGCTTTCTCTGAATAGGAAGCCCACCCCGACTTAATCAGTGGTGTCAGAAAAGGTGCGCGGGAAAGTAAAGCGTGCAGATCATCTCTGTCATTAAACTCTGAATTGGGTTAGGATGAAGTAATTCGTTTTTTTATAGCATTCAGTAAAAGGTCAGGGGTACAAGACAAGGATAAAGGTTCAGTCAGCCGTCATGTCCGAGCGAGAGGCTCATCAATTTCGAAGCATTGTGACGAACAAGCAATAAACAGTAGGTCAGAGGTAGACTCCGTGGAGAGAGTGCATCAGTACATCACGTCTACACGATTATTTTGTTTTCTGTTACCATACTTCAGAACCACAGGTGTTTAGTGATAAAGTGGACGGGCGTTTGAACCGATTGTGAGGCACGAGTGTTGTTGGCGTCACTTCATAAGCTGGTGGTTAGATTTTGCTGGATTTTCCCGCCATTGTCCTCCTGCCTGCGATCTGTCGCCTTGTTCTCGCTGCACCCACCAAAGGTATGCTGTTTGACTTTATTAATTCTGTACCCATTTTACTCAAACTTGGCCTAAAATTTCCATCTCTCCAACTTGAATACTGAGTTGTAGCAATAGATTAATACTAGAACATGTAAGTCACAAAAAAGTGCCATTGAAGAGGAGCCGTAGCGCTGCCCTTTTCTGCCAATGACCCATGTGAAGTAAGCGGCAAAAGGACGAAAATCTGGGTCAAGTTACCCTGTAAAAAAAAAAAAAAATAGTAGTATAATGCAGGATACTATGATATTCTAGGAAGTTGTGGACAGTTGAGCGTTGTTTGTGGTTTGCAATAGCGAGACAGGCAGAAAGAAAGACACACAGACTGACAGACAGACGCAAGGCAAGGAGACAGGAAAGGGAGAAGAAGCGTGGCGTTATTTTCAGTGAAGTTGACTTCATTGCACATTATATTTGTGCCGCAACTTTAATAGCATGTCTCCTTATGTATAACCAAGGTCCGCTGACTGGTAGTGAGCTAACACACACACACACACACACACACACACACACACACACACACACACACACACACACACACACACACACACACACACACACTCACTGCAACCACTTCAAACGATACATCCCTCAACCCTCCACCCCTCACACACACAAACAATACACCCCCATCCCCTCCCCCCCACACACACATACACTGCAACCACTTCAAACCATACACCCCCTAACCCTCCACCCCTCACACACACAAACAATACACCCCCATTCCCCCACCCACCCACACACCCACACACACACACACACACACACACACACACACACACACACACACACACACACACACACACACACACACACACACACACACACACATCCACATCAAATATACACCCCTCACACACACACACAACCACATCACTTACACACTCACACACACACACACACACACACACACACACACATCAAACACACACACAACACATCACCTACACACACACGCACACACACATGAGAGTTAATAGAGACAGCATTAACACTCTCCTAGAGTAGTATGACTTCAATTTCAACTGAATGCTATCGCCAAGCAGTACCTGGAATAGAATACTAGAGTTGCCCCTACCATGAAAGGGCCCTGGTACCATCTAGTGGTTGTAAAAGTAGCTGAACAAGTTTCTCTGTCTTGGTAGGCGTCGCTACTTGGCTACTTTTGCTAGTGGTCAAAGGACAGTGGAAGGACGAGGGTGTGTGTGTGTTGCTGTTGCATCATGTCTCCCTCTGAGGTAAGTGTTGATATTTGCTGTTTTTAGCCATTAAGGTGACTACATTAGGACACAAGGATATCGCACTGACAGCCAGGAAGTATCATGGCCCAAAGAAATAATAATTTCATAAGGCTGGGCTTCTTGGGACGTAATTCTGATGAGACAAGGGGGATGTTAGTGTGAGGGAGATGAGGAGGCCTTGTAGTCCAGTGCTGCCGTTTTGTGGAAAATCGTCTGCTAATGTGGAAAAACAAATGAACGACGAGCATGGATGTGGGCAGGCGGACGTCATTCCACACTAACACTAATTGTTCACGTTATTTTCCTTGTAGGAATAAGGGGGATTTTTGTCATGATTGGGAGGAACTAACATGTATTGTTATTCAGACCGTTCACAGTTAAAACCCAACGAATATGTAGCGGTTTGGTTCTATAATACTGCTTTCATTTCTAAAACAAGGAAGTAAATACGTCGTGGAACAGCTCAACTCTTACCCACCTGGCGATATCATAAAAATATATATATATATATTATTTACAAGACACGTGCCAACCATTAGCAGTGCACACTTACTTTGTAATATTAAAGAAATACCGAAACAATGTTGTAAATCGTGTACAGTTGATATACTAGAAAACTTGGATGTGGATAAACTTACTTGTCTCCTGGCTGGTTATTAATCAACATTTGCTGACTTATTAACTCTCTTAATCATTTAACGTCCTTACACTTGAATCATAATAGGTCTGACATCATTAATTATACCCTCTCTTCCAGTATTCACAGTATACCAAATTTTATGGTAGTTATACCAACAATACATCCTCTGTCATCCTGGTTACTAAACGAGACCGTGTGCAATAATGACGTCACAACCAGTGTGCAATTCACGGCAACTCTGCAGTACAGTTTGGGACCTGAATGTAAACTGATAAGTGCGATTCAGATTTCAGAGGGACAGTGTGATGGAAAAAATTATTGTATGTAAATTATTTTGTCCTGAAGGGCACACACACACACACACACACACACACACACACACACACACACACACACACACACACACACACACACACACACACACACACACACACACACACACACACACACACACACACACACACACACACACACACGTACACGTATATTGTGGTGTTGTTCCTTCATTTGCCTAGGCCGTGATAGTCGTCTTTTTGCAGCTGATTTCCCGTAGTGCAGTGGAAGAACTTGACAAACTTACAGCTCTACACCATTTCCATACCACTTCTTCGTGACTAGCACCATTGTAGTGTTAACCCCTTGTCACAACACAAAATTTAAGAAAGAGATTGCAATTTTACGCCAAGTTAGAGTGAACAGGGTATAGTAGTGATGCTGCAACACACGTATATTTGTCCTCTTGTTTACAGGTCACTCCACACGCAGTCCTTAGGTCACGTCTTCCATAGAACAGGTAACGCATGGACAGCCAGCGTAACTAAATGGCAGACCAGAGATGGAGTGAGAGGATGAGGTACGCAGAGAACAAGATAGATAATACTCCCAGATCCACCGATATGGGAAGGAACAAGCTAACAACCAATGGATCGGAGTGGAGACAGGTGAGAGGGGTCCTTATCCTGTAGTGGTGTGTCACAGGCTGATGATGATGATGATGATGATGATGATGATGATGATTATAATACAGCTACTACTGGCGATAGCGGTGAGGATTTAACCTCTGTACGAACTAACAGAAATGGGATGAATATGATGATGATGATTTTGATAAAACTATATACTCGATGAAACAGCTGGGATGATGACAGTTATGATGATGATGATGATGATGATGATGATGATGATGATGTGACTCCCGTACAAATTCTACAATTTGATTAGAAGGCAGTGATGAATATGATGATAAAGGTGATGACTCTGATATAACATCTGTTCTACATCTTTTACAGTGTTGGGATGACAATAACTGCTGCTGCTGACGATGATGATGATGATGACGAGGGAGATGACGATGGTGATGATTACGACAACGACGATGACGACGACGACGACGATCTTCAAGTCATTGGCTGAGTCACCTCTCCCTTTCCTTCGTGTTTTGGTGACTGGGCATATATGTGTGTGTGTGTGTGTGTGTGTGTGTGTGTGTGTGTGTGTGTGTGTGTGTGTGTGTGTGTGCTCGCGCTCGCTTCCGTGTAAACTTGGTTGATGACTCCATAGTTAGTTACATGGCAGAATTATTTCCACACATTCATAGTTTTATTTCAAGGGTAAATATTAGGTCAAGAATATAGGACCTTTTACCTATACAATTACGAGACACTTACGCAATATTCTGAAAAGCTTATTACATCCCATAGATCACAGCACAGGGTTCCATAAGTCACTGATCACCGTCTCTTTATGTATCGTTAGGAAGTGGATGAATATGAGTGAAGTAATACATATATTTTGGTCTTTATTTAAAGGGAAGAATTAACCTCACATATTCTTTTTAATTTTAAGGATACAACACATGATTTTCTACATTTTATCACAGTAGCTCTAGGACCGGCCCTGACCGTCTGCTTCTCACTAACCATTTTCGGATGAGAGGTGTTGTACTCATATAGGCTTTAGAGATTATAGTGAAGCCAAGTTACGTTCTACCAGCCCCACACATTAAGTCACACACCATCACCCTCTCACACCACACCATACCATACCACCCTCCCACACCGTATCACACCACACCATACCAATCTCTCACACTACACGACACGAAATCACACTCCCACGCCACACAAATTCACCCTCCCACACCACACCACAAAAAATCCTCCTCCCACACCACACATAACCATCCTCCAACACCACACCACACCACACAAAACCACCCTCCCACACCACACCAAACCACAAAAATTCCTCCTCCCACACCACACCGCACAAAATCACCCTCCCACACCACACCGCACAAAATCACCCTCCCACACCACACCACATACAACCACCCTCCCACACACCACACCACACCTCACCACACAACCCTTCCCACACCACACTACATAACCCCCGCCACCACACCACATCACACCACACCACACCACACCAAGGAGATTAACCTAAGGGGCCTGAAGCTCCCGCATCTAGTAATTCTGAGCTTGTTTCCAGGTAACTCCACACACACACACCTCAGGTCACGTCTTTCACAGAAGAGATAACAGAAGGACAGCGAGCGTAACTGAATGGCAAGCCAGAGATGGAGTGAGAAGAAGAGGTGCACAGAGAACAAGATGGAGAGATCATATGATGCAGATCTACCGAGCAAGGACGGAACAGGCTAACAATCAATGGATCAGAGTGGAGAAAGGTGAGAGGGTCCTTATCATGCAGTGGTGTGTCACAGGCTGATGGTGATGATATTGATGGTGATAATGATGTTGATGCTGATGGTGGTGATGCTTTAACATCTCAACGTATGAGGTTACAGAATGCACAGTGAGGCTGCATAGTCAGGAAATGGAAGAATATGAGTGCATTTAAGTATTTATGTAATGTGATGAATAAGGATGGAAGATTAGAGGATGAAGTGACTGAAATGATACGTCAGGGAAGGAGGGTTGCTTGTTCTCTAAAAAGCAGTGATTAGGAAGAGGGAACTGAGGATGAAAGTATGAAAAAAAAGGGCACTGCATGCTGTGATTCCCACTTTAAAGTATGGAAGTGAAGCTTGGATCTTGTTGAAAGGACACAAGTCAAGAGTGAGAGCAGTGGAAATGAGCTACTTGAGAGGAGCATGTGGAGTTTCATAGAGAGACAGACAGACAAATGGGCAGATGAAGGAGCGTTGTGATGCTGATGTGGATGAGACTGAAAGCGTTAAGAGAAACACTTCGAGATGGTTTGGCCATGTGGAGAGGATGGCGAATAAGAAAATGACTAGAAGAGTGCACATGAGTTAGCTGGAAGGATAGAGGGGGATGGGGAGACCGATGATGAGATGGAGGGAAAGAGTAGAAACATATGAGTGGGATACTTGAGCTAAATGGTAGAGGACAGTACATCATGGAGGCGATTTGCTTGTGGCCACCCCTTACGGGATTAAGGCGTCTGGCTATAGATAAACAGTCATAGATATAGATAGATAGATAAGTAATGATGATAATATGATAATGATGATGATGATTATGATGATGATGATATTGATGATGATTTTTGTCGGCAGGTGGAAGGACGAAACAGCAGGAACACTACCATCCGTCCAAGCATCCATGATTCCACATCCACCCATCTGTCTATCCATTCATCTACCCATCAGTTTCGTTTGATGTTAAAAGCTAAGTCTATTTAACTTAAATAGTACCAATTTCTTCTTCATAAGCTTTCCAGCTGTCTGAACAGATCTGCAGTAGCTTTAAAAACTTCTAAAATAACTCGGTTCTGGTGCTCAGTTTGGTACTTTTTTTTTTCCTTTTATCAGCACTGGCGCGCCAAATTTTGAGAAAAGTCCCTCAAGTAATTCCTGTTATTTTTTACTAGGTTTCTAATGATGTTCATAGATCCGTTGTTGCTTTATTAGTTTCCTAGACAACACAGTCTTGGCACTGTTCTCTGCCACCCTATCATACCATGTCAAATAGTGTTCTCGCTTACTTGCTTTGTTCGTTCGCTCGCTTGAACAATAAATCACTAAAGAAAAGGAGGTATAAACCCCCTAACCCGCCACAGTATTATAACCCTCGGTATGCAGTTCGTTCTCTGCGACCCTGTAACTTTGTGTACCCGAAGCGCTTACGAAATCACTTGAAATAATTTTCCTTTCGTAACTACACTCTTTTCAGTTTAACTTGGCCTGAGTTGTTGTTGTTGTTACACCTTAGGCTCCTCTGGTTGTGAACCGAGTGCTATGTTGAAGGATTATCTGTGTTGTGGTAGTGTGGTGCAGGAAGTGAGTGGGTGTGCTGTGGTGTGGGGGTGCCACTTTGCAGTATGAGCACAGTGGATTATATGTGTGTTATATTTTGTGTTAGTATTGTAGCAGGGAAGGTTGGTGTACTCGTGTCTCTGGGTTCGGTAGTGTCTGATGATGTATGTCTGGTGGAGGCACATGAAGGATGCTGTTTGGCAGTGTTGGCTGGCTGGGGTGTCCATGTGTTATGTATGTGGTATAGAAAGTTTTGGCTGGTGTCTATGTAGTTTATGTATGTGTTTGGTATAGAAAGTTTTGGCTGGCTGGGGTGTCTGTGTGTTTATGTATGTGTTTGGTATAGAAAGTTTTGGCTGGCTGGGGTGTCTGTGTGTTTATGTATGTGTTTGGTATAGAAAGTTTTGGCTGGCTGGGGTGTTTATGTGTTTATGTATGTGTCTGGCAAGTGTAGAATTGGGTGGAGGAGGGATGTTGCAGAGATAATCTGAGTAGTGATGGGCGGTTGTTCGATTTTGTTTCTTTGTGGAGAGGATGATGCAACATAAGGTTACAAGGGTGGGACGGATCTTGAGCTGAAGTGATGAACTGTGTGCATCTCATATTCACTTGGTCTCTGACTGAAATTAGTTATGTTTCTTGGTGTAGGCTGTCAGTACTTGTGGTCTTAGTGTCTTCTGCTATCAAGGTATTGTTTTCTGTTCTTTAAAGCTTCCTCTTGTTTGTGTTGGGTAAGATTAGGGCTCAGCTTGTGCGATATTAATTCACGGTTGTTTTAATGATTTACTTATAGGTGGAGGATGGAGTTGGGATGTATATGAGAGAGGGTGGGTGTGTATTAGGGGGAGTGATGCATAATGACAGAGGACAGGGTGGCATAGAGGCGACTTGTCTGTAGCCACCTTTTACGGGATTAAGGCGTCTGGCTATAGATAGATGGATAGTTCATAAATAGTTTTCATATGGGTTACCGAGTAGTAGCGATAGTTATCACTAGAATATGATGCTAGTCACGAGTGAGTGCTGTGGAAAGGATGTAAAATTATAGTACTATCTGTTTCTGCTACTGATCCGCGTGACATTCTCGTATGCTTTCAATGAAACTCTGTGTCAAGTTAAAGTGAAAGGCGTGTATGTTTGTGTAGGAGGAACAAGAGACAAGGAGGTATTCTGTGGCCTGTTTTCTTTGTGCTTCCTACAAGACACAATAATAGTTATGACGGGGCATTGATGGCAAGTTTGTGAGTCAGCACACACTTACGGCCTCTCATTATACAAGGTGGTCCATATATTACGCCACCCAGTTCTTGTGTGTTGCGGGCACGGCTCAGTGAACATTACCAGTGTCTATCCTGCATCATTATCTACTTCCCACAACCCTCTTCAGGCTTAGCTTTATAATATAGGCTTTAATTTAGGTCCATTGATTGCATGGTGGAGAATTCCCATAACCTTTTTTATGCTTAGCTGTATATCATTGTATTGTATAATCTTTTATGTCCACTGATCACACGGCTGAGTAGTAATTTGGTGAAGCGATCAGAATGTCTTAGCTCATCACAAAAGCCGTCCCCACAACACACAAGACTGCAGAGCGCAATATACTTATCACCTATATTAAGTCAAAGCCAAAGTTAAAAAGGTAATGAAACAAGACAGAAAATTTAAGTTTTCATTATTAATACTTCAGTACAGAATACATTAACAGAGACAGCAATATAAAATATGCATTCAAAAGTAGCATTTGTCCACAGAACATTGTGGAGGGGAGCGACCCGACTTGCAAGGCAGATCACACCATCACCACCAGGCTTCTCTCGGCAGGTCAGGGCAGATCACCAGCAGCAGCAGCAAGTCATCTCACGGCTGGGGAAGACACGACACCCTGCCGCCGCCGCCGCCACCACCACCACCACCAGGCATCTCAGAGTAGGGGAAGACACCACACCACCGTCAGGCTTCTCACGGCAGGGCAGACCAAACTTCAGCAGGGTATGACCAGTGTGGCAAGGAAGCAGCGTCAAGGCAGCAGACTCCAGCACGACCTGTGGACCAGATGTGTATTAGTTCAAATCAGTGTTAGCTTTAGTTATTTAATCTTACATTGCAGAAACTTCATCTTGGCACTATTCCTTGTAGCACCTTTTTCTTAAGATTATTTCTACGTATGTTATTAGTGTATCTTAATGTGTAATATGCAAAACAGGCAAGAAAGAGGTGCTAGGGAGTCTCAGACAACGGGAATATGTACCTTATATCCACACTAAACCAAGTGAATAAGTCTAACATTTAGGGACCCAAGGCTAGAAGAGCTTAGTTATAGTGATGTATTTTATATCAGGAAAGAGGTAAATTATGCTAGTCTTCACTCAGTTCAAGTCTCTGAAGCCTATGTGAGCCTCAGTTGTTAGGTACAGATCTGAGTCTATTAATTACTTAGTGAAAACGTGAGCCATAATTCAACATGTAATTATTAAGTCATTACATTCAGATGTACGAGTAATTGTAACCAATAAAATTTATGTTACGAGTTCTGAGTATGTTATTGACCCCCATGTACGACAAAATGGTGTCTTTGAATACCTGACTTTCTGGATGTATCGAAAAAAGGTCAGATTGGCTAGATTTTACGAAAACACGAAAAGTTATAGATTTATCAATAATAATCAAAAGGACTAACTGTACTAACGTCAAGACAAAGATGAACTGATAGAATATACGGGGCACAACTGATGGGTCTCGGAAAAATAAAACTCCCCAAAATAAATCCTGGGACACTGTATAATACCATAAGAACACTACCTGCCTCGATAGAGAGGAGCCAGACCAGAGTGACAGGCCAAGTAATCTGGTCTACGTCAGACAAAGAACTAAGCTGCTAGGCCAGCTGTTTCACTGTCATAACCTCTGAACTGACAAGTCATTGCCACTCTTACCCACACACACACACACACACACACACACACACACACATATACAGCTGCATCGTTAGCTATGGTCGACACTACTTCGGATATCATGTGTCGTATGATGATGATGATGATGATGATACCAAAATATTTTAGTTCCCCCTAAAATTCCCGGTCCAACCGTTTTCTATGATTAATAAAGGGGTAACTAGGATAAATTTATTGTTTTTAAAAGCCTCTCCTCGGGTTCCTACGCTACTGAGGGTGCAATGAATGTTACTCTGTGGTGTATTCCATTTATTAGATTGCAATAAAATCAATTACACACTCGTAGACTTCGTTTTAATCACCCCTTGTTGCTGTTGCTCCTGCTGTTCTTGTGGTCGTAGGTTGGTCTGTACGTGATCCCAGTGGACTGCAGGCTGAATTTTCCCTTTCCTGAAGTCCACCGTCCTCCTGTAGGGAGATAGGGGGCGTTTAAGGATGGTTATGTGACCTGGCAGCTGCACCGCCTGTTGTGGTGTGCTGGGGTGTGTTGTGGTGCATGTATTGTGTGTGTGGTGATATGGTGTGCTGTGCTGGGACAAAAACTACCCATTAAATAAATATAAACAGTAAAAAATACGTCAATTATTGATCCAACCTTCCGTTGTACGTCTGGCAAACCAATCTTTCAGGCACTCGATCGTACAGCATACATAACGCAATAACTTTACCAAATTATCAAAATCCCTCTAAAAACATTAATTTATCGCTAGTGTATTACCTTATAGTGGAAAATCAGGTGGAATTACAAGCAAATTAAGGAGAATAGACTGGAAAATCCTCCGAGTTGGGGTCAGAGTGGAGTCGGGGCGAGTGTGGCAGCGAGAAAGACATCAGTTGCAGCCAGACCTCAGTGGTGAGAGGTCTGGCGTGCAGCTCTACTCTGCCAAATTCACTGGGTCTATCTGTTTCGCTGTGTCTCTGTCTCTATCTCTATCTCTATCTCTATCGCTGTCTATCTCCATTTCTATCTCTGTCTCTCATACACGCATACAAACACAGTTTTACACCATACCATCGTCATTTACACCATTGACATAATTATATACTGTATCATTCTTTAACATATGCACCTCCCAACCTCTCTCTCTCTCTCCCTCACACACACACACACACACACACACACACACACACACACACACACAAAAACAACATACACTATACCTCCATCCGTTGAGTGAGATGGTATGCATGACGAGAACAAGGCCCTCCAAACAGGCTACTTCTCCCCCACTGGATGTGTTCCTGGAGCGCATACCTCCCTGGGTGATGAGAGTGGTGGTGTTGCTGGTTGTGTTGTGGTTCAGGCCCTGGTGCTGTTGGGGATAAAGATCATGTTGTGAAATTCCATCGACACAGTATAAACATAACACATCTATATCATGACTTAACACACACACACACACACACACACACACACACACACACACACACACACAAACCCAACCCCCACACACTCACCAAGCACCCACAAACACCCTCACTGTTAGACCACTTTCACTCACTCTACTTAATAAAATAACCTGATGTTGACTAGAATAGGAGCTGTCCCGACCATGACAGGGTTAATGGTACCAGTATTAACACTATCAGGCTCCTAGGACTCTATCTAAGCTCTAGAAAATAGTCTGAGTTAGCTAGAATAAAGGAAAGAAGGCCCAGCACAATAGGAATACTTGTATGAAATATCTAAGACAGTACTATCTCCCTAAAAATGTTTCAAAATAATCTATATATTAAAATGACACTTATGACAGTACGGGAAGAAGTATGCTCTAGAAGTATGCTCTAGAAGTATGCTCTTATGGCCTAGTTTTATACAGAGTTAGGAATGTAGATCAAGAGAGTAAAACAGTACCGAGATAACGATCCAAATATGAGGCTTCGAAGAATAAGGTGAAACGAAGCTTATTAACTTTATCTGTTTAACTTAGTATCAGTAATTTGGTAGGGCATATTCAACAGCAAATAATATAGAAAGAAAAATCATGAGCTTGGGAATTAACATACGTATGGAAAAGTGTACAAGATGGAGTTCGACTCGTAACACTGGTTTCAAGGCAATATATGATCCCATTATTTAACCTAGGATATGATTTGCACGAGATCTAAGTCAGCTGTATTAATTCTACGAAAAAATATAGGAATATAGCACTAGAAGTAGTAATAATAGCATAAACTGACCTTAAAATGGCGGAAAACAAGCAGGGGTGGTGCTGGGGAGGCGGGGGTGGTTCTGGTGGCGATGCTGTGAACTAACCAAGCTGATGACGTTATGGCGGCGACCACTGCCTCTCATTTGAACCCCAGACTCCCTACAGGACGGACCTCCTGGCTCCACCTGCCCAGCTGATGACTTTGGCGATTTTTTCTCTCCATTTCAGGTCTGTTAAGGGAATTTAAAAGTGTATTATTTCAAGCGTGACTTATTTTCCAAGTTTTTGGTGGCTTTCGGCGGAAAAGAAGCTCGAATTTAATTTATATTATTATTATTATTATTGTTATTATTATTTTAAGAAATAGCCATATATTCTAAGGAATTTTACCGGTCTTTGCAATATGTCTGCCAGTGAGGTGAAGGAAGCCGGCAGACTGTATTTTCAACTTAGTGAAATATCAATGCTGCCAACACCAAGACTCTTGTCCTCATTACTGCCTGCTGTCTACCTAATTCATTTTTAGTATATATAGTTTTACAATAAGAATTTTTCCTACTCTGCCACAAACAGTAAGACTGGCAATAGGCCACGTATGTTGGTGCCTGATCGTGACTAAATCCTCCCGTTAACCCCAGTGAACCGATGAGTAATTATCCGATTTTATTCCTCGCATCTGAAGACAACCGCATTTACCTTATTTTTACGAATTAAAAGAATTATGGGTATTTTTCTGTAACTAGGGATAGGTTTTCAAAATGTGGGGATTATTTTTCGAACTGGTGAGGTTAGACACAGCCTTCATTAATCCTTTAACTACGAGAGATCCCTTAAGCTGAATAAAATCGTCTGGTGGTTGCCTGATAGCAGACTGGAAGGGTTTATTACAGGATCAATTTCTGCCACTGATTTGCCTTCAACAATGCAATTAACTCCTTCAATATAGCGTATTTTGCCTATTATTCTCGCTATTTCCAAACTATTTAAATCAGCCTAATTTATGATCGAAAGGGGTCTGATATAGCCTTAACCCTTCACTATTACAAGTCCTATGTTCAATAAAATCGTCTGAAGCCAGCATGCTCCAAACAAAAAAGATTGTCATAAAACTGAAGAGGTTAAAACTGATTTCGGGTTTTTTATCGTTTACTACAGTCGGGGTATTTTCAATTTTTTTTTTCACTAGGGGTAGGATTTACCCTTGTTCCGAATGATTTAGATTAATTTCCACCAGTGATGCCTAACCCCTATTTGGGGTTGAAGTCAAAATACGAAATAAAATCCTTGAAATTCACCGAGATAAGTTTTTCTTTTCATTTTTTTCATTAGGGGCAGAATTTACCCATATTTCGAATGGTTCTGAGGCTAATTCTCGCCTATTTCTTTCTTTATTAAATTAACCTAATGTAACCTAACCCGACATAACGTAATCAAACTTAACCCCTAACTTAAGACACATTTGCGAAGGATATGTCATAGAGAAGACCCCCTCCCTCTTCTAATTTGAGGAGTTTGTCATAGGAAAGGCTGGAATACCCGACGGGCTTGACTGTAATTATTGGCAATAATACCCTGATTTCTGGGTCGTTTTTATATCAGTTCTCTCATTAATCTGGTCCACAATATCGTTCTTTTACTTCCTCTGTCACCAAGCTCAGTGGCAGAAATAGAAAATGCTATGGCTAAATAAGTCTCAGTAATATAAATGACATATTCGTATTTCGCCTCAATCTTCGTCTCCACAAATTAGCTAAACTCTGCATTTTTTTCCAGGCTCTACTTCGCTCGCTGGCACAATGTTCAGCAGCAGTGAGGAGTGAATATCAAGCAAGAATTAACACCTTCACTACGAGAGATGCATGTATGAACCATGAAGTTACCCGTCCTGCAGCCCACCATCCTTTTGGTACCATCAGTGCCACCACATGGTGTCCCTCTCCAGCACCAAAATGGATGGATGGAGGCTGCTTTTAATCCCTTCTGTTGGACACCCTTCTTGATCTGAATAAATCCGTCAGAGGCAGCCAGAATACAATTATACAGGCGTCATCGTACTGAAGGATCAACACAGCAGCTTCAGCAACAGGTATATGGAATAATTTTATAAATTGCTATTATTAGCTTATAATTTTGCGATAATCGTTGTTGCAAGTGAGCATTTATAATTATATGAACAAACTAGTAAACTCTTGAATGCACTACTTAATCCTTTACATGCACTTATTAATAATCTCTTGTAATAATATGCCCTAACCTTTTATACTTATATGGTCTAATCTTTTCCCCACAGGTTGCCTCGCTGGTGTGTAGTGATGGTAGGGTGGAGGGCAGGCTGGGGTGGGGGTGGGGGGTAGCCAGGAGCAGGGAGGGTCATGGGGCAAGCTTAGGTGGGTTAGGCAGCAGAGTTATGGTCAACTAGGTTGGCTTTCTAGGCCGGGTAAAGTTAGGCGTGGTAGTCTTAGGTCATCTATTAGCTTACTTCGTTGATGTTGGTTGTATGGTTGTCCGGCCGGACATGTCTGTGGTTGTCGTTGTTGGTTGCTGGACACGAGTTTTTGTCTGAGCGGCGATACACCACCAACGGAGGAGCGACAGCATCAGCAGCAGCAGCATCGTCGTTGTCCTCGTCGTCATCAGTAACAGCAGCAGCAGCAGTAACTTCAGCGATGAGACAGGTAACTGGATGATCCTGAAATGGAACTGAAATTAGCCAAATGTAACACATGACAGAAAATTCAATTTTGAATAATGGTTTAATATTAATCTTGAAGAGTAAAGACCTAAACACCTAATGTACATATGTTTTTTTTTTTTCCTAAACCTGTATATGTGGCCTTATTTTGATATAAGACAGCACTAAAAGCAGATTAGGTTTTGATAATTGTTTTTTTTGACAGGCGAGCACAGAAGAGCGGAGATGCATCATCGACCACGCAGCTTCCCTGAACCCGATGTGCTGAGAGGGAGCGAGGACGGGAGAAGGGGTGATGGAGCAGGACGGACGAGCGAGGGAGCGAGGACGGAGGGATGGAAGAGCGAGGACAGATGGAGGAGCGAGGACGGGCAAAGGGACGAGGACGGACGGGCAGAGGAGCGAGGGGGCGAGGAGATAAGACCCACGAGGGAGCGAGCTACTACATCAACGGGATGCTGGTGTGTAAGCTGTTGGCAACCTTTCCCTTGTGACCGTATTCTCGTTAGCTCAGTAGGATATCTCTAGTCCGTTTACCCTAACCTGACAAATATCCATAATCTCTTCATGCTCAGTGGATAGCAAAGTGTAATCAGACTGGAGACTTTGACTAGTAATCAAGGGGAGGCGGTGGCTCAATCGGTAGAGAGGTGGCCTGCAGTCCTACCGGACCCAGGTTCAAATCCCTGCTGGGGCAGGGAACAGCTTAAGGATCTGAATTTCATAAAATCAGACTTTACAGATCTACCAGAAGACCCGCCGACATGTCGAAAAAATACCCCCGCTAATACCAATATGAGACAGCCCAGCTATGTATTCAATATGAACGATGGGTGTTAGCGTCGAAGTGGTGACATGTAGAGGTGTATGGCATGTAGGAGGACTACTGGGCCTTGAGAGCAGGCTGTGAAGCCTATGCCCAGAATCGGACACATAAAAAAAAAAAAATCCTACCTTTTAGCGTAAGTCCATCGAATTTCATGTAGCCACGACATACGTAATGAAATAGTTAATATATTACACATACCAGTAAAGGTGTGAGTGGTAAAGGCAGGTGAAAACAGGCTATAGCATCACGTTACTTGTAGATGCTAAATGTTACTCTTTTACTTAACTTAGGCATTGTGTAGATACTGGACAAAATGTATAGGAAGATGGCACAATTATGCAAAACAAATCGTGAAGGAAGAAGTATTAAAGAAATCTAATCTCATGGGAACGTCACTATGCTATCACTAACATATACTGAATTAAGACAACTGGTGGAGAATTATAACTAAGAACTGTTGCTGTGACTATGTTAATCTTACAGACTGATACAGACGACGAGCCTACGACGAGGGGCGGAACCTGTGGCGTCGACGTGGGGGTGTTGTGTCGGCGTGGAGGTCGTTGTGTCGGCGTGGAGGTCGTTGTGTCGGCGTGAAGGTCGTTGTGTCGGCGTGGAGGTCGTTGTGTCGGCGTGGAGGTCGCTGTGTCGGCGTGAAGGTCGTTGGGTCGGCGTTAGGGCTGGGTCGTCGTTGGGGCCTACTGTGTCGGCGTTGCGTGCGGCGTCAGCGTGGGACTGCAGCGTCGAAGTGGAGCTGCAGTGCTGGTGTGCAAGTGCAACAAATACGTCAACAGCAGCTGCAATGGTAAGAAATAATTTAAGTTTTCAGTCTTGTGCTAAAGTTTGTTCATAAGATTGCTAGCTTGTACCTTCAACTTGACACAGCTACCAAACACTAAGCAAACCAGAGAGAATAATTGTGAAAATACTACTAAACAAAATTAAACAATTCACGTCTTTGGGGATGTAACATGCTATCAAAAGTTCTATCTGTCTGCACATGCGTAAGTTAAAGACCACATATCTTTTTCCAGCATTTAACCTTTAAAAGTGCATTGCGTAATACTGTAAAGAACATTCCCATAAAATAACTGATCATAAAACTTAGAAGAAATGATGCAGCAGTGTTCATGTTCCGCAGGGATGCAGACGGCGTACCTACCACGTTGGGGAAGAGGCGGAAGCTGCGATGTGGGCAGACGCTGCGGCGTAGGCAGTTGTCGTCGTCATGGGCGGAAGCTGTGTGGCCGGCGGAAGGTTCGGATGCTGCAGTGGTAAGATAAATTTGCTGTATGATAAATCTGCTTATACTTGCTGACCTTAAGCTTTTAAAATATCTGCATGTGTAACTAAAACATCCTTGTGCATACAAACACCTTAAGAGAACTGCTGCTGAGACTACGTTCATCTTGCAGGGGGTGAGGAGCTGCCGAGACAGAGCTGTGATGTCGCCAGGATTAGATGAGGGCGGGAGATGAAGCGTCAGCGTGGGGAACTGTGGAAGCTGTAAATGGTAAGATGTGTATTAGTGTTATCTGACTCTAATTACATGTCTTGCTCTGTTAAATATCTGCACGACAGTGAAAATATACAGCCATGTAGAAAAATAACTTGGATGTCTGTTACAAATACGATCATCTTTAAGGCGGATGCTGAGGATCGGTGCCAGAGTACAGACCTGAGACGCCGGGGCTTGTGTGGGCGTCGTCGGTGCCCATGGGAGCGTCGTCGGGCCTGTGTGGGCGTCGTCGTGGCCTGTGTGGGCGTCGTCTGGCCTGTGGGGACGTCGTCGGGGCCTGTGGTATTGCTGGCAGCTGCAATGATGAACAGTTTTGTTGACGGGGGTAATCTTGTTGGCATAATGGACTTGGTGCCTCTTCCTAAATTATTTACTTGTCACTTTAATACTTTTATGTGAAAAATAGATATACTTACAGCCTAACTGAAATTGTTAGTGTCATTAAGTACTTTGCAACAATTTCCTTAAGATATCATTAATGTCATAAGGAAGAGGCGTTAATGAAATAGACCAACAAGATTACCGCTCAGATTCCATGTCCAGTTATAGATGACGAATAATTATGGAAAAAAATAGTTTATGGAGCAGATGAAATAACTCTGAAATAGCTTATCGGACTAGAGATCTGTCGCTTCACAGATACTGGTATTACAGGGAGGGATGTGTGAGCAGAAGTGCACTTACTGAGGTGGCTAGAACAGCAAAGAAGGTACTACGAGAGGAAGCCAGAGGACGAGTTGAGCAAGGAATACAAGAAATCATGCCTATGACACAAGAGGTCGGAGATAAAATGAGAGGATAACTGAACCGGGATGCCAGAGCAGTGTTGGCATTTCATCACGCCAGGTACAGTTTAGTTATGGCTTTTGATACAGGTATGGCATATGATTGATTATACTGTTTAATATAACGATTATACCGTTGCATACGTTGATCAGCAATTTAGTTTCGTCTCCAAAATGCTTACACGTCTCGGCCTTGAAATCAGTCTATCTATCTATTTCCAGACGCTATAATCCCGTAAGGGGTGGCCATTTTACTGAGTTATTTGTTTTACGGGGAGGGACACTAACCCTCAGCCAACCCACTTGACACGTAGGCAGCACGTATGGTTTGGTTATACAGTTAACACCCAGCGTTGTAAATGGTTTCTTGGCTTACAGGAAACCATTTGGCTTGTCACTCAATATAAAGCACATGTAAAGGAAAGAAAAGCAATAAGAAGTGACAGGAAAGATGGGCGAAACAGGAAGAGAGGAGGGCAGGCACAGAAAAAGAATGATAAAGGCTAAGAAGTAGGCACCACTACATCGTGAATGGATGATGGTCGCCACCACCTACCACAGTCCTTGAAATTATTGAGTTAAATAAGATATAGTTTCAGTACAGTTATTAAAGAACTGGAAGTCCTCGCCATAAAGAGCATTTTCAACGTTCTTGGTCGTTACATTGCAATTATTTAGGAAGACTTTGCTTGTCAAATTTCTACTGCTACCTTTAAACTAAATTGCTAGTTTCTTGAATTTGTAGTTTTAATATATTAGAAAAATTTTGGAATCCAGCTGACATAATGAATGGCTGCATCTGACATGCTTATTTTATGGAGACGATACATTAATTTTAGTTTGCTCAAAATTGAATCCCCGTCTTGACTGATAAGTTGTAGCATAATTAACACAGAACTTGTGCCAGTTATGAAAAAGTGCTATGGATGGGCAACACCGTAGGTCTTTCGTAGTCTGTCCGAGCTACGTAATATTGCCGTAAAAAAAAAAAAAAAAAAAAATCTCCCAAATTGACGAATGAACTGTAAAAATAAATGAAACCTACTTGGCAGGTGGAGTGATGGCTGGGATGCTGACGAGAAGCCGATGGTGGAGGGACACTGGTGATGCTGACCGTGACCGTGGGAGATGATGCTGACCGTGACCGTGGGAGATGATGCTGACCGTGACCGTGGGAGATGATGCTGACAGCGACCGTGGGATGGACCTCAACCAAGAACGTCATCTGAAGGGAAGATTAGGTAAGTACTTCGCAAAACACTACGTACGATGAGACAGTATAACAAGAGCAAAATATCTAGTACAGTAGGTGACAAAGCCAAAATAATGTAAACATATTTGACGATAAAATAAGTGTGGATATTTTCAACAAAGAGACAGTCAGAAATAACGAATACACTGTTGTAAGTCCTGCTAATTTTATATGGTATTTACAGGAGGGAAATCATCCAGCTTGTACCACCTCAACATACTGCTCGGTGCCATTGATACCTCGTCTTGAATTTACCCCTCCGAGGATGCGCTGCCCACCCAGAAGTATCCTCATCTTTCTTACCCGGTAATGTACGAGGACTTTGAACCTCACAATATTTTAGTTGACTTAACACCAATCAGTCGTTAGTCAGGATATAGTAAATTTAGTTCACGACTCGGCTTAGGCCCAAACACTCGGCCTTCAGTTAATCATATCTAGGCTTTGGTCACCCCTTAGTCGTCGTCAGTTCTGTTATAGGGTCGTATCATTTTAAAAGAGCACCAAGGTGTAGACATGACCCATATTATTTACTTCTTGAAACGTAATGAATGCCTGGCTTTTCTGTATCGTTGCTAACTACACTATATCGTGGAATGCAGGCTGATCACATGAATTAAAGGTGTTTCATAAATAACTCTATAACCTTATGGACTTGCTTACACCTTTGTGCTTTTTTTAATAACTCAAGTCGTTTGCCTCTCTTGTCAGTTGGTTAGCTAAGTCCTGCCTCATCACTGGCCCTTTATAAATTTATATCACGCCCCGTCCTGATTACTTAACCATCTTCCCGCTTTGTTAGACCCCCAGTCAGTCAGGCAGTCACAGGCCCAGTCACTCCACAGTCACTAATTCCCCCTCTCAGTACCTTTAACCAACTGACTCACTGATCAGCAGTCGGCACATCTAGTCAGTCTACATTCTAGTCGATCACATTCACTCTAGTCAGTCCACACACTTTATCACTTCAAACCCTTATTGATTCAGCGAACATCCATCACTCCAAGCCCTTCATGATTCACCCCACATTCTCCAGTACTCCAAACTCTCACTGTCTGTCAGTCTACAGCTTTAATCAGTCCACAGCCCCACTGACCCAGTCAGTCCACAGCCCCACTGACCCAGTCAGTCCACAGCCCTACTGACCCAGTCAGTCCACAGCCCTACTGACCCAGTCAGTCCACAGCCCTACTGACCCAGTCAGTCCACAGCCCCACTGACCCAGTCAGTCCACAGCCCCACTGACCCAGTCAGTCCACAGCCCTACTGACCCAGTCAGTCCACAGCCCTACTGACCCAGTCAGTCCACAGCCCTACTGACCCAGTCAGTCCACAGCCCTACTGACCCAGTCAGTCCACAGCCCTACTGACCCACCCAGTCCACAGCCCTACTGACCCAGTCAGTCCACAGCCCTACTGACCCAGTCAGTCCACAGCCCTACTGACCCAGTCAGTCCACAGCCTCACTGACCCGTGTGTCCACACCCTATGTTAGTCCTCATCATCAGTCAGTCATTGGTAGTAGGTCAGTTCAATAAAAATACACGTCAGTGACTCACACCCACAACCAGTCAGTCGTCCTACACCCATGGACAGTCCCCACCTTCAAAAACTCAGGTAGTCCACACCCACTATCACCACAAGCCCTTACTGATTGACTCCACAGCCTGCATCACTACATACCTTTACTGATTCAGTCCACAGCCTTGTAAACCCCTGTCAGTCCACAGCCTTGTAAACCCCTGTCAGTCCACAGCCTTGTAAACCCCTGTCAGTCCACAGCCTTGTAAACCCCTGTCAGTCCACAGCCTTGTAAACCCCTGTCAGTCCACAGCCTTGTAAACCCATGTCAGTCCACAGCCTTGTAAACCCCTGTCAGTCCACGGCCTTGTAAACCCCTGTCAGTCCACGGCCTTGTAAACCCCTGTCAGTCCACAGCCTTGTAAACCCCTGTCAGTCCACAGCCTTGTAAACCCCTGTCAGTCCAGTCCTATGATCTATCAGTCCAACCCCTTAGCCAATCAGACTCCCCAATTATATTTCACTGTCAGATCGTCAGTCTATGCCCAGTGTCACTCAGTCCACACCCTGTCGCAGTCCACACCCTGTCGCAGTCCACACCCTGTCGCAGTCCACACCCTGTCGCAGTCCACACCCTGTCGCAGTCCACACCCTGTCGCAGTCCACACCCTGTCACAGTCCACCCTGTCACAGTCCATACCGTCACAGTCCACATCCTAGCAGCATCAGTCAGTCAGCATCAGTCAGTCAGCATCAGTCAGTCAGCATCAGTCAGTCAGCATCAGTCAGTCAGCATCAGTCAGTCAGCATCAGTCAGTCAGCATCAGTCAGTCAGCATCAGTCAGTCAGCATCAGTCATTTTAATCCTTCAGTCACCCAATCCAGTCAGTCCACAGTCCAATCCAGTCAGTCCAGTCCGGTCTACTCAGTCCACAGTCCAATCCAGTCAGTCCACAGTCCGGTCTACTCAGTCCACAGTCCAATCCAGTCAGTCCACAGTCCCGTCTACTTAGTCCACAGTCCAGTCTACTTAGTGCACAGTCCAGTCTACTTAGTGCACAGTCCAGTCGACTTAGTGCACAGTCCAGTCGACTTAGTGCACAGTCCAGTCGACTTAGTGCACAGTCCAGTCGACTTAGTGCACAGTCCAGTCGACTTAGTCCACAGCCACAGTCTAGTCCAGTCCACATTCACAGTCCAGCTAGCCAGTCAGTTCACAGTTCAGTCCAGTCAGTCCACATCCACAGTCCACACCCTCAGTCTACACCCTCAGTCCAGTCCAGCCAGTCAGTCCACACCCCTAGTCTAGTCCAGCCAGTCAGTCCACACCCACAGTCCAGTCCAGTCAGTCCACACACCCAGTCCAGTCCACTCAGTCCACACACCCAGTCCGGTCCACTCAGTCAGTCCAGACCCCCAGTCCAGTCCACTGTCAGTCCAGACCCCCAGTCCAATCCAGTCAGTCAGTCCACACCCCCAATTCAGTCCAGTCCACACCCCCAATTCAGTCCAGTCCACACCCACAGTCCAGTCCAGTCCAGTCCACACCCACAGTCCACACCCACACTCCAGTCCAATCCGCACCCCCACACACAATCCAGTCCAGCCCAGTCAGTCCACATCCCAGTCCAGTCCAGTCAGTCAGTTCACACCCCAGTTCAGTCCAGCCAGTCATTCAGTCCACACCCCCAGTCCAGTCCAGTCAGTCAGTCCACACCCCTAATTCAGTCTAGTCCACACCCACAGTCCAGTCCAGTCCAGTCCACACCCACAGTCCAGTCCAGTCCAGTCCACACCCACAGTCCAGTCCAGTCCAGTCCACACCCACAGTCCAGTCCAGTCCAGTCCACACCCACAGTCCAGTTCAGTTCAGTCCAGTCCACACCCACAGTCCAGTTCAGTCCAGTCCACACCCACAGTCCACTCCAGTCCACACCCACAGTCCACTCCAGTCCACACCCACAGTCCACTCCAGTCCACACCCAAAGTCCACTCCAGTCCACACCCAAAGTCCACTCCAGTCCACACCCAAAGTCCACTCCAGTCCACACCCAAAGTCCACTCCAGTCCACACACACAATCCAGTCCAGCCAAGTCAGTCCACACCCTAGTCCAGTCCAGTCAGTCAGTTCACACCCCCAGTACAGTCCAGTCATTCCACACCCCTAGTCCAGTCTAGTCCAGTCCAGTTCAGTCAGTCCACACCCCTAGTCCAGTCCAGTCAGTCCACACCCCCGGTCCAGTCCAACCAGTCAGTCCACATCCACAGTCCACTCCAGTTCAGTCTGCATAATCCACACCCACAATTCAGTCCTGTTCAGTCCACATTCTCAGTCCACTCCCGTCCAGTTCACTTAATCCAGACCCACCGTCCAGATGTTGAGTTAATCAGTTAATCCACACCCTCATTCCACACCCTCATTCCACACACTCAGTCCACACACTCAGTCCACACCCTCATTCCACACACATAGTCCACACCCTCATTCCACACACATAGTCCACACCCTCATTCCACACCCTCATTCCACACCCTCATTCCACACCCACAGTCCACACCCACAGTCCACACCCACAGTCCACACCCACAGTCCACACCCACAGTCCACACCCACAGTCCACACCCACAGTCAGTCAGTCCACATATTTAGCTGATTCAGGTAGACCACATCCTCAGTCTTCACTTCCTGTCAGTATTCGTTTTACCAGTTAGTCAGTCAGTACCTTTGTCAGTACAGGCCTAGTACTTGTATACGTTAACTGACTGTCATTATATTTACTGATTCAGTTGGTCCAGTTAAGCTTTACGTCCACGGAGAGACAACTCTGTGAAATGTTTGATTATTTAAACCATGTATTGAATTGTTATTTTCAGCTTCCTACCCTCCACCTGCCACTTACCACCTGCCACTTACCACCTGCCACTTACCACCTGCCACTTACCACCTGCCACTTACCACCTGCCACTTACCACCCGCCACTTACCACCCGCCACTTACCACCCGCCACTTACCACCCGCCACTTACCACCCGCCACTTACCACCCGCCACTTACCACCCGCCACTTACCACCCGCCACTTACCACCCGCCACTTACCACCTGCCACTTACCACCTACCTGCCACCTCCCACCACCCACCTGCCACCTCCCACCACCCACCTGCCAGCCTACCAGCCACCCACTTGCAACCCATTTGCCACCCACCTGCCAACCATTACCCACCTCCCACCTACCACCAGTCTGACTACCACCTACTCTTCCACCATCCACCTACCAAGCACCTGCCACATGCCACCCGCCACATGCCACCCGCCACATGCCACCCACCACCTGCAACCTGTCACTCACCACCACCACCTACCACCTGCAACCTGTCACTCACCACCACCACCTACCACCTGCAACCTGTCACTCACCACCACCACCTACCACCCACCTGCCACCACCCACCTGCCACCACCCACCTGCCACCACCCACCTGCCACCACCCACCTGCCACTACCCACCTGCCACTACCCACCTGCCACTACCCACCTGCCACTACCCACCTGCCACTACCCACCTGCCACTACCCACCTGCCACTACCCACCTGCCACTACCCACCTGCCACCACCTGCAACCTACCACCCACCTACCACCACCAACCTGCCACCACCACCACCTACCAACCTACCACCACTACCCACCACCCACCTACCAACTACCACCACCAACCCACCCACCCATCTACCACCTGCCACCCACCCATCTACCCACCTGCCACCTACCCACCTGCCACCTACCCACCTGCCACCTACCCACCTGCCACCTACCCACCTGCCACCTACCCACCTACCACCACCTGCAACCTAACACCCACCTACCACCACCTGCAACCTAACACCCACCTACCACCCACCTGCAACCTAACACCCACCTACCACCCACCTGCAACCTAACACCCACCTACCACCCACCTGCAACCTAACACCCACCTACCACCCACCTGCAACCTGCCACCCACCTACCACCCACCTGCAACCTACCACCCACCTACCGCCACCTGCAACCTACCACCCACCTACCGCCACCTGCAACCTACCACCCACCTGCAACCTACCACCCACCTGCAACCTACCACCCACCTGCAACCTACCACCCACCTACCACCCACCTGCAACCTACCACCCACCTACCACCCACCCACCACCCACCCACCACCCGCCTACCACCCACCACCCACCACCCGCCTACCACCCACCACCCACCACCCACCACCCACCACCCACCTACCACCCACCACCCACCTACCACCCACCACCCACCCACCACCCACCACCCACCACCCACCACCCACCACCCACCACCCACCACCCACCACCCACCACCCGCCTACCACCTGCCACCCACCACCCACCACCCACCACCCGCCTACCACCTGCCACCCACCACCCGCCTACCACCTGCCACCCACCACCCGCCTACCACCTGCCACCCACCACCACCCACCACCCACCACCCACCTACCACCCACCACCCACCAACCGCCTACCACCCACCACCCACCACCCGCCTACCACCCACCACCCGCCTACCACCCACCACCCGCCTACCACCCACCACCCACTTGCCACCCACCACCCACCACCCACTTGCCACCCACCACCCACTTGCCACCCACCACCCACTTGCCACCCACCACCCACTTGCCACCCACCACCCACTTGCCACCCACCACCCACGTGCCACCCACCACCCACTTGCCACCCACCCCCCACATGCCACCCCCCACCCATTGCCACCCCCCACCCACCACCCACTTGCCACCCACCACCCACCACCCACTTGCCACCCACCACCCACCACCCACCCCCCACCACCCACATGCCACCCCCCCACCACCCACTGCCACTGCCACCCACCACCCACCACCCACTGCCACCACCGCCTGCCACCCACCTGCCACCCACCACCCACCCACCTCCCACTTGCCACCCACCACCCACCCACCACCCACTGCCACCCACCACCTTGCCACCCACCACCCACCCACCACCCACCCACCACCCACCCAACTTCCACCCACCACCCACCCACCACCCACTTGCCACCCACCACCCACCCACCACCCACTTGCCACCCACCACCCACCCACCACCCACTTGCCACCCACCACCCACCCACCACCCACTTGCCACCCACCACCCACCACCTTGCCACCCACCACCCACTTGCCACCCACCACCCACCTGCCACCCACCACCCACTTGCCACCCACCACCCACCACCCACTTGCCACCCACCACCCACCACCCACTTGCCACCCACCACCCACCAGCCACCCACCTGCCACCCACCACCCACCACCCACTTGCCACCCACCACCCACCACCCACTTGCCACCCACCACCCACTACCAACCACCCACCACCCAACTGCCACCCACCACCCACCACCCACCTGCCACCCGCCACCCTCCCGCCACCCACCCGCCACCCACCACCCACCTGCCACCCGCCACCCACCACCTGCCACCCACCACCCACCCACCCACCTGCCACCCACCACCCACCCACCACCTGCCACCCACCACCCACCACCCACCACCCACCTGCCACCCACCACCCACCACCCACCACCCACCCACCCACCACCCACCACCCACCTGCCACCCACCACCCACCTGCCACCCACCACCCACCTGCCACCCACCACCCACCTGCCACCCGCCACCCACCACCCACCTGCCACCCGCCACCCACCACCCACCTGCCACCTGCCACCCACCTGCCACCTGCCACCCACCTGCCACCCACCACCCACCCACCTGCCACCCACCACCCACCCACCTGCCACCCACCACCCACCCACCACCCACCCACCTGCCACCCACCACCCACCTACCACCTGCCACCTACCACCTGCCACCCACCTGCCACCCACCTACCCACCAGAGCCTTCCTGATCGCTGACAACTCTACTGATGAAGCCAGCTCAAAATAAAACCTACTTTTGTTTAATAAAATCTGGAAATCTTTTATCATACCTCAATTACCTCTGTCTTTATACCTGAAAACTATTTGATGTGGGGTTGGTGTGGATATTGTGGGGTTGGTGTGGATATTGTGGGGTTGGTGTGGATATTGTGGGGTTGGGATGGTTATATAAGGTGGGGTTGGTTGAAAGGACTTTATACTGAGGGAAGAATTGGATGTTGTGGAGGGTTGGGAGGGATATCGTGGGGTTGGGAGGGATATCGTGGGGTTGGGTTGGGATGGATATCGTGGGATTGGGTTGAGTTGGGATGGAGGTCGTGGGGTTGGGTTGGGATGGGTGTGTGGGGTTGGGTTGGGTTGGATGTCGTAGGGTTGGGTTGGGTTGGGTTGGTTGTCGTGGGGTTGGATTGGATTGGGTTGGGTTGGATGTCGTGGGGTTGGGTTGGATGTCGTGGGGTTGGGTTGGGTTGGGTTGGGTTGGGTTGGGTTGAATATCGTGGGGATGGGATGGGATGGGATGGACTGGATTGGATACAGTGGATGGGTTGGACTGAGTATTACCGAGTACTGGAATGGATATGCTCTATTCCCTATTCCCCTTCACTTTCGTTTAGCTGCTGGCTTCTTCCTACTCCCCCATCCCTTGCACCTCCCTGTCCTTTTCCCTATTCTCCCTCCCCTCACCCCACACCCCAACCCCATCTCCCCCCTCACCCCCTCCCCCTCACCCCTCCCCCCCTCCCCCCTCCCCCACTCCCCCCTCCCCCCCTCACCCACTCCCCCCTCCCCCTCCCCCCCTCCCCCTCCCCCTCACCCACTCCCCCTCCCCCTCACCCACTCCTCCCCCTCCCCCCCGCCCACCCACTCCCCCTCCCCCCTCACCCACTCCCCCTCCCCCCTCACCCACTCCCCCTCCCCCCTCACCCACTCCCCCCTCCCCCCTCACCCACTCCCCCCTCACCCACTCCTCCCCCTCACCCACTCCTCCCCCTCACCCACTCCTCCCCCTCACCCACTCCTCCCCCTCACCCACTCCTCCCCCTCACCCACTCCTCCCCCTCACCCACTCCCCCCCTCACCCACTCCCCCCCTCACCCACTCCCCCCTCACCCACTCTCCCCCTCACCCACTCCCCCCTCACCCACTCCCCCCTCACCCACTCCCCCCTCACCCACTCCCCCCTCACCCCCTCACCCACTCCCCCTTCACCCCTCCCTCACCCCTCCCTCACCCACTCCCCCTCACCCACTCCCCCCTCACCCACCCCCCCCTCACCCACTCACCCCTCACCCACTCACCCCTCACCCACTCACCCCTCACCCCACCACCACCTCTCCCCCACCACCTCTCCCCCACCACCCCCCTCCCCCCACCGCCCCGCTTACCCACTCCCCCCTCACCCCACCACCACCTCTCCCCCACCGCCCCCCTCCCCCACCCCACCCCTCCCACCCCTCGCCCTACCCCTCACCACACCCCAGGGCCCTCTCTAGGACTATTACAACTGATCCTTTCCTTTTACTCTGAAAATTTTCCACATTTAAACACTTTCTCCTTGAATATTAAACCCCAGTTGGCTTCAGTACAGGTGGAGGAAGCAGACACTGATGAAAACATTATAACTAAAAACAAACTCTGTACCTGTGCAGTATGATCTCCTCAGACTTTCTTCCGCAGGTGTGGTCGCGTGGGAAGACAGCAGCCAGACCGACATTCCAGAGGCCATGCTTCTCGCCACTCCATCCACATCTCCACTCCTCGCCTGTCTTAGCCACTCCATCGATGACACCACCACTACTCGCCTCTTCGCCATTCAGCCGATCAGAATTCGCCACCCTGCCCAGAGAGATGTCCATTTAAGTCCTGGATTATAAGACTTTGAAGAACTTTGGCCAGATTCTATACGACATGGGTACAATAAAACTGGACCTCCACACACTGCCTCTCTTCGCCTTTCACCTGATGAGAAACCTGTCCTGGCCAGAAAGATCCTTGGTCTTGGAGGAAACACAAGAATTTGCATCGGATAAGTGACACTTGGAAATAATGAACCAACTAGTTAGGACTACGGTTGCTGACGCTTTTTATCCTATAGAGGAAAACGCCTTGTAAAGATTGCCGGAATAAAGGACTGGACTGGTGTTGTTAAATACCTACTTAGGCTGACAACAAACAATATGGTATGAACTGCAGAGTTAGGATCCAGAGACAATGCTTAATTCCCACTGATGTTTTAC
The DNA here is from genome assembly GCF_032717465.1 of Coenobita brevimanus. Taxonomy (NCBI): domain Eukaryota; kingdom Metazoa; phylum Arthropoda; class Malacostraca; order Decapoda; family Coenobitidae; genus Coenobita; species Coenobita brevimanus. The sequence continues at coordinate 17,824,952 of NC_136965.1, read as the reverse complement.
TTTGAAAATTTAATCTGAATAGGACACTTAACCATGTACAAATACTGTAACTGACCAGCTTATTTATACACATGGAGTAAATAATAATAATATTCAAGCCATTAGAGGAGATCCAGATACTTTACCTATTATCCCTGGACCTTACCTACCACATGGTTACTAAATAGGGGTGAATAGGACCAAAGGATAGTGAATCAGTACCCAGTGAGTCACACCTCCCTTCACTACCTATGGCATTCAAGCCTTCACATTAACTTGGCACTACCTATGGCATTCAAGCATTCATATTGACTTAGCACTACCTATGGCATTCAAGCTTTCGTATATTTAACTTGGCACTACCTATGGCATTCAAGCCTTCATATATACAACTTCGCACTACCTATTGCATTCAAGCCTTCATGCTTTTAACTTAGCACTACCTATGGCATTCAAGCATTCATATTGACTTAGCACTACCTATGGCATTCAAGCCTTCATATTAACTTAGCACTACCTATGGCATTCAAGCCTTCATACTTATCACTACCTATGGCATTCAAGCCTTCATATTTAGCACTACCTATGGCCCCAAGGATTCATATTAACTTAGCACTACCTATGGCATTCAAGCCTTCATATTAACTTAGCATTACCTATGGCATTCAAGCCTTCATATTAACTTAGCATTACCTATGGCATTCAAGCCTTCATATTAACTTAGCACTACCTATGGCATTCAAGCCTTCATATTAACTTAGCATTACCTATGGCATTCAAGCCTTCATATTAACTTAGCATTACCAATGGCATTCAAGCCTTCATATTAACTTAGCACTACCTATGGCATTCAAGCCTTGATACTTTAACTTAGGTGCTTTGAGAACTGATAGTCTTTAGATCTGGCTTGATGAACTCTGATAAAGGTGCAGTATACCCACTTCAGTACCTCATTTGGTGTTTGACAAAGGAGTAAACCTGACTGCACAATAGACTTAGAACTTTCACTGACAGGATGGCAAGAAGGCTTTGATAACAGCACTAGTGAAGGGCTACATAGGAGTATCTGGATCTACTCTGAAATAGGACATGGGTAAAGAACACCATTACCTACACTGGATACAATAGCTGGTCAGACTTACATGCAGTGTGTCTGCAGTACACTCATTGCAGGTTTCCTTATCAAGATACCTTAAGTACACATGGGAAAAAACCTGAATGGAGAACACTAAGGTAAGAAGTACTATGAAAACTACCAACCAGCGAGATGACCTGGAGGGCCAGTGTACAGGAGCTTCAGCACCAGAGTATATATAAAACAGTCTGGCAGTAACATGAATAAACTGCAGGCAACAGAGGAAATAACTCTGGAGGATTACAAACAGCCGAAATAAGGCTATTACTGCTAGTCAAGGCAGTGCTAATTGCACTAAGTAATGAAGCTAGTCAGTCTTGTACAAATACTGTAGTTACCCATCAATAAACCATAGCTGACCAAAGTACTGGTTTTGCTGTACCTGGGGGAGGGGTCTGCACAGTCAAAGTCCGAAATAAGGGTTTTGCATCCGTAGATTTTACACAATAGCCCTAGAATATTCTAAGTTGAAATAGGGGTTTTACATCCATAGAGTGTTTACACAACTCCGTCAGATTCTAAGTTGAAATAGGGGTTTTACATCCGTAGAGTTTTTAGTTGAAACAGGGGTTTTACATCCGTAGAGTTTTCTAAGGTAAAGTAGGTGTTGTACCCCCCCTCTTTTGGTCACAGTTTCTAAGTTGAAGTAGGGCTTTTTTATCCCTAGACTTTATACCCACTTCTCTGGTGGGTATAAAGTCTAAGTTCGAAGTAAGGGTTTTGGTGCCCTTAAGACTTATACCAGATCCAGTCACTCGAAAAAATCCTAAGTCCAAATTGGAGTGCTTTTTGGACTTAGGATTTTTCGAGATGGTGGAACTGGTATAGAGTCCAAGTTGAATTGTGGATTTTTATCCCCAAGAGTTTATAGCAGCAAGTTAACTTGTGCTGGAGTCTACTGTGTACTCTGTTCCATGTCTTTGGGAACTAGAGTATAGCATTGTAGGCTTTCTTTGCATACTTTACTTTTTCTGTGATATTGTATTTTAGTCATTTGTAATACCATAAAGGGCAAAGTAAAGTTGATATACAGCTGATTCTTTTATTATCTTTAGTGTTTTACAAGAGTTTACAATTACAATACATTTACAAAGTATACAAGTAGCAATGGCAGCAGCTGTTAGGTTACTCTGGCAGAAGATTTTATATATTAAAGTATAAGTATCTCAAAGTATATCACAAAAGTATTGAACTAGAGCAAATGTTTCAAGTATTATCAAAGTATATCAGTTACATACGGGCAAGATACGTTTAGCAATTAATATTATGTAGTAGGTCCTATGTCTATCTCCAACTCGCTCCCTCGCTCCTACTCACTCCTCTACCCTCTCTCCATCACGCTCACTCTAGAACGACAGAAAAAGAAAAAGCGCATAAAAAAGTAAAGGTGGGGAAGAGAAAGAAGCACTAAAGCAGACAGACACTAACAGACAGACACACCATCCCAGCACGTTCGGCTGCGCTGAGGACAGGCAGACAGGACAGACGGAGAGGAAGATGGAAGTGGAAGGAAGTCCCCCCTTTCCCGCCTCCCCCCACCCCATCTCCCTCCCCAAACCCACCTGCCTGCCACACCCAGCCTAGTATGCTGGGAACTAAACACACACACACACGCAAAAAAAAAAAAAAAAAATCACGCACACACAATCACACCCTAAAGGAAAATACAAAGAAAAATACAACCTGTCACCTGTCCTGTCCGGCGCTCCGATCTCACTGCAGGCTCTCCGGTCTCCCCTGGTCTCTCGGCCGTCTCGTCTCTCCCTCGCAGCCGTCTCTGCATCGCCTGGGGAAATACAGGAACATCAAAGGTGCCTAAGGAATGCCATGCCTACCAGAGTAACTCTATACAGGTGCCGCCACAGCTGCTGCTACCCTCCCTACCACATCACCTATCAGTACAAGCTACAGCACACGCTGCACCAGTTCCTCTACAGGGCTTGCCATGTTCTCGAGCGGCCATCTCGTCGTCTACAGCTGCCATTTCTTCCGTAGTTGCCACCCCTTCTTCTGAGGTTGCCATGTCTTCTGAGGTTGCCATGTCGTCTGAGGTTGCCATGTCGTCTGAGGTTGCCATGTCTTCTTAGGTTGCCATCTCGTCTTCTGAGGTTGCCATCTCGTCTTCTGGGGCTGCAGCTTCGCCTTCCCCCTCGCCTGCAGTTGCCATCTCGCTGGCCAGGGTTGATATCTCGTCCTCCGGCGTTTCCATCGTTTTCTGTTGAGCAAATATCAATTAGGCCAAAGTACGCACTATATGCTACTGCTGAGCCTATGTCCCGTATTCTGGGTGGCATAGGAGGCTTCGTAGCGCATTCCCTGAGAGATTTATTTTACATAACGCCAACATTATATTACAAACTTAAGTCAATGTCTTCTAACCCCAACTTGTCATCCAATTCCTTCCCATTCCACACATCCTTCCTTTAAGTTCTTCACAGCCATACTGTACCATCAACACACCCACACTACCACCACCACCACCACCAGAACCACACTCCATCATCATACAACCACCAGCATAACACTATCACCAGTACCACAACCACGTACTACCACCACCATCACAACCACACACCAGCACCACCAACACCGCTGACATCACCACCATCACAACCACCACACAGCTATCAGTGCTCTCGTGCAAAATTTGTCTGTGTGTGTGTGTGTGTGTGTGTGTGTGTGTGTGTGTGTGTGTGTGTGTGAGAGAGAGAGAGAGAGAGAGAGAGAATTTTTGTGCGTGTGTGGTGCGTGTGTGTGTGTGTGTGTGTGTGTGTGTGTGTGTGTGTGTGTGTGTGTGTGTGTGTGTGTGTGTGTGTGTGTGTGTTGTTACGGAACAGAGAAAGATAATGTACACTTTAAGTGAGAATACTAAAAAATCACTACTGTCCCGCAAAGTTCCAGGTTCAAAACAAAGAGTTAGGTAAAATTACAAGTTAAAGTTTAATGCTCAAACTAACAACAAAACATTCAGGACTCATAAGGATAATGTAATGGCAAAAAACAGGTTAAATATATAGTTAACTGCAATAGCTTCTATTAACACGAAATTAGCAAGAGTAAATTTATCTAAGTTAGCCCTGATAAAATGAAAATACACTGGATAATGCTCAGTTAATGCAAGATAAATTATTACAGATACAAACTGTTATCAAAAATGACTGACAAAAAGAACTCTACATGAATTACAAAAACCCCACTAGGCCCAAGAACCAACCTTATGCCACACAGTACAGGAAAAAATGCAACAACAGTTATACTCAAATCACACACAGCTGCTAGATGGTTGGAGACTTCCTGAGCACTCAATAATAACTGTACAGGGGAGGACAGAGATGTGAACAAAATGAGGAGCAGATCTAAGTGGCAATAATGCAGAGATTGAGCTCATTATATAGGGGCCAGCAGAGCTTGATACAACTTGTAAGAAGGACGCGCAAATGAAGCCATGGGGACAAAGAGTTGACAATCCCGCTTTGAACAACAGAAAGAACGACTTACTCTACTATAACGGTAGAAGGGGGGAACTGAGGCAGAACACGCTCGTGATCAAACATGCAGCATAGTGTGCGTTAAAATTACACAAAGGATGATAAAATCATAGGCTATGTAACAGTGTGTGTGTGTTTCTGTGTGTGTGTGTGTGTGTGTGTGTGTGTGTGTGTGTGTGTGTGTGTGCGCGTGTGCTTGTGTGTGTGTGTGTGTGTGTGTTTTTCTGTGTGCGTGTGCGTGTGTGTACGTGTGCGTGTGCGTGTGCGTGTGCGTGTGTGTGTGTGTGTGTGTGTGTGTGTGTTTCTGTGTGTGTGTGTGTGTGTGTGTTTCTGTGTGTGTGTGTGTGTATGTGTTTCTGTGTGTGTGTGTGTGTGTGTGTGTGTGTGTGTGTGTGTGTGTGTGTGTGTGTGTGTTTCTATGTATGTGTATGTGTATGTGTGTGTGTGTGTGTGTGTGTGTGTGTGTGTGTGTGTGTGTGTGTGTGTGTGTGTGTGTGTGTGTGTGTGTGTGTGTGAAAAATCACTCAAAAAATCTTCTAATAATAAACAAAATGCATGACAGTGTACGATGTGAGAAAAGCTCAGAAAAAAATATTTCAAATTTCAAAAAGTTTAAAAATGGTTCAAATACCTTTTACTTGGGGAGAAAGCTATTATTTCCCACTCCTGTCGTCTGTCGTGTCGGTGTAAATATCCTTTGCTTGCCTGGCCGTGTAAATATCCTCTGCCTGCTTGATCGTGCGAAAATCCTCTTCTTTCTTCGTGTCAATGGAAAAATTCAACTTGAGAGGTGGAGAGGAGAGGTGTGAGGGTAGGGGAGGTTTGACTGGTAGCAGGGAGATGGGAGGGGGGATAGAAGGAAGAGGTGAGGGGGTAGGGAAGAGGTGAGGGGGTAGGGAAGAGGTGAGGGGGTAGGGAAGAGGTGAGGGGGTAGGGAAGAGGTGGGGGGTAGGGAACAGGGGAGGGGGGTTGAGGGAAGAGATGAGGGGGTAGGGAAGAGGTGAGGGGTAGAGGGAAGAGGTGAGGGGGTAGAGGGAAGAGGTGAAGGAGTAGGGAAGAGGTGAAGGGGTAGGGAAGAGGGGAGGGGGGTAGAGGGAAGAGGTGAGGGGGTAGAGGGAAGAGGTGAGGGGGTGAGGAAGGGGGAGGGAGGTAGAGGGAAGAGGTGAGGGGGTAGGGAAAGGGGGAGGGGGATAGAAGGAAGAGGTGAGGGGGTAGGGAAGAGGGGAGGGGGGAAGAGGGGAGGGGGAAGAGGGAAGAGGTGAGGGGGTAGGGAAGAGGTGAGGGGGTAGAGGGAAGAGGTGAGGGGGTAGAGGGAAGAGGTGAGGGGGTAAAGGGAAGAGGTGAGGGGGTAGAGGGAAGAGGTGAGGGGGTAGAGGGACGAGGTGAGGAGGTAGAGGGAAGAGTTGAAGGGGTAGGGAAGGGGGACTGGAGTAGAGGCCATAGAGAAGGTGGGAGTTTAGAGATGGTGTGTACAATTAGCCACTGCTACGACGCCAAAACACAAAAATCTACCTCTGGAAATATATCAGTGTGGTTGTTTGTAAATGTTGGCAAATTTAACAATGGTATTTAACATATTTTCCATCGGCTGGTGAATTAGCAAGGAGTGTTTGGGACTTTTCATAAACCTCAGGGCACCTTTGAAATAAACAGCTGTTAACCAGGATTATTGTATCTCCCTTGTCGGACGGGTGTGTGAATGATGAACTTATTTCTTAGTAGGGATTGTCACCGAAAAAATAGTTTCTTTAGACCCAAGAGCACCAGCATTGTCAACAGCTGGTGTCATAGTGGAATTGCTGTACCGTGTAAATATGTAGTTATAATACGTCCACATCCACGTCATCCAATAGAGTACACGAATTATTTCTTTTAAGTAATTTCTTGGGGGAAGGGGGTACAGACAATCTTCACCCCCTCCCCCCGTAGTTCACACAAAGCACGACGTCAGAACGCATGCCCTGATCAAGGAAGGGTGTAAATTACTATCTTAATGCAAATATGTGAACGGTACAGTCATGAGAGCCAACCTGAAAGCCATTATGGCCAAAGCCCCATCCTGTCACCGACGACGACTACAAAATTTCAGTCAGTTATCGAGAAGGTGAATAAATCGGATAATGTCGGGGCAAATGATCATGTTAGTGTTAACCCATTCAGCCAGGAAATGTTCATTATATTCTTGCAACAACCTGATGATTTTATTCAGCTTAAGGTACACTTTTCAAACTGGAGGAATCAGATACAGTACTAATAAAATCTTTAGTACGAGAGGCTGCTCGTAAGCTGAATAAAATGGCTTGATACCAATAAGAATAAAATAAGAATGATGTCACTCTGGTTCAGGGGAATAAACGAATCTTTACTTAACCAAGGTTTTCGTAGTCAACACATTTCGTACAGAAATAACAATGATTAGATGGACGTGTAGTTCTTACTTAAATGCTAGGCCTGGGTTTGGGGGGAGGCTAGATTTACTATTGACGAATTAAGAGGAGGGATTGGGCAAAAGTGTATTGTTGTGATGAGGAGGGATACATTGAGATGGTTAGGACATGTAGAGAGGATGGAGGATGACAACTGGGTGAGGAGAGAGAGGTGTGAACGTCGGAGGTTGGGCTGCGAGAGGCAGACCGGAAAAGGCCTGGGACGAGGTCATAGTGTGTGACTTCAGGGATAAGGGAGTGAATAGGGAGGTTGCATAAGATTGTGCAGTGTGGAGAGCCGCCATTATGTGACCAAGGCCGACGACGCATGCAAGCATGTTAGATCCTTTAAAAAATACGATACGAACGATTCGATGCAAGTAAGGTTATGGATCACCATTTTATATAATTTATCTCCTGCCACTTTTGCCTTCCATCTCTACAGTATCCCCGGCCATCCTATTGCGTTGACGAACAGGGGAATTTGGAGGAGGAACACGAACAACAACAGTCTACCCTCCTCCTCCCTGCCTGACTTGCCTCATGCCCCTCCCCCCCGCTCTCTCTATCTTACCTCATGCCTCCCCCCCCCTCTCTCTCTCTCTCTCTCTCTCTCTGTCCTATCAGTCTATCTCCACACTCCGACACGTCAACTAAATATGACCCACCACCTGTTTAGTGGCTGTGTGTGTGTGTGTGTGTGTGTGTGTGTGTGTGTGTGTGTGTGTGTGTGTGTGTGTGTGTGTGTGTGTGTGTGTGTGTGTGTGTGTGTGTGTGTGTGTGTGTGTGTGTGTGTGTATCACTGAGTCCATGCATCAGTGTGTGTGTGTGTGTGTGTGTGTGTGTGTGTGTGTGTGTGTGTGTGTGTGTGTGTGTGTGTGTGTGTGTGTGTGTGTATCAGTATGTGCGTGAACCTATGTGTGTGTGCATGTGTGCGTGTATCTACTGTATTTGCTCGTATCTGAGTGTGCGTGTATCAGTGCCTGTGTGTGTCAGTGCCTGTGTGTATCAGTGCCTGTGTGTATCAGTGCCTGTGTGTATCAGTGTGTGCGTATATTAGTGTGCGTCCGTGCTCGGATCAGTGCTGGTTTCAGTGTTTGCGTGAATGAATACGTGCGTGCATTAGTGTGTGCCTGCTCCGTGTGTGCGTGTTTAGTGCGTACATGCCGCAGAGTGTGTGTGCATCGGTGTGTGCGTGCATCAGTTTGTGCGTGCATCAATGTTTACTTGCTAAGTGTGTACGCAGTCAAATTGTGCGTGTTCAGTGTGTGTGTGTGTGTGTGTGTGTGTGTGTGTGTGTGTGTGTGTGTGTGTGTGTGTGTGTGTGTGTGTGTGTGTGTGTGTGTGTGTGTGTGTGTGTGTGTGTGTGTGTGTGTGTGTGTGTGTGTGTTTGTGTGTGTGTGTGTGTGTGTGTGTGTGTGTGTGTGTGTGTGTGTGTGTGTGTGTGTGTGTGTGTGTGTGTGTGTGTGTGTGTGTGTGTGTGTGTGTGTGTATCAGTATGTGCGTGAACCTGTGTATGTGTGCATGTGTGCATGTATCTACTGTATGTGCTCGTATCTGACTGTGGTTGTATCAATGCCTGTGTGTATCAGTGTCTGTGTGTATCAGTGTCTGTGTGTATCAGTGCCTGTGTGTATCAGTGTCTGTGTGTATCAGTGTCTGTGTGTATCAATGCCTGTGTGTATCAGTGCCTGTGTGTATCAGTGCCTGTGTGTATCAGTGCCTGTGTGTATCAGTGTCTGTGTGTATCAGTGCCTGTGTGTATCAGTGTCTGTGTGTATCAGTGCCTGTGTGTATCAGTGTCTGTGTGTATCAGTGTCTGTGTGTATCAGTGTCTGTGTGTATCAATGCCTGTGTGTATCAGTGTCTGTCTGTATCAGTGTCTGTGTGTATCAATGCCTGTGTGTATCAGTGCCTGTGTGTATCAGTGCCTGTGTGTATCAGTGCCTGTGTGTATCAGTGCCTGTCTGTATCAGTGCCTGTGTGTATCAGTACCTGTGTGTATCAGTGCCTGTGTGTATCAGTGTGTGCGTATATTAGTGTGCGTTCGTGCTCTGATCAGTGCTTGTATCAGTGTTTGCGTGCATGAATACGTGCGTGCATTAGTGTGTGCCTGCTCCGTGTGCGCGTGTTTAGTGCGTACATGCCACAGCGTGTGCGTGCATCAGTGTGTGCGTGCATCAGTGTGTACGTGCTGTGTACGTAGTCAAATTGTGTGTGTTCAGTGTGTACTTAGTCAAATTGTGCGTGTTCAGTGTGTGAGTGTTCAGTGTGCACGTGTTCAGTGTGTACTTGTTCAGTGTGTACGTGTTCAGTGTGTGTGTGTGTGTGTGTGTGTGTGTGTGTGTGTGTGTGTGTGTGTGTCGGTATGTGCGTGAACCTGTGTGTGTGCATCATTGTGTGCGTGTATCTGTTCTCGTATCAGTGCCTGTGTGTATCAGTGCCTGCGTGTATCAGTGCCTGTGTGTATCAGCGCCTGTGTGTATCAGTGTGTGCGTATATTAGTGTGCATGCGTGCTCTGATCAGTGCTTGTATCAGTGTTTGCGTGAATGAACACATGCGTGCATTAGTGTGTGCCTGCTCCTTGTGCGCGTGTATAGTGCGTACATGCCGCAGCGTGTGCGTGCATCAGTGTGTGCGTGCATCAGTGTGTACGTAGTCAAATTGTATGTGTTCAGTGTGTACTTAATCAAATTGTGCGTGTTCAGTGTGTACGTGTTGTGTGTACGTGTTCAGTGTGTACGTGTTCAGTGTGTGCGTGTTCAGTGTGTGCGTGTTCAGTGTGTGCGTGTTTATTGTGTGAGTGTTCAGTGTGCGTGTGTTTACTGTGTGTGTTCAGTGCGTGCGTGTTTATTGTGTGCATGTTCAGTGCGTGCGTGATTAGTGTGTGCGTTCTCAGTGTGTGCATACTTACTGTATGCGTGGTGTGTGTGCGTACTTACTGTATGCATGGTGTGTGTGCGTACTTACTGTATGCGTGATGTGTGTGCGTACTTACTGTATGCGTGGTGTGTGCGCGTATTTACTGTGTGCGAATACCAGTGTGTAACTCAAACTGTACGCATGTTTTTAAGAGTGAAGGTATGAAAAAAGTTAATGATGATGATGATGATGATGATGATGACGGCTACGATGGTGGCTGTGGTGGTGGTGATGGTGTGGTAATTTTGATGATGATGATGATGATGATGATGATAATTTTTGCTAGTTCGTTTTAATCCGGAAACGTTTATGTTATCAAGGAGGATTCTGTACTCTACTCCTTTCACCTTAACTTGGCCCAAATTTTCGTCCATTTGCAGCTTTTCACGTGTCGCAGTTGCGTCTTTGAAACAGCACTTTTTCGTGACTAGCATAATATTCTATTGTTACAACTCAGCATTCGAGATGAAGAGATTGCAATTTTAGGCCGAGTTAGAGTAAAATGAGTATAGTGAAGGGGATGGGATGGAGATGGAGTTGGGAGGTATACGAGAGAGAGGGTGTAAGATGGGGGAGGGTAGCGAAATGGCAGTGTGCAGGGCGACATGGAGGCGATTTGTTTATGGCCACCCCTTACGGGTTTAAGGCGTCTGGCTATAGATATCTAGACAATTAGGGCTATAGATATAGGTGACGATACACGACTATTAAAATTACATCCATTTCCCTTATTTTCTACAATTTCTTTGGCCTACAACGCTTCCTGGCTGACCGTAAGATATCCCCGTGTCCTAATTTAGTCACCTTAATGGCAAAAACAGCAAAACCCAACACTTGCAGCAAGAGGAGAAGCCTACACACCATCACTACCCCCTAACCAGCAAAACGACGCCTATTGCCCTCATCTGTTGAATCTATTTGACCTATGACACTTCCTGGTTGGCAGCAAGATACCTCTGTGTCCTATCTGAATCATCTTAATGGCAAAAACAGCGAAATTTAACCCCAAAACAGTAAAATTTGACACTTACAGCAGGAGACGGAGCGGACGCAGCCTCACCCTCTTATCGTCCGAGTACCACTGACTGACCAATGGAATGCCATGCTTGTTCAGCCCAGAAACTTGTGTGAAACTTTACCCAACTACTTTTACATCCACTAGAGGGCACGGAGGCCCTCTCATCTTCAGGGTAACTCTAGTATTTTATTCTAGCTAATACAAGAGGCTAATATGCACCTGTGAGCTATTTATAAATGTCTGAGAGCGTTCATGCTGTAAATATTAACCCTCCAATGATCGTGACAACTCTAGTGCTTTTTTTTTTGCTGGACTCCAGACGATTTTATTCAGCTGGGAATGGGTCTTAGGAGCCTGAGTGCATAAGAGAAAACCGTCGTAGAGGAAGCATCAGGGACCGTAGCAAACAAAGTCAGAAATTATTCTTAGATGTTTACCATACTCTATTCGCTTTCACTTTGTCTAATATTGCCATCTCCTCACCTTAAATGCTGAGCTGTAAGGATACATTAACACTAGAATATAGAACAATACTCTCTTTTCCCTAAATGGACCTAAAATTACCATCTATCCATCTTGAATGCTGAGTTGTAACAACAGATGAACACCATAACATGATGATAGTCACGAAGAAGTGCTATGTCAAGGATGTAGAGCCATACCATTGTCATTTCATGGCACTGGGCTACGTGAAATGAGTAAAATGATCTACACAGGGATGGAAATCTGGCCCGTGTTAGAGGAAGACCGGTATAGTCACGAAAAGGTGATATAGAATGGATACAGAACTTCACTTTAACTTGGCCTAAAACTGCCATCTCACCATCTTGAATGCTGAGCTATAACAAGAGCCTGACGATACAATATGATGCTAGTCACGAAAAAGTGCGGTTGGAGATGTGTAGAGCCGTGTTATCGTCGTCTTCTGCCTGTAATTATGCTAGGAGAAATAAGCAGTAAATATAAAATCTCAGCCATGTTAAGTCTGATAAGCTATACATACAGCTTAATGGAACGCTCTGGTAAAAATTACAGCTATAAACTCATTCTACAACTCCCTAGCACCTCTTCCTTAGCTATTTATTTTGCTTATTACACCTTGCTCTCCTACTGTGCTGTATAAATACTTCAAGCTTTACCATAATCTGCATAAAAAACGTACAAAAGGATGTTAATCAGCCTTGTCCAAAAATATATCGCTAAGGAAGTCTTTGGTTGACTAGTGGGAGGTGCCTGTGTGTTACCATGGCAACCTCTCACACCACCAGTTACATACACACATTTTCCCACCAGCAAGTTCCATTAGAGAGTATTGTGTGTGTGTGTGTGTGTGTGTGTGTGTGTGTGTGTGTGTGTGTGTGTGTGTGTGTGTGTGTGTGTGTGTGTGTGTGTGTGTGTGTGTGTGTGTGTGTGTGTGTGTGTGTGTGTGTGTGTGTGTGTGTGTGTGTGTGTGTGTGTACAGTCATGCGTGTGCCTGCACATCTCACCGCAATGCTCCGCCAACACCCACAACACTTTTCTCCTTAATTTCTTACCACAGAGAACTCTTACATTCCTTGATCTTTTCAAAAACTTGGTTCGACGTCGTTCTTACATATTATGAAGGAAAAAAAAGGTAACTGTTGATATAAATGTTCGTACAAAAACATTATATATAAACTGCGGGAGATATATTCTTTTCACTTTCACTTAGCCCAGATTTCCGTTCTTTTGCAGCTGATTTCACGTAGTTCAGTGGCAGAAAGTACAATGCTATGGCTCTACAACCTTTCCTCAACACATCTTCGTGACCAGCATCATCTTCCAGTGTTCATCTATTTCTACAACTCAGCATTCAGGACGGAAGTAGGGGAGTTTTAGGCGAAGTTAGAGTAAAAAGAGTATAGTGGACAATATTCATAGTCTTGTCTTGGTTAGAGTGTCGCTTGGTTAGAGTGTGTTACACACACACACACACACACACACACACACACACACTCCTTTCCCCACCATCAAATCCTACCTTAGAATACTTGTATGTATGTATGTGTGTGTGTGTGTGTGTGTGTGTGTGTGTGTGTGTGTGTGTGTGTGTGTGTGTGTGTGTGTGTGTAGCCATGTGAGTATATTTCACGTACATGTGTAGGTGTGTAAGTATAAACAGTCTTATCAGTATGACGTGTGTGCGTGTGTGTATGTGACGTACATGTGTAGGTGTGTATGTGAGTGTGTTTGACGTATATGTGTTGGTGTCTATGAGTGTGTATGTACTGTACGTGTATGCTTCGTGATGTGTGTGTGTGTGTATGTATGTATATATGTATGTAGTGTGTACACATTTGTGATATATGTATGTAGATGTGTGTGTGTGTGTGTGTGTGTGTGTGTGTGTGTGTGTGTGTGTGTGTGTGTGTGTGTGTGTGTGAAGTGTGCGTGTATATATGAAGTATTTGCGTGTGTGTATGTAGTGTGTGCATGTGTATGAAGTGTGTGCGTGTGTATGAAGTGTGTGCGTGTGTATGAAGTGTGTGCGTGTGTGTATGTAGTGTGTGCGTGTGTATGTATGTATGTACGTATGTAGGTGTATACACGTTATCTTATAGCTCTACATTTTCATACAATTATGCACTTGAGAGAGAGAGAGAGAGAGAGAGAGAGAGAGAGAGAGAGAGAGAGAGGAATTCCGTTTACTGTGTGTGTGTGTGTGTGTGTGTGTGTGTAATTCACCGGGTCGGTCAGGATCACTTGATGGTCGTGATCGTCAGCTTTTACCCTCCCGGAAGGGAGCTGAGAGCTCATATAGTCCGATCTAAGGGCAAGGCTGTGACCTTCACACACGCACACACCCGTCCCCTTGCTCAAGGGGGACAGTAACCACCCACTTCGTCAGTGAAACTTTTCGCAACCTGAGCGAGGCGCGAACTCCCGTCCACCAGTTGGCAAGCGAGAGCGTTACCACTGCACCAGTGTGTGTGTCTGTGTGTGTACGTTTTTGAATTGTCATCCATCCAGGGAGAGAGACAGACAGACAGACAGACAGACAGACAGACAGACAGACAGGCAGACAGAGAGAGAGAGAGAGAGAGAGAGAGAGAGAGAGAGACAGACAGACAGAGGAAGGCCTTTGACTGTGTGTGTGTGTGTGTGTGTGTGTGTGTGTGTGTGTGTGTGTGTGTGTGTGTGTGTGTGTGTGTGTGTGCGTGCGTCAGTACTGAGGCTGGGCAGTTACAGCTAACTGAAGAACGTGGGCAAGTAGGTAGGCAAGAATAAACGTAAGTAGGTAGGTAAGTAGGTAGATAAGGAGGTAGGCAAAGTAGGTAGGTATTTAGATAGGTAGGTAGGTAGGTAGGTAGATTGGCAGGTAGGTAGACAGAGAAATAGGTGGGTAGGTAAGTAGGTTGGTAGGTAGGTAAGTAGGTTGGTAGGTAGGTAGGCAGGTCGGTAGGTAGGCAAGAATAAAGTTAAGTAGGTAGATAGGTCAGTAGGTAGGTAAGTAGGTAGGAAGGTAGGTAAGTAGATAAATAGGTAGGTAGGCTGGTAGGTAAGTAGATACGAAGGTAGGTAGGTAAGTACGTTAGTAGATATGTAGGTAGGACGGTAGGTAGGCCATTAGTATGTATATATGGAGATACCTAATAGACAACAGTCAGACAGACGGGATGGATGAAAGGAAGGAGGGAAGGAAGGAAGGAAGGAGGAAATGGATGAATGAATGAATGAAGGAAGGGAGGAGAGAAGGAAGAAAGGAAGGAAAGAGGGAAGAAGGGAATGAATGAATGAAGGAAGGAAGGAAGGAAAGAAGGAAGAAAGGAATGAATGAATGAATGATGGAAGGAAGGAAGGAAAGAAGGGAGGAAGGAAGGAGGGGAGAAATGAAGGAAGGAAGGAAGGAAGCAGGAGGGAAGAAGAGAAAATGACTAAGGGAGAGGAGAGGGGGTGGAGGGAGTGGCTGGGGACGAGAGTCAAGGAGACGGGCTGGGGACGCGCCAGACGAGAGAATATGATACGTCAGGCGCGTCCCCCGCCCGTCTCTTCTGGCCTCTCGCCCCCCGCCACTCTCTGCCCCCCCCCCCCACATACCCTCTCTATTGGTCATTTTTTCTCCCTCCTTTCCATCCTTCCTTCTTTCCTACCTTGGCTCCTTCCTTCCTTCTTTCCTTCCTTTGTTCCTTGCTTCTATCATCCTTCCTTCCTTCATTCATTCATTCATTCCTTTCTTCCTTCCTCATTTCCTTCCTTCCTTCCATTCTTCCCTCCCCCATTCCTTCCTTCATTCGTCTGTATGATTTGCTACCTCTCTCTCTCTCTCTCTCTCTCTCTCTCTCTCTCTCTCTCATCAGTGCCACCACTTGAAAGCGTACATATTGTGTGTGTGTGTGTGTGTGTGTGTGTGTGTGTGTGTGTGTGTGTGTGTGTGTGTGTGTGTGTGTGTGTGTGTGTGTGTGTGTGTGTGTGTAGTAAAAGTCTACGGACATACCAGCCACGGTTCAGGGGAAAAGTCTACGGATAAAGCGACCCAAGTTTCGCTTCCGAAATTTTACTCTGAGGGGTGTCAGACTCGAGGGGGGTGGGGGTATGGGGCTGTTTTTGGGGTGTATTAGGTATATGTATGGAGTGTATCTGAGTTGTATTTTATACTCCCCATTACACCCCAAACACATCCCAAACACACCCAAACAGACCCAAAATACACCCATCAAAACACTCAAAATATACCCCAAATATACCCAAAATACACCCTAAAAAGAACCCATACAATCCCTCCAAACACACCCCAAACAACCCCCCCCCCAAACACACCACGAAAAAAAAAACACAACCCCCCAAACACACCCAAAACAGAACCCACAGAACCCCCCAAAACACCCCTTCCCCCACCCCCTCCTCTCTCTCTCTCTCTCTCTTTCTCTCATCAGTGCCACCACGTGAAGTCGTATCTATAGTGTTTGTGATAAAAGTCTACGGACATACTAGCCACGGATCAGGTGATAAATCCACGGACAAAGTGACCCAAGTTTCGCTTCCGAAATTTTAGTCTGAGGGGTGTGTCGGACTTGGGCAGGGGGGTGGAGGGGTACGGGATAGATGTATGTATAGAATGTATCTGAGTTGTGTTTGGGGTATGTTTTTGGGGTGTGTATGGAGTGTATGTGGGATGTATATTATACACCTGAAGTAAACCCCAAATAAACCCCAAGAACACCCCCAAACACGCCACAAACAAATTCCAAACACACCCCAAACACACTTAAAATACACCCCCAAAACACCACAAATAGAACCAAAATAACCCCCTAAACACACTCCAAACAGAACCCCCACAACCCCCCAAACACACACGAAACACACATCAAACACACGCCAAACAGAACACACACAACCCCCAAAACACACTCGATACACACACCAAACAGAACCCACACAACCCCCGCAAACACACCCACAACAGAAGCCACACAACCCCCCCAAACACACCCCAAACACACACCAAACAGAACCCTCAGAACCCCCCAAAACACCCCCAAAAAAGAACCCACACAACCATCGAAACACACCCCAAACAGAATCCACACAGCACCCCAAAACACACCCTAAACAGAACCCTCACAACCCCCCAAACACACTCCAAACAGAACCCTCACAACCCCCCCAAACACACCCCAAACAGAACCCTCACAACCCCCCCAAACACATCCCAGACAAAACCCACACAACCAACCCGAAACACACCCCAAAAAGAATCCAGACAAACACCCAAAACATCCCAAACACACCCCAAACAGAACCCATACAATCCCCCTAAACACACCCAAATAGAAACCACACACACACACCCAAACACACCCCAAACAGAAAGCACACAACTCCTCCAAACACCCCCCCAAAAGAACCTAAACAATCCCCCTAAACACACCTCACACACACCCCAAACAGGACCCACACAACAGCCCAAACACACCCCAAAAACACATCAAACACACGGCAAACAGAGCCCACACAACCCCCCCAACACACCCCAAGCAGAACCTACACAACCCCCCCAAACACACCCCAAAACACCCGAAACAGAACCCACACAACCGCCCAAACACACCCCAAACACACATCAAACCCACGCCAAACAGAACCCACACAACCCCCCAAACACAACCCAAACAGATCCCACACAACCCCCTCAAATATACCCCAACCAGAACCCACACAACCCCCTCAAACACACCCAAAAACACCCCAAACAGTACCCTCACAACCCCACAAACACACCCTAAACAGAACCCACACAAATCCTCAAACACACCCAGAACAGAACCCACACAACCCCCCCAAAACACACCCCAAACAGAACCCAGATAATCCCCCAAACACACCCCAAACACACCCAACACAACCCCCCCAAACACACCCCAAACAGAATCCACACAACCCACACAACCTCCAAACACACCCCAAACAGAATCCATACAACCCACACAACCTCCAAACACACCCCAAACACACCTCTCCCCTCTCTCTCTCTCTCTCTCTCTCTCTCTCTCTCATCAGTGCCACCACGTGAAGGCGTCTGCTGTGGTAAAAGTCTACGGACATACCAGCCACGGTTCAGGGGGGGGGGGGGAAGTCTACGGAAAACGCGCCCCAAGTTTCGCTTTCGAAATTTTACTCTGGGGTGTCTGACTCGTGGGGGGGGGGACGGTGTATGGGGATGTTTTTTGGGTGTATGAGGTGTATGTATGGAGTGGATCTAGGATTTTTTTTTTTTGGGAGGGGTGTTTGGGATGTGTATGGTGTGTATCTGGGATGTTTTGGGTGGGTGTGTTAAGGGTATGTTTTTGGGGTGTGTATGGAGTGTACCTGGGATCCATAGTATCTGTACACCCCAGGTAAAAGAAAAATACATCCGAAACACACCCCAAACACACCAAATATACACCCAAAATAGACCCGCCAAACACTCACAATAAACCCCAAACACACCCCATTGTCCTGTATCTGACTATGGTTCTGTAGGAAAGTTTGAGTAGTGAGAATTTTTGTTCATAAATGTTTAGTATGTGTCTTAGTAAGGATTTGTGACTTGGGTGGACATCCGTCATCAAGTAGGTTTACCGGCTATGACGTCATCAGTAATGGCGGCTGCTCGATCACCAAACCTGTCTTATCTCTGTTAATATTTTTACTATTTGCTTAATTTTTTTTTTTTTCCACAAAGTTAACCTTTGGGAAGTTAAGAGGAGATGTATAAGTGATGATCTTTACAAATACATCTTAAATAAATTTATTTAAGCGTATTAATTCTAATATTTTCATATTAATTAATAGTATTTCCTTTCTGTTTACAGGTTGCTGAAATAAAATGATGTCATGGATTGTATAAAATTGTCCAGAGTATCAAAAGACAATGTTTCAGATTTTAAACCAAATGAAAATTCTTGCATCATATGTAATAAAAGTGATAATAGTGTGTTAAGTACTGAAAATGGGAGAGAGAAAATCAGGGCAGCTGCAAAAGTACGAAATGACATTGTTACCAATCGTTTAAAGTCATTAAGTGAGACAGCAGTGTTTTCCTACCACATGAGCAATGCATGTTATAAACAATACTCCACAAAAAGTCTCTTTTAAAGCTTCAAATGATAAAGAAAGAAGAGAAAGTGATGATACACTGGACATATCTGTGAGTGAAGACGAAACTCTTAGAAAATCTGCAAGGAAACGAGCATGACACACCAGTCCGCAAGCAAGAGTTACTTCTAAGCTGGACTGTTTATGTATTATCTGTAGCCAGAAATCTCACAAACGATTTATCAGAATATGTCTTGCAAAAAGGTAACCCATTTGATATGATTCCTAATCCATTGCACAATCTTATCACAAAAGAACTGGTTTCACAAGAGACTAAGAAACAGATTTTGAATGCTTTTCACACTGGAGGTGATTTGTATTCTACAGTACACAGCGCAAAGCAAGGTATGAAGATAAAACAACAAGGATCTCAAGTACAATCCACAAAGTCATGCTACCAGCATTTGATAGCAACAAAACACGAAGTACAGGTCTCAAACAGACATCTGTGAAAAAGAAGTCAACAACTTCAGCTCACCGTATGATACAAATAGCTCAAGCTCGTGGATATGACATGCAGGAGCTGTTCCGATTTGATCTATTTGATAGCTGCTCACTATTTGATGAACAAGGGCTACTTTAAAAAAACACACAAAAAAGTGCATTGTTAAAAGAGCTGGAAACCTCTTATTGCAGCACCAACAGTGATCAATTGTTCCAGTCTGATGAGGAGACTTGCTACGTTGTGGATGTCATGAATTCCTTACGAAAAGTTATGACAAGTGAAAAGAAAACCTTTGGTGGAGCAGCTTCTGCTTTCTCTTCATATGTTCAAGGCATCACAAAGGACTGTGGCAGAGTCGATTATGTTTTTGATAGTTATCACAAGCTGTCACCAAAACAACTTGAGAGAGTACAAAGGCAGAGTATAAGAATTGTTAATGATATCAGTCACATTTCTGAAGAGGTGCCATTGCCTATCCAACTTAACAGTTTTGGGGGATCATCGAGAAACAAGCTGATGCTACAAGAGTTCACTGCCAATACACTAATATCTTCTTTGACTCAGACACCATATGCTACTAACCACACATTTAGTGCTTTTTCCAATAATGAAGAAGAGGAAATAACATTTAACTGTATATCAGTGCAAAATGGTAGGCAAGTAACGCATCCAGAGATAAACTGTTTGTCGGTTGAGGAAGCTGACTTTAGAATGATGATTCATGCAAAACATGCATCCCAACATGGCTTTACAAAAATTGTTCTTGTTAGTGCTGATACTGATGTAATGGTATTAGCTTTGTTTCACTGGCCTTCTCTTCATCAACTTGGTGTACGAGAAATGTGGGTGCGTACTGGAGTTGGCGATTCCACAAGGCTTTTGCCTGTTCATGTTATTCATAAAAACATGGGTCGAGACTTATGCTTTCTGCTTCCCGCCATCCATGCATTATCTGGATCAGATTACACAAGTAAGGTTGGGACCAAGAAAGCAGCTCTTAATATTGCAACAAGAACATATTTGGAAAAATTTGGAGTGTCTCATGATCCAGAAGATGTAGCCAAAAGCCTCCAGTCTGCGAAGAATACTTAGTACAGTTATTACGAAAAGGATCACCTTGCAAATCTTTAGATGAACTCAGATTGTGGCTGTAGCATCATGGAAAAGACACAGGCATTGAAGACTTGCCACCCACAAGCAGAAGTGCCAAGGGACACTTGTTGAGGTCATACTTTTATACATATCTTCAACATCACTGCATTGGAAACATGTTTGCTCACTTAGATCCATTTGCAGGGAAAATGAAGTTACCTGTTGCTCCTTTTGCAAGTGTAGGAGTATAAAAGGGTCTGATACAACTTGCAAAAACCCTTTTTGATAGCATATGCACATGTCTGTAAAACTATCACTATTTTGTAAATATAATTTTTTATATAATTGTAAAGGGGTCTGAGACCACTTGCAAAAACCTTTTTTGATAACATATACACATGTCTGTAAAACAATCACTATTTGTAATATCATTTTTTGTATAATTAAAAAGAGGTCTGATACAACTTGGAAAACCCTTTTTGATAACATATACTCACATGTCTGTAAAACAATCACTCTTTGTGGATATTATTTTTGTATAATCATATGATATCACTTTATGTACAATATTGCGAAGAACTGATGCATTACATATATATAAAAGTAAAAAAAAAATGTTCAAGACAGAAAGAGTTATAAATGCATTCTTATTTACCTTCTACATACTAATAACAACACACTGACCCAATTTCCAAGCAAATAGTAGAAATATTAACAGAGATAAGACAGGTTTCGTGATCGAGCAGCCGCCATTACTGATGACGTCATAGCCGGTAAACCTACTTGATGACGGATGTCCACCCAAGTCACAAATCCTTACTAAGACACATACTAAACATTTATGAACAAAAATTCTCACTACTCAAACTTTCCTACAGAACCATAGTCAGATCCTAGATTACCACAGATACCCCCGACACACACCAAACAGAACCCACACAACCCCCCCCACACACCCCAAACAAAACCAACACAACCCCCCCAAACACACCCCTAACGGAAAACACACAACCCTCCAATCACACCCCGAACAGAGCCCACACAACCCCCCAAACACACCCCAAAGACAACCCAGAACCCCCCCCCTGCAAACACACCCCAAAGAGAACCCAGAAACCCTCCCCTGCAAACACACCCCACACAACCCCCAAGAACACACCACAAACAGAACCCACATAACCCCCAAAAACACACCCCAAACAGAACCCACACAACCCACACAACCCCCCAACACACCCCTCATTACCTCTCTCTCTCTCTCTCTCTCTCTCTCTCTCTCTCTCTCTCTCTCTCACACACACACACACACACACACACACACACACACACACACACACACACACACACACACACATCAGTGCCACCACGTGAAGGCGTACCTATAGTTTGTGGTAAAAGTCTACGGACATACTAGCCACGGTTCAGTGGTAAAGTCTACGGATAAAACGACCCAAGTTTCGCTTCAGATATTTTACTCTGAGGGGTGCGTCTTACTGTAGGGGGGGAAGGGGGAAGGCGGTGTATGGGGATGTTTTTTGGGTGAATGAGGTGCATGTATGGAGTGTATCTGGGTAGTTTTGGGGGTGTGAGTTTGGAGTGTGTTCTGGGGTGTATTTTTGGGGTGTGTATGGAGTGTATCTGGGATATATAGTATAATGTACACCACAAGTTCAAGAAAAGTACAATCGAAACACACCCCAAATACACCCAAAATACACCCAAAATGGACCCGCCAAATACTCAAAATAAACCCCAAACACACCCTACACAAACCCCCGACACACCCCAAACAGAACCCACATAACCCCCCAAAACACACGACAAACACAACCCACAAAACAAACCCAAACACACCTCAAACAGAACCCACACAACGCTCCAAAACACCCCCAAAAGAACCCACACAACCCCCAAACACACCCCATAACAGAACCCACACAGCCCCTCAAAAAACACCATAAACACACCCCAAACACAACCCAAACAACCTCTCAAAACACACCCCAAACAGAACCCAAACAACCCCCTCAAAACACACCCCATACAGAACCCACACAACCACCCCAAATACACCCCAAACAGAACCCACATAACCCCGTAAACACACCCCAAACCGAACCCACACAACCCCCTAAAACAAACCCCAAACAGACCCCACACAACCCCGAAACACACCCCAAACAGAACTCACACTACCCAACAAACACATCCGAAACACCTCCTCTCTCTCTCTCTCTCTCTCTCTCTCTCTCTCTCTCTCTCTCTCTCTCTCTCATCAGTGCCACCACGTAAAGGCGTCTATAGTGATTTGTGGTAAATGTCTACGGACATACCAGCCACGGTTCAGGGGAAAAGTCTACGGATAAAGTGACCCAAATTTCGCTTTGGAAAATTTTAGTCTGAGGGGTGTGTAGGGCTCGGGAGGGGGGGCAGTGTACGGGGCTTTTTTTTTTTGGGGGGGGGAGGTGTATTAGGTGTATGTATGGAGTGTATCTGGGTTGTGTTTGGGGGGTGCATGGAGCATATCTGGGATGCATAGTATACACCCCAAGTACACCTCAAATACACCCCCAAAACACCCCAAACACACTCCAAACACATTCCAAACACACCTCAAACACACCCAAAATACACCTAAAATACACCATCAAAACACTCAAAATATACCCCAAACACACCCCATACACACCCCAAACAAAACCCACAACCCCCCAAACACACCCCAAACAGAACCCACACAACCCCCCAAACACACCCAAACAGAAACCACATAATCCCCCCAAACAGAACCCACACAACCCCCCAAACACACCCAAACAGAAACCACATAATCCCCCCAAACAGAACCCACACAACCCCCCAAACACAACCGAAAACCCA
Organism: Coenobita brevimanus; assembly: GCF_032717465.1. Lineage (NCBI taxonomy): Eukaryota > Metazoa > Arthropoda > Malacostraca > Decapoda > Coenobitidae > Coenobita > Coenobita brevimanus. Next base: position 17,801,964 of record NC_136965.1, on the reverse strand, counting down.
CACAATCTTCCCAAACTCACCCGAAACAGAACCCACATAACCCTCCCAAACACTCTCCAAACAGAACCCACACAACCCCCCGAAACACATCCCACACACACCTCAAAAAGAACCCACACAATCCCCCCAAACTCACCCCAAACACAACCCATATAACCCCCAAAACACACTCCAAACAGAACCCACACAACTCCTCAAACACCCCACAAACAGAACATACAACCACCCAAACACACCCCAAACAGAACCCACACAACCCCCCCAAACAAACCAAAAAAAAACACCCCAAACAAAACCTACACAACGCTCCAAAACACACTCCACACGGAACCCACACAACCCCCCCAAACAAACCCAAACACACCCAAAACAGAACCTACACAACCCCCCCAAACACACCCAAAGACACCCCAAACAGAACCCACACAACCCCCCAAACACACCCAAACACATCCCAAACAGAACCTACACAACCCCCAAACACACCCCAAACAGAACCCACACAACCCCCCAAACACACCCCAAACAGAACCTACAAAAAACAAACAAACACACCCCAAACAGAACCCACACAACCCCCCAAACACACCCAAACACAACCCACACAACCCCCAAACACACCCCAAACACACCCCAAACAACCCCCAAACACACCCCAAACACAACCCACACAACCCCCTAAACACACACCAAACACATCCCACAGAATCCCCCCAAAAAACACACACCAAACAGAACCCACACAACCCAGAAAACCCCCAAACACACCCCTCAATACCCCTCTCTCTCTCTCTCTCTCTCTCTCTCTCTCTCTCTCTCTCTCTCATCAGTGCCACCACGTGAAGGCGTCTGTAGTGTATGTGGTATAAGTCTACGGACATGCCAGCCACAGCTTAGGGAAAAAGTCTACGGAGAAAGTGACCCAAGTTTCGTTTCCGAAATTTTACTCTGAGGGTTGCGTCTGACTCAGAGAGGGGGGGGGGTGTATGGGGATGTTTTCTGGGTGTATGAGGTGTATGTATGGAGTGTATGTGGGTTGTTTTTGGTGTGTTTGTTTGGGGTGTGTTTTGGGGGTGTGTATGGATTTAATCCCTGAGGTTACAGTAGCACGCTACCACTCCCGGCAAGGCAGTCCCAGGCAAGGCTCGAACTCGCAATCCCCCGATCACGACTCCGATGCTCTACCACTGAGCCACTGTGCCCCAGGGTGTGTATGGAGTGTATCTGGGATGTATAGTCTACTGTACACCCCAAATATAAAATACATCTGAAACACACCCCAAGCACACCCAAAATACACCCGAAATACACCTGCCAAACACTCAAAATAAACCCCAAACACACCCTACACAACCTCATGACACACCCCATACAGAACCCAAATAATGTCCCAAAACACACGACAAACAGAACCCACACCATCGTTCTTCTCCCAGATCTATCAACAGTGGTGTTCCTCAGGGTTCTGTCCTATCACCAACTCTCTTCCTTTTATTCATCAATGACCTTCTAAGCTGTACATCTAACCCTATCCACTCATACGCTGATGACTCCACCCTTCACCTTTCCATTCGGTTCCTGCAACGCCCATCTCTGCAGTTACTTCAACAAACAAGGGATGAGGTTATGGCACACCTAATGTCTGACTTGGCTTGTATCTCTGTCTGGGGTATAAATAATCTTGTTGTTTTTAATGCATCTAAGACTCAGTTCTTACATCTATCAACCCGACAAAATCTTCGACAGGTATACCCATTAATGATTAATAATATTCAGCTTAATCCTGCATCATCCTTCAACATGCTTGGGGTTTCATTTATTCGGGACTTATCTTGGGAAGATCATATTACATCTCTTGTAAAATCTGCTGCCAAGAAATTAGCTGTGCTAAGCCGACTCCATTCCTTCTTTACCCCTGCACAATTGTTGACTCTATACAGGGGTTTTATCCGCCCCTGTGTGGAGTACAACTCTCATGTGTGGGGAGGCTCCCCACATACAGCTTTTCTCAATAGGATGGAGTCAAAGGCTTTTCATCTCTTTATCTCACCTCCTCTTACTGACTCCCTTCAACCTCTGTCTCTTCGCCGCACTGTTGCATCTTTATCTCATTTCTATCGCCACTTCAATGGTCACTGTTCCTCTGAACTGTCTGCTTGCATTCCTCCACCTCTACGACGGGCGTGTAGCACCCATCTAGCAGCAAACTCTCATCCCTTTTCTGTCCAACTCTCTAATGCAAGAGTTAACCGTTACTCCCAGTCCTTCATTCATGCAACAGGTCAACTCTGGAATTGTCTCCCTCTGTCAGTATTTCCTATTTCCTGTGATCTCCAGTGTTTCAAGCGCAGTGTGTCCAGGCATCTCGAAATGATCGGATCTTGAATTTGGCTGTCTCTTGTATTTTGTTTTTCTCTTGGAGGGAACTGTTATTGCAGGCTCATGGCCTGCAATAACAGTAAAAAAAAACACACACACAACCCCCCAAACAAACCCAAACAGAACCTACACAACCCCCAAACACACCCAAACAGAACCCACACAACCCCCCAAACAAACCCAAACACACCCCAAACAGAACCTACACAACCCCCCAAACACACCCAAACAGAACCTACACAACTCCCAAACACACCCAAACAGAACCTACACAACCCCCAAACACACCCAAACAGAACCTACACAACTTCCAAACACACCCAAACAGAACCTACACAACCCCCAAACACACCCAAACAGAAACCACAAAATACCCCTAAACACACCTCAAACAGAACCCACACAAAGCCCCAAAACACACCCCAAACAGAACCCAAACAACCCCCCAAACACACCCGAAACAGAACCCACATAACCCTCCCAAACACTCTCCATACAGAACCCACACAACCCCCCGAAACACACCCCACACACACCTCAAACAGAACCCACACAATCTTCCCAAACTCACCCCAAACAGAACTCACATAACCCCCAAAACACACTCCAAACAGAACCCACATAACCCCTCAAACACCACCCAAACAAAGCCATACAACCCCCCAAACACACCCCAAACAGAACCCACACAACCCCTCGAAACACACCCCACACACACTCCAAACAGAACCCACACAACCCACACACACTCCAAACAGAACCCACACAACCCACCAAACACACCCCAAACAGACATCAAACACATGCCAAACAGAACCCACGCAACTCCTAAAAGACACCCCAAACAAACACCAAATAGAACCCCCACACAAACCCCCGAAACACACCCCAAACACAACCCATAGAACTCTCCCAAACACACCCAAACACATCCCAAACAGAATCCACACAACCCCTCAAACACCCCCCAGACAGAACCCACACAACTCCCCCAACACACCCTAAACAGAACCCACAGAACCCCTCACCCCACAAACACACCTCACACAACCCCCCAAACACACCACGAACAGAACCCACACAACCCCCCCAAACACACCCAAAACATCCCACAGAACCCCCCAAACACACCACAAACACACCCCTCAATACCCCTCTCTCTCTCTCGCTCTCTCATCAGTGCCAACTCGTGAAGGCGTGTCTGTAGTGTTTGTGGTAAAAGTCTACAGACATACCAGCCACGGGTTAGGGGGGAAAAGCCTACGGAGAAAGCGACCCAAGTTTCGCTTCCGAAATTTTACTGAGGGGTGCGTCTGACTGGGGAAGGAGGGGTACGGTGTATGGGGATGTTTTTGGGTGTATGAGGTGTATGTATGGAGTCTATGTGGGGTGTTTTTGGTGTGTGTGTTTAGGGTGTGTTTTTGGGGTGTGTATGGAGTGTATCTGGGATGTATAGTCTACTGCGCACCCCAGGTATAAGAAAAGTACATCCGAAACACACCCCAAACACACCCAAAATACAACCGAAATACACCTGCCAAACACTCAAAATAAACCCCAAACACACCCCACACAAACCCCCAACACACCCCAAACAGAACCCACATTACATCCCAAAACACACGACAAACAGAACCCCCCAAACAAACCCAAACATACCCCAAACAGAACCTACACAATGCTCCAAAACACACGACAAACAGAACTCACACAACCCCCCCAAACAAACCCAAACACACCCCAAACAGAACTACACAACCTCCCCAAAACACACGCCAAAGAGAACCCACACAACCCCCCCAAAACACACCCCAAACAGAACCCACTCAACCCCACCAAACAAACCCAAACACACCCCACACAGAACCTACACAACCCCCCAAAACACACACCAAACAGAATGCACACAACCCAACAAAACACACCCCAAACAGAACCCACTCAACCCCACCAAACAAACCCAAATGCAAGCCAAACAGAAACCACACAACCCCTCCAAAACACACCCCAAACAGAACCCACACAACCCAACAAAACACACCCCAAACAGAACCCATACAATCCCACCAAACACACCCCAAACAGAACCTACACAACCCCTCAGAACACACGCCAAACAGAACCTACACAACCCCCCAAAACACCCCCCCGACAGAACCCACACAATCCCCCAAAACACACCCTAAACAGAACCCACACAACCCCCGAAAACACACCCGAAACACGCCCCCTCACGGGGCCCAAGTACCTGGCAGTGGCTTCTGTCGCCCAGGCAAGTACCACATCTCTCAGCACGACACGCACAACAACACCGATCTAGCTACACCGAAAAATGACTCCCCAGCGGTCATTTCCCTAAGACTTCTTCCAGCTGGGGACATTGAGATCAATCCAGGACCCACCAACAAATACATATGTCCAAGGAAACGTCGTCTGTGGCACTTTGGAGCTGCGGACTGGGAGGCCCTCAGGCAGTACTTCTTTGATTTTCCCTGGAATGATTATTGCTTCCATGGCCGGGAGCCATCTGGGTGTGCCTTGCACATTACGGAGGTTATTCTCTCGGGCATGGAAGCATACATTCCTTTGTCACATCCTTTGACTAATGCAAGAAAGCCTTGGTTTAATCACACTTGTTGTAATGCTGTCCACAACAAGGACAGGGCCTATAAAAGGTACCGGAGCCAACCCACCCCTGAATCACATCTTTTTTACGTTTCTGCCCGGAATCGTGCTAAGTCTGTTCTTTGCGCTGCTAAAAATAATTTCATCCGTACTAAATGCTCTCAACTCTCCAATTGGAATTCTTCCCGCTCCTTCTGGCAACTTGCCAAAAAACTTTCTAACAACTTTACCTCATCATCCTTCCCTCCTCTTTTCTACTCTGATGATTCTGTAGCTATTTCTTCTACTGACAAAGCAGATCTCTTCGCTCAGACTTTCTCCTCCAATTCCATCTTAGACGATTAAGGTGCTGTTCCTCCATCACTTCCCCCCTCTGACTTCCTCATAGCTGACATTAAAATTTCTTCAGCTGATGTATTTTCTGCCATCACAGGCCTCAATACTAACAAGGCATATGGGCCTGATGGAGTCACTCCTATTGTTCTCAAGAACTGTGCTTCTGTGCTTACACCCTGCCTAGGCAAACTCTTTTGCCTTTGTCTATCAACTTGTACCTTTCCTTCTTACTGGAAGTTTGCTCTCATTCAGCCAGTCCCAAAGAAGGGTGACCATTCCCAACCCTCTAACTATTGTCCAATTGCTTTAACATCCTGTATCTCAAAAGTTTTCGAGTCAATTCTTAATAGAAAAATTTTAAAACATCTTTCCTAACACAAATTTCTTTCTGATCGTCAGTATGAATTCCGTCAGGGACACTCCACTGGCAATCATCTCACCTACCTTTCAGACTCCTGGTCATCCTCCTTTCGGGACTTTGGAGAAAGCTTTGCCATTGCACTTGACATCTCAAAGGCTTGCGATCGAGTCTGGCATAAATCTTTAATTTCCAAACTGCCCTCTTACGGTTTCTATCCTTCTATCTGTGCCTTCATCTATAGCTTCCTTTCTGGTCGTTCTATAGCCGCTGTTGTAGATGGCCATCGTTCTTCTCCTAGATCTATCAACAGTGGTGTTCCTCAGGGCTCTGTCCTATCACCAACTCTCTTCCTTCTATTCATCAATGACTTTCTAAGCTGTACATCTAACCCTATCCACCCATACGCTGATGCCTCCACCCTTAACCTTTCCATTCGGTTCCCGCAATGCCGATCTCAGCAGTTACTTCAACAAACAAGGGATGAGGCTATGGCACACCTAATGTCTGACTTGGCTCGTATCTCTGTCTGGGGTAAAAATAATCTTGTTGTTTTTGATGCATCAAAGACTCAGTTCTTACACCTATCAACCCGACAAAATCTTCCACAGGTACACCCACTAATGTTTAATAATATTCAGCTGAATCCTGCATCATCCTTGAACATGCTTGGGGTTTCATTTACTCGGGACTTGTCTTGGAAAGATCATATTACATCTCTTGTAAAATCTGTTTCTAAGAGATTGGGTGTGCTAAGCCGACTCTGTTCCTTCTTTACCCCTGCACAATTGTTGACTCTATACACGGGTTTTATCTGCCCCTGTGTGGAGTACAACTCTCATGTACAGCTCTTCTCAACAGGGTGGAGTCAAAGGCTTTTCGTCTCATTAACTCTCCTCCTCTTACTGACTCCCTTCAACCTCTGTCTCTTCGCTGCACTGTTGCATCTTTATCTCTTTTCTATCGCTACTTCAATGGTCACTGCTCCTCTGCACTGTCTGCATGTATTCCTCCATCTCTACGACGGGCGCATAGCACCTGTATAGCAGCAAACTCTCATCCCTTTTCTGTCCAACTCTCTAATGCAAGAGTTAACCGTTACTCCCAGTCCTTCATTTATGCAACAGGTCAACTCTGGAATTGTCTCCCTCTGTGTGTATTTCCTGCTTCCTATGATCTCCAGTCTTTCAAACGCAGTGTGTCCAGGCATCTCGAAATGATCGGATCTTGAATTTGGCTCTCTCTTGTATTTTTTCTCTTGGAGGGAACAGGAATTGTGGGCTCATGGCCTTTGGTTCCTTCTTCCTCACATAAAAAAAAAATGCTCAAACCTATCACGTCGAGCTGACAGACAAAGGGTTCAGTTCAGTGCAGTTCCAGCAAGAACTGGACCCATTACACCTGCACAACACTGGCATCCAGAAAACATTACACAAACACCTTGATCTGCTCCTTATGCTCCTTCCCCCCATCTGCTAACCCCCCCCCCCCCCCAACAACCCTACTCCTACTTCCTCCACATCTCCTCAGCCAAACCCACTGATTCTTCCCACACCATCCAATCCCACAACCCCCCCCCCCATTCCAACCCATCCTAATCCACTCCAACCCTTACCTCCATCACAACCTTCTCCTGCCCCCTCCCCTCCACCCACACCACCACCTCCCCCCCATACTGCAGCAGCCAACACACATCGCACACACAACATAAACATCCTTCAATTAAACACAGATGGTATAAACCCCAAAAAACAAGAACTCACACAATTCATCAAACAGCAAAACATACACACTGCCATCTTACAAAAAACAAAACTACACAGAACACAGAAAACACCGATATTTCATAACTTCACCACCACTCGACAAGACAGAGCCAATGGCAGTGGCAGTGGACTCATCACCCTGGTACAAAAATCCACCAACTTTTCAGATACCAGTGCAAACACAAAGTCACTTCTCCCCCCACATGACACCACAACAGAAATACAATCAATTAAAATATGCACTGGCAACAAATCATACGTAACAATCGCCAACACATACTTTCCCCCCCAGTCGTCCCCCACAGTACCACACAATTGCTCTCCACAAATACACCACATCACTAATATACCCAACATCATCCTGGGTGGTGATTTCAATGCCAAGGCGTTGGCCTGGCGTGTCAACAACCCTGACAAAGACAGAGGGCTGGTACTACAATCCCAAACAGATAATCTCTTCATACTGAACAATCTCCATCAACATACCCATATCCCACACCAAGCCCTCTTCCTCCCATCATCTCCAGACATCACCTTTTGCTCCCCAAACCTCCCCCCAACTACCTGGAGAATGGTCAAAACCCTTGGATCTGATCATCTCCCAGTCATCATCACTACCAAAACCAGAATCACCCCAGCTGGCCACAGACACACATGCACTAATTATAAGAGCCAACTGGGAGGCCTTCACAACTGAAACAGAACAACATTTCGAAACACTAAACAGTACACCCATCACGAACATCAACACTGATGTACACACTTTCAATACAATTATACAAAACGCAGACAAAAGACACATCCCTAGAGGCGACAGAAAGAGACACAACCCCAACTTCACACCAGAAATTCAAGGCCTCATCAGTCAACGGGACACACTACGACGCTCCCCAACACCCCATACACAAGACACCGTACACCAAATACAAGAACTCAACACTCAAATAAACAATAAAATATCAGAACAGCAAACACTAAACTGGAATAATTATCTCCAAACACCTGACCACAAAACAAACACCAGTAAACTCTACAAAACACTTAACAGCATCACACTCTCCAACAGCAACAATACACAATCACATGCTGCCATCACAACAACAGACACCATACCCTCAAACAAACAACAAACAAACACTCTCATCAATCACTTTTCACATATCAGCCATCTAAACCCCCATCATGACGACCGACGTATCATCCGACGTAAGAGACAGCTCCCCACAGACCCAGACAATGCACCTTTCACTTACACCAGACAAAGCACATCATTAGCAACCTCAAGCACTCATCTGCCTGTGGACCAGACAACATACGCAACATTCACCTTAAACACCTTGGACCACAAGGCATACAAGCACTCACCAACATATCAAACTACAGCTACTCACACAACATAATACCCAACATCTGGAAATATGGCATTATCATCACTATTCCTAAACCCAACAAAGACCCCACGTTACCTTCCTCACACTGCCCCATCACACTCCTCTGCACCCCCTCTAAAGTCACTGAACAACTGGTACTACAACTAGTTACACCTCACAACCCCCTAGCCCAATCACAACATGGCTTTAGGCCACTACACTCCACAACCGCTCTTCTTACGGACCTTACACAGAGAGTTTTTGATGGCATGAATTCAGCTAGGCCACTTCACAGAACACTCCTAGTCACACTAGACATCAGCAAAGCTTTTGATGCCATCCCCCGCCACAACCTCACAAACAAAATACTCAACACAAACATGCACAATAACACAAAAAGATGGTTGGCAAACTACTTAGCAGGCAGATGTGCACATGTAACATTTGCCGGTCAGTCTCTGAACATCAGAAACTTCACAAATGGTGTCCCCCAAGGATCTGTTTTGTCCCCTAAACTCTTTAACCAATACATGCACGACATACCCACACCCCACACACCACAGACACACATAGCTTCCTATGAAGATGATATAAGACATGTACACACCAAAATGCAAACACAGCTGCACACACCCTCCAACCTTACCTCAACACACTACACGAATGGTTCACCACAAACAGGCTCAAAATAGCTCCAGCCAAATCTACAGTGACCCTTCTCACAAACTGGACAGCAGAACATAGTCACATTCCACACCTCACCACAAACAACACTTCCCTACCACACACACACACACACACACACACAAAAATCCTTGGTGTAACATACAATACATCAATGTCATTTGAACAACACATCACAAACATTAAAAATAAAATAACACCAAGACTCAATGCCTTTAGGTCACTTGCCCATACAACATTCGGACACAACAAAGAAACCACCACCACAGTATACAAACAATATATACGTTCCGTGATGAATTATGCAAGCCCTACTTGGGCTCCTAACCTCACTAAAACACCACTACAACACTCTACAGACCATACAGAACAAGGCCCTAAAAATAATCACAGGCTGCACAGCTACTACACCCACAGACCACCTACACCAAGAAACCAAAGTCCTCTAAGTCAAGGATCACCTAGACATGAGAGGCACCCAAATTCTTGCTGCAGCTTCCAAAAACCCACAACATCCACTACACTACATGGCAGTACATCCACATACACCAAGGAACATCAAAACAACACCCAGCACACGATGAGTCAAGCTCTGTACCAGGTTAGACTAAATGATTTTTCATTATTAAAGGGGAAAAAAAAAAAGTTTAAACAAGACTTGTTCAAACAGAAAAGAACCAAGACGAAAGAATGCGCTCAGTCATCTGAGGTTTGTTTAGACTACAGCAGCACGGGGAATGTAAGTACATACTCTGTACTTTTAGTATTGCAAAATGGATACATACTTTAGTAAAGCAAATTTGGAAAAGAAAAGGGATAAAGGTAGAAAGCAAAATGATGATTTCTACCAAGAACTGGTTGAAGTGGAGACTCACAATAGACTGGTTGAACGTGTACACAAACTAGAAATGGATTTCAAAAATGAAATTGATGAAATAAAGAAGCAGATGCACTTGCAAAAGGAAGAAATAGAAAAACTAGGAAGGGAGGCCAACAAGAAAGACACAACCATCAGTGAACTAACAGTGGAATTGAGTACACTTGGGAAGAAAATGAGTGAAATGGCAAGTACAGTAGTCAATCACGAGAGTGTTATGGAAGAGTTCAAAAATGACACAGAGACAATTAGGCAAGTAAGCAGTCTTATAGACCAGAGCAGTGATACTGAGGAGAAGATAACACTGGTGAATGAAGCTCTGCAAAGCTACAAAAATGATGTGGAAATCACGTATGCTGAAATGGTGAAAGTAAAGAAAGACTTAGAAACAAGGGTGGAGGAAAAAAACATTAAACAGGAAGTGAAAAGAATAATCCAAAACAATCCAAAGTTAGTCAGAGATTCAGTAGATATAAACAAATCTATAATAATCACTGGTATAGAAGAGGAAGAAGTAAAAAACAAAATCACGAGACAAAAAGGAGATGGCAAATGTAATGAGCTTACTGAAAGAAGTATCAGAGGAAATCTGTAGTAAAGACATAGAGGAACACAAAAGGTTAGGGAAATACGAGAAAAGCAGGACAAGACCTCTAAAGGTGACTTTCCAGAGTGTAAACACTGTGGAGGAGATACTATAAAATGCAAAGAATCTTATGGAAAAAGAGGAGTTCAAAAATGTATGGATAAAAAGATGCCTAACACAAGAGGAACTGGAATTACTGAAAGAGAAAAGGGAGGAAGCAAAAACAAAAAATGAGGGAAGATCAGAAGAGAAGAAGAATTTTTTTTACAAAGTAATAGGATTGCAGGTACGAAAGTGGTACACAAACAGGATGGAATAAAAAGAAGGAAGGTAGTAAAACCATGTCATGACAAGTATATAAACAAGATGATAAAGTTGATGTACTCAAATGTGGATGGAATGGTATCTAAATTATTAGAGATGAATGATTATGTCAGAGAAAATGAACCACAAATAATATGCCTAACTGAAACAAAATTAACACCAAGGATATCCAATGACATACTAAACTTAGAGGAATACAATATATGGAGAAGAGAAAGAAATTTAAAAAAAGGAGGAGGAATTATAATATTAACTAAGAAAAATCTAATAATCAATGAAATAAAACTAGATATACCATCACAAGTAGAACTGATTGCAGTAGAGATCAACACATCTGAAGGGAAAGTAATTATAGCCAATTTGTAAATGCCACCCAGATCAAACACATGGGAAAGAGATGAATATGAGGACCTGGCAGAGAGTACAATTCAGAGTTTAAGATCATTACTACATAAAATGGAAGAGAAATCGGAAAGAATTATACCAACTGGGGATTTTAATACAAATATAAATTGGAATATTCTAGATATAATTAGCCAAGAAAGCTGTTGGGACCAAAAGCTCCTGGATCTCGTGCAAGAGTTTTTCCTAACGCAACATGTGAGGGAAACCACCAGAAAAAGAGGACTCGATGTACCTTCAGTGCTAGATCTAATATTTACTAGGCAAGAAAATGATATTGACAGTTTAATATATCACCCTCCACTCGGCAAAAGCGATCATGCAGTACTAAATTATAACTTCAGGATAGCATATGACATAATTAACAGCAATGACAGTTACAAAAAGAGCCTAAACTATAAAAAGGGAAATTATCAAGACCTAAAGAAGTATTTCTTAGAAGTTGATTGGGAAAATGAGCTTAGAGGACAAGATTTAAATGCTGTATATAAAAAATTCTGTGAATTTTATGAAATAGGAGTCCAGAAGTACATCCCACAGCACAAAGAAGCAGATAAGAAAATACAGAAATGGTTCAATACAGAATGTAAAAAATCAAAAGAAAGAAGAGATTTGTTTTGGATTGATACAGAAGACACAATAGTGAAAGGGCATATATTAATTACAAACAGGCAAGAAATGATTATACAAGAATAAGGAGGGAAGCCCAAAAACAGTTTGAGGAGGATATAATAAATAAAAGTAGTGATCAACCAAAGCTGTTTTACAGCTACATCAGAAGCAAAACCAAAGTAAAAGATATAATACAATCCATTACGGACGAGGGAATCACTTATACACAAGAGAAAGATATTTGTGAAGCACTAAATAAGAATTTCCAATTAGTTTTTACAGAAGAAAAAAATTTTGAGAGGGACTATGTGGAACATGCATGTCCACACATACTACCAGATACACAAATAGCAGAAAAAGTAATACAGGAGGAGTTCAGTAGATTAGACAGAGGAAAAGCAAGTGGTCCTGATGAAATTTCATGTTGGGTACTACGAGAATGTGCAAAGGAGTTAAGTAAACCATTATTTTTAATTTTCAAGAAATCTTTGAGTCAAGGTAAACTACCTGATATTTGGAAAAAAGCAAATATTGTCCCCTTATTCAAGAAAGGAAATAGACAAAATCCACTCAACTACCGACCAGTATCACTGACCAGTGTTGTAAGCAAGGTATTAGAAAAGCTTATAAGAAAAGCTTGGGTAAATCATCTAGAAGAACACAGTATGATAAAAGAAAGACAGTTTGGTTTCAGAAAAGGAAAATCATGTGTTACTTATCTGTTGAGCTACTATGACAGAGTAACAAACACAATACAGGAAAGAGAAGGATGGGTGGACAGTATCTATTTATATTTCAAGAAAGCTTTTGACACAGTACCACACCAAAGACTTTTATGGAAACTGTACCATCAAGGAGGAATTCGAGGCAAACTGTTTTGTTGGATGCAAGACTTTCTCATAAAAAGAGAAATGAGAACAGTACAAAGAGGAAACTACTCATCATGGAAAGAAGTGACTAGTGGAGTACCACAGGGTTCAGTGCTGGCACCAATCATGTTTTTAGTGTATATAAATGATATAAACAGTAACACTGGAAATGAAAGCTATCTGAATATGTTTGCAAATGATGCAAAAATACAAAGGAGAATTACTAACACAGACTCTTGTAAAGAGCTACAAGAAGAATTAAATAAACTTCATGAATGGAGTAGTACATGGCAAATGGAATTCAATGTGGACAAGTGTCATGTAATCAAGTTTGGTAAAAGTGAAAAAAGACCTGATTGGGATTATAAGTTAGGAAATAAAACCCTATACATATCAGAAAGAGAGAAAGACCTTGGTGTGATTATCAATAACAGACTATCTCCGGCTGACCACATCAGTGAGAAGGTACGGAACATGTATACACTGCTTGCAAATATGAGAATAGCATTTACATACATAAATGAAGACATGCTAAGAAGGATAATAACATCATTCATTAGACCAACCCTGGAATATGCATCAGTAGTCTGGAGTCCTCATCTCAAAAAACACATAGACAAGACTGAAAAAGTTCAAAGGGTCACTACAAGATGGATACCAAGCTTAAGGGACCTAAGCTACGAAGAAAGACTAAATAAACTGAATCTACCAACACTACAGGAGAGAAGGAAAAGAGGTGACATGATAATGCTATATAAGTGCATATCAGGGAAGGAGAAAATAGACATAAATGATTACTTAACATATGGAGAAGCATCAGCAAGAGGACACTGCAAAAAACTGCATAAGAAGAGAGGTGATAAAGACGTAAGGAAATTCAGTTTCCCAAACAGAGCAATTGATCAATGGAATGCACTACCGAATGAAATAGTGCGTGCCAAAACAATTCACAAATTTAAGGATATGTACGATAAATATGGTTTAAGACACGGGACAGTACGAGCTTGACTCATTCCTGTAAAGATGCAATTAGGTAAGAACAATTAGGTAAGAACAAATACTGTCATCTCTCCCCCTTCACCCACTTCAGACCAGCTTCCAGAAGCACATCCATACTCAAATCACTCGCCGCTCCATTCAGTCACTTAAAGACAACACACAGCGGCATGCACAGCCTCCTGATATCCACCCTTCTGAATACTATCTCCCTCGTGAGGACAGGTTCCACCTGGCCAGTCTGAGATGTGGGCATCATCCAGCCCTCTTAAGTTACCAGAAGAGGCTGGATGACTCTGTCGCTGATGCCTGTCCAGGATGTAACACAGCACCCCATACTATTAAGCACATTATGGAAGATTGCATTGCACACAATCACCTACACCAACAACATGACATTCCTTGAGAGATCTGTGGGAAAGCCCAGTTTCGGCCATGGCCTTCCTTAGGGACTCGGGGTTGTTCGGCCAGACTGCCTAGGGAACAACTACTACTACTACTACTACCACCACAAGCTGGATAGCTTTATCATGTGGCTTAACCCTTTCACGTTGCAAATAGGTCCAGCCTGAGAAACCACATTTTTGATCCCCCCCCAAAAAAAATCAAGGTTTGTAAATTTAGAAAGAAACATAAAACTCATGCATAAGGAACTAATCCACATCTGTCTACAAAATATAGGGTTCTACTTACCATACAAGAGCCACAATAACGATGGGAAACTGCATATCAAGTGGTGTGTGGTGTCCCAAGTCAGTGCATTTCTGTATACAAAATGACAGAGAAACACTCCTACTAACCTAAAATCATAAAGCTGTGTTTATTTCTTCTCATCTGGATTATCTAACACCCAGGAAATGAGTAAATATTGAGAAATAACATTCAACAGCTGCCTGCCCGAGTTTTGAGTCGCAGGCAAATAGGCGAGCCACGATTGTGGCCAGAAGACCCATACTGATACAGCCACAATCATGGCTAGAAGACCTATACTGAGACAGTCACGATCGTGGCCAGGTGACCTGTACTGATACAGCCACGATTGTGGCCAGGAGCCCTGTACTGATATAGCCACGATCGTGGCCAGGAGACCTGTACCAATACAGCAACGATCATGTCCAGGCGACCTGAAAGGGTTAAACATGGGGTGGCTAACACTGTCTCGTGGCTTAACCACAGGGTGGATACCACTGTCTCATTTTTGCCATGCTTGGCCACTGCTACCCTGGGACGGTTTTCTAGGCTTCCCTCCATCTCCTGGCCTGTGAACACCTCAGGGATGTCCTTGGGCATGTATGGATGCAGGAACATTGCTTCAGCCCTGTGATGGACTAACAGCTTTTGGCATCCCTCCCAGATCTTTACAGCAGTGACCCTTCCCACCTTTGTTGGGTCGACCCTAACCTTAGGCCACCAATCCCAGTCTTCAGATTAGTAGCCCATCCTTTTACCAGGATTTCTTTTACCCTGTTGAGGACAGACATATTGGTACCATCCCAGGACACAGATGGTCAACCCCTCCCACCCCATCCTGGGATTATCATCCCTGTCCTGAGGACTGACATTCACTCCTTGGATGAGGTCCAAGTAATCAGGGACAAATTAACTTTTGGGGGGGCTGTAGTCAGATCACCAGCTGTAGGCTAAACCAGATACTGGGGCTCCTACCCAGGGAAGGGGTCCCCACCATGAGGTCTCGTGTGATGCCAGTCACTGTAATTTTATCATTTATCAATGCATTTGAATTTTTATTTTTATTTTTATTTTTTTTCAATGGTGGGGGCCTTGGTGTGAGGTATTCAGCCTAGTGATTGATCTACCCCTGCAAGTAACCTCTTGACTGGGCATAATTAGTTAACACCAAGCCATTGTGAAGGACTGTCCTGTCTTAACATGAGCACTGTCTTTTAAATCACAATCTGAATCTTTGTTTGTGATGCCATTCCACTGAGAATGACTGTCCCAACAAAATATGGACACAGCACATCTTGTGTCATAGTAGATCACACTCTGAATACCTATTGGTAGCATCATCCATCCATCCACCATCCAATCTTATGTTGCCCCATGAGGAGCATGGGAGCCCAGGGCTAGGCAAGCTGGTCCTGACATTTAAGATGAGAGTGACCAGCTTCATTCATCCCTGAGTGGCATTATGTGAGCAATAAACCCCAACCACCCCTTGGATATAAACCTTTACCAGCTCAATCCAATTGGAGCGCCTTAATTACCCAATAAACCACCAGGCGCCATAATTTGGTTATGTGGTTACCAACCAGCATAGTAAATGGTTTCCTTGTGTACAGGAAACCATTTGGCTTGTCACTCAGTGTAGAGCCACCCACAGGCAGAAGGAAGAGGAAAAAATGAGGACAGAAAGACAGAAGAGGATGCAAGGAAGAGAGGAAAGGGCAGACACCCAAAGCAGCACTACAGTGAGTGAGTGGATGGTGAGTGCCCTCACCCACCATCAATTGGTGGCATCAAGCCATCATAAATGATCATCACATCCTACCTCAAAAACAACTTGGTTATACTTTCAATTCCTCTTCCTTCTGTCCACGGGTGACTCTACACTGAGTGACAAGACAAATGAAACACCAAGAAACCATTTAATACGCTGGGTAGTAACCATATAACCAAATTTTGGCACTTGGTAGTTTAGTGTGTAATTAAAGCACTCCAATTGGACTAAGCTGGTGTAGGCTTATATCCAAGGGGTGGTTGGAGTTTACTGCTCACGAAACACCACTCAGGGATAAGTGAAGCTGGTCACTTTCATCTTACATGTCAGGACCAACTTGCCTAGCCCTGGGCTCCTATGCTCCTCATGGAACAGCACAGGATAAGGTGATGAATGAATGAATGAATATAATTTCAACAGATTCCCAGGTCTTTTTCTTTCACAGCCACTAAAACTTTATCATATCTTGCCTTTCTGTCAAGTTCCATCATACCTTCTGATTATATGCCTTAATATTATCATGTGTTTAGCTGGATGTAAGGTGCTCCTATTACACTGCACATCTCCTGGTACATGGTGATTTGGGTGAAAAAATACACCATGCCAGTGAAAAATGCATACCACAAACACATCATGTACTAATGCTATTAAGGGTGACATCTCTTACTTGATTTTTGCCCAATACTTTTCATGGGATACTTGACATTAATGATCTAATCACCCAGCTAGTGCTCTACCCTGCAATTTAAGTACCCCCCCCATGACAAAAATAAAACTTGAGGCAAAAGTACTGTAAAAATTGTGTTCCATTAGACCTGCCCCAGTAAAGTGAAAACAAGGATTACTCTCACTACAAGGTGGAGCACTTGCCATGTGCTTAGACATCATTATCCCATAATAAAATGTCATACAATAAGGTAAGCTGCTGCCCATAAAGCACAACAATAATATGAACAATATTTTTGTGTACAGATGTTGAGCAGGATATAGTGCACCTTGCTGCCCAGTTTATTGTGTACTAAATCAATGCCCTGTACTGTTATACAACTATCAAGGTGAACAGCCCTCTCCTCATACAAAGCACCCTCAATATAACCAATTAACTGGTACCGGACCCTTGACGTTATAGCCAAACACCATACTGTTCAGTAATTTCCCAGGCATTATGGATTTAAACAAACAAAGATTGTTAAATATACAGTACAGCATTATTTTGCCGTATACTTATACACATTAATGTACAGGTAGATCTAAATGATTCTTTTTTTCAAAAAATACTCTATTTACTAACTGATGTGTTTATTCTTACCATTCTGGGATTAACTCCACTGCAAATAAAGACTGCAAATAGACCTTGGATAAATCTATGTACATTTGTCATTCATTATTTAAAAGGAAAGTGTGGGCAATGAAAACGACACTGTACATTACCTGTTACATTACAGTAAATACTACATATTAGAGAATAACAAAGCAAACAGTACAGAACAGCTGCATATACATTAAACATTAAAAAAAAAAAAAAAAAAAAAAAATGCATTCCACCACTGGCACAGATAGTCATTGATAACCACCATAATCCTGCACTATACTGTACACTGCCTATACACTACTGTACATTTGTTGTTCGGTATTTACAGGGAAAGTGTGGGTAAACTCACTGTACATTAACTGTTACATTACAGTAAATACTGTACTACATATTAGAGAACAGCAATACAAACAGTACATAACAGCTGCATGTACACCCACGCACCAAAGTTTCTGTACCCCCCTCGGTGGAAGGAAGTGGAAGTCAGGGATAGAGAGAGGGCAGGCGATCGGACAACCATGAGTGGTAGATTGGTTCTGAGCTACGAGGCGAATAGTGAGAAATCGAATGAAACTGGATTCGAAACTTTTCCATGCTATTCACCTGCAAAACATAATGCGTTCATAACATACATAGGATGTATTATAACATAGACTACTGTGTTATCACTGAGTCCTGTGAAACTGGTCCAGACACGACCTATCTGTTTCGGATCTTCATCATACAAATAAAGCACCGAGACAGTTTTCTATAAGCTGTGACTGGTCATTGTTACTGCAATGAGAAGTTTTGTGAATGTTATTGCTAGATTGTCTATAGCTATCATAAACAGTGATTATGGATTTAATGCTGATTCCCACAGTAGCTATGCAGAAGGCTATAAATGTTAAAATTATTTAATGTGGACGAATAAACCACATTGTGATGGGCAGCGGAGAGCATTCACCAATAACTTAAATATAACCAGATGAAATTAGAAGTAAACAACACAAAATACTATGAGACAACGAAGATACAGCTGTGGTATCCTGCTCCACCTCGTTATCCAGGCCTTAACTGTTGCTTCACCTCATACGTGCATTATTTTCCTTCAGTCTCTGCCTCTTCTATAACCCTTACTTCCCAGCATCCTCTTACTACAAGCCGTCATATTCTTTAGGGGGTTTCTAGTCGTCCGGTCCTATAACCCCTACTGTATTACATTATTCGTCACATCATCACTCCCACACAAACAACGTTAGCACAAGAATGCTGAACTACCATTGCTTGCACTGCCACTATTAACCCCCGTTTTCCCACTGACTGTGTCTAATTACCCTCGCAGTACTACTACTGCTACTTCTACTACTAATCCACTATAAATCTGTAAATATGATTGTCCTTATGTCTGTGTATCTGATACCCACATTTTCCCTGTCCCACAGTCGACAACACGTCACTTACCCCCCACTGCTGCCTCAGTTGCACCTCCCTCTCTCCCAGCCACCATCGATCCTACTCCTCCCCCATTACGACACCACACTACCCCTCACCTCATCCCGGGGCCACCAGGTTTGTTGTCCACCCTTTACCAGTCTCAGTTACACAGAGAGTAGGCCAGCATGCTCTCCAATACAAATTTCTCTAACTATCTACACCAACTCTCGTGTTCCTGAACTAGATTCTTCTGAATTCTCTACACTTTCTGACCACTACTTGGTGGTGGCCAGAATTAGAATTCAAGTAAGATGGAGGAATAGAAGAAGGGAAAGACGAGAGGAAGGAGTAGTTGCAAGGAGAGTGGAAAGGTTACAAGAGGATGAGAAAAAGGCAGAGTATAAGAGAGAAGTGGAGGAACGATTGGGCAAATATGAATTGGAGCAGATGGGAGACGTGGAAGGTATGTGTAAGATATTTACAGAAGAAATATGTGCAGCATGTGATGTGGTGTGTGGAAGGAAGAGAAGACGGAGGGGGGTGCAAGGAACAGCATGGTGGACTGAAGAGGTGAAACAGGCTGTGGCACAAAAGAAGAAAGCATACAATGAATGGATGAGAAATAGGGGCGTGGAAGAAGTTGAGAGGTGGAAGAGAGAGTTATATGTGGAAAGGAAGAGAGAGGTGAAAAGATTGGTAAGAGAGAGTAAGAAGAGAGTGGATGAGGAATTTGGAAGGAATTTGAGTGTAAAGTGGAGGGACTGTAAGAAAATGTTCTGGAGAGAAGTGAAAAGAGTAAGACAGGGTGGAAGTGAAGTTAGCAGGGGAGTGAAAGATAAAAATGGTAGATTACTAGTGGCGAAGGGAGACAAAGTGAGCAGATGGAGAGAACACTTTAAGGAATTGTTGAACGTAGAGGACGGTAGTAATGCGAGTATAAGTGGCTGGGGAATGGCTGGGAGAAGGAGGGAGGTGAGAAGACAGGAAGAAATCAGTAGGATAGAAGTTGTGGAAGCAATGAAGAAAATTAAATCGGGGAAAGCCCCAGGAATTGATGGAGTGTGTGGTGAAATGCTGAAGCATGGGGGAGAGATAGTAGTGGAATGGATGTGGAAGATGTGCAGATTGGCCTGGGAGGAGGGTGGAGTCCCGGAGGATTGGAAGTCAGGTATAATTATTCCCTTGTACAAAGGAAAAGGGGAAAAGAAGTGTGTGGTAATCATAGGGGCATTTGTCTTCTTAGTATAATAGGAAAAGTGTATGGTAGGATACTTATAAACAGAGTTAGAGAAAGAACAGAGAAATTAGTTGGAGAAGAACAGGGAGGCTTTAGGAAGGGAAGAGGTTGTGTAGATCAGATATTCATTCTTAGATCTTTAGTGGAAAAGTTTCTAGAGAAGGGAAAGAAGTTGTATGCGGCTTTCATGGATTTGGAGAAAGCATATGACAGGGTGGATAGACAAGGATTGTGGAAAATGTTAAGAATATATGGAGTAGATGGGAAGTTGTTGAATGCTGTGAAGAGTATGTACGATGGTGCGAAGGCTGCAGTGCGTGTGGATGGTGAACTAAGTGAATTTTTCTCTTTGAAAGTTGGTTTGAAACAGGGATGTGTCATGTCTCCATGGTTGTTCAATCTGTACATGGATGGGGTAATAAAAGAGGTACAAGGTAGGGTAGTGGATGTTGGAGTGGCCCTGGTGAGAGAAGATAGTGTTTGGAAACTTCCTGTACTGTTGTTTGCAGATGATACTGTGTTGTTGAGTGAAGACGAAGGGGAGCTGCAAGGCTTGGTGGATGAGTTTGAGAGAGTGTGTAAGAAACGGAACCTAAAGGTGAATGTAGGGAAGAGTAAAGTGATGGTCTTTGAGAGAGGTGAAGTTAGTGAATGTACAGCAAGGTTGGATGGTGAGGAATTGGAAAAGGTGAGTACGTTTAAGTATTTGGGTAGTGTGATGAGTAAGGATGGAGGTTTGGAGAGTGAAGTGCTTGAAAGGGTACAGCAGGGAAGAAAGGTTGCTGGTTCCTTGAAAGCAGTGATAAGAAACAGGGAAGTGAGGATGGAAGTGAAAAAGTTACTACATGACAGTATTGTGATACCAACTCTAACGTACGGAAGTGAAGCTTGGACATTGTTGGAAGGACACAAGTCAAGAGTGAGAGCAGTGGAAATGAGTTATTTAAGAGGAGCCTGTGGAGTCACATGGAGAGACAGGCTGACGAATGAGGATATAAAGGAACGTTGTGGTGTTGATGTGGATGTGATAGGAAGCATTATGAGGAACACACTGAGGTGGTTTGACCATGTGGAGAGGATGGAGGGTGAAAGACTGACGAAGAGAGTGTATATGAGTGAGGTGGAGGGGGAGAGAGGGAGGGGGAGGCCGAGGATGAGATGGAGGGATGGGGTGGAGAGGTATATGAGAGAGGGGGGTGTGAGTTGGGAGCAGGGCAGTGAAATGGCGGGGGACAGGGCGACTTGGAGGCGATTTGTTTGTGGCCACCCCAAACGGGATTGAGGCGTCTGGCAATAGATAGATAGATCTACACCAAACTACATGCACAGTACACACTACACATCCTTTCCCAAAAATCAAAAAACAAACCATGGCGTCTCATCACCCAGCCTCGGAGTCCCCAGGGTGGGGGAACACAAATGCCCCCACCTTCCGCCCCTCTCCCGGTGACGACACAAGGTGCCTGGAACCACTGTCTGACTCTCTTCTTATTCATTTCTGCAACATTCGCAGCCTTTCTTCTAACTTTCGCTCTGTTGAGCACCACCTCTCCTCCTCTAAACCTCACCTTCTCTTTCTAACTGAGACTCAGCTGTCTGAGGCAACTGACAGCAAACCCTTTTCTGTATCCTCCTACTTTCTCTATACTCATTTCAAAGCCAAAGGTGGCTGTTGTGTATATATACGCAAAGAGTTATCTTGCTCTCGTGTTCCTGAACTAGATTCTTCTGAATTCTCTACACTCTGGCTTTGGCTTTCCTGTCATTCTCTGACTAAATATATCTGCTTTGTTTAATTATCCCCTAATTCTACTGACTATCAAAAATTCTTGGACTATTTTACTTCTACGATGGAACACATTCTGTCCATTTCTCCTTTCTTTGAAATCTCCGTTCTAGGAGATTTCAATGTTCACCACCACCTTTGGCTCTCCTCTCCTTTCACTGATCCACGTGGTGAACAAGCCTACATCTTTTCTATCCTTAATGACCTACAGCAGCTTGTACAGCACCCTACCCGTATCCCAGACCGCCTTGGAGAGAGCTCCAACATACTTGACCTCTTCCTTACAACTAATCCTTCTGCTTACATTGTTAATCTTTTCTCTCCGTTGGGCTCCTCCGATCACAACCTTATCACCTTAACCTGTCCTGTCACTCTGGTACGGCCTGTGGACCCTCCAGGGAAACGTCGCCTGTGGCATTTTGGAGCCGTGGATTGGGAGGCCCTCAGGCAGTACTTCTTTGATTTTCCCTGGAATGATTATTGCTTCCATGGCCGGGAGCCATCTGAGTGAGCCTTGCGCATTACGGAGGTTATTCTCTCGGGCATGGAAGCATACATTCCTTTCTCATATCCTTTTACTAACGCAAGAAAGCCTTGGTTTAATCACGCTTGTTCTAATGCTGTCCACAACAAGGACAGGGCCTACAAAAGGTACCGGAGCCAACCCACCCCTGAATCACATCATCTTTACGTTTCTGCCCAGAATCGTGCTAAGTCTGTTCTTCGCTCTGCTAAAAATAATTTCATCCGTACTAAATGCTCTCAACTCTCCAACTCGAATTCTTCTCGCTCCTCCTGGCACCTTGCCAAAAACCTTTCTAACAACTTTACCTCATCATCTTTCCCTCCTCTTTTCTACTCTGATGGTTCTGTAGCTATTTCTTCAACTGATAAAGCAGATCTCTTCGCACAGACTTTCTCCTCCAATTCTACCTTAGACGATTCCGGTGCTGTTCCTCCATCACTTCCCGCCTCTGACTTCCTCATGGCTGACATTAAAATTTCTTCAGTTGATGTATTTTCTGCCATCACTGGCCTCACTACTAACAAGGCATAGGGCCTGATGGAGTCCCTCCTATTGTTCTCAAGAACTGTGCTTCTGTGCTTACACCCTGCCTAGGCAAAATCTTTCGTCTTTGTCTTTCAACTTGTACCTTTCCATCTTGCTGGAAGTTTGCTCTCATTCAGCCAGTCCCAAAGAAGGGTGACCACTTCCAACCCTCAAACTATCGTCCAATTGCTTTAACGTCCTGTATCTCAAAAGTTTTCGAGTCAATTCTCAATAGAAAAATTTTAAGGGACCTTTCCTAACACAATCTTCTTTCTGATCGTCAGTACGGGTTCCGTCAGGGACGCTCCACTGGTGATCTTCTCACCTACCTTTCAGACTCCTGGTCATCCTCCTTTCAGGACTTTGGCGAAAGCTTTGCCATTGCACTTGACATCTCAAAGGCTTTCGATCGAGTCTGGCATAAATCTTTAATTTCCAAACTGCCCTCCTATGGTTTCTATCCTTTTATCTGTGCCTTCATCTATAGCTTCCTTTCTGGTCGTTCTATAGCCGCTGTTGTAGACGGCCATCGTTCTTCTCCTAGATCTATCAACAGTGGTGTTCCTCAGGGCTCTGTCCTATCACCAACTCTCTTCCTTCTATTCATCAATGACCTTCTAAGCTGTACATCTAACCCTATCCACTCATATGCTGATGCCTCCACCCTTCACCTTTCCATTCGGTTTCCGCAACGCCCATCTCAGCAGTTACATCACCAAACAAGGGATGAAGCTATGGCACACCTAATATCTGACTTGTCTCGTATCTCTGACTAGGGTAAAAATAATCTTGTTGTTTTTAATGCATCAAAGACTCAGTTCTTACACCTATCAACCCATCAAAATCTTCCACAGGTATACCCACTAATGTTTAATAATATTCAGCTGAATCCTGCATCAACCTTGAACATGCTTGGGGTTTCATTTACTCGGGACTTATCTTGGAAAGATCATATTACATCTCTTGTAAAATCTGTTTCTAAGAGATTGGGTGTGCTAAGCCGACTCCGTTCGTTCTTTACCCCTGCACAATTGTTGACTCTATACAGGGGTTTTATCCGCCCCTGTGTGGAGTACAACTCTCATGTGTGGGGAGGCTCCCAACACACAGCTCTTCTCAATAGGGTGGAGTCAAAGGCTTTTCGTCTCATTAACTCTCCTCCTCTTACTGACTCCCTTCAACCTCTGTCACTTCGCCGCACTGTTGCATCTTTATTTCTTTTCTATCGCTACTTTAATGGTCACTGCTCCTCTGAACTGTCTGCATACATTTCTCCACCTCTACGACGGGCGCATAGCACCCGTCTAGCAGCAAACTCTCATCCCTTTTCTGTCCAACTCTCTAATGCAAGAGTTAACCGTTACTCCCAGTCCTTCATTTATGCAACAGGTCAACTCTGGAACTGTCTCCCTCTGTCTGTATTTCCTGCTGCCTAGGATCTCCAGTCTTTCAAACGCAGTGTGTTAAGGCATCTCGAAATGAATGGATCTTGAATTTGACTCTCTCTTGTACAGTAATCACTCTAATATCCGGACGCCCAATAACCGAACATCCCCACTACCCGGACCTTATCGTCCTGGGATCCAACATTCCTAAAATGGTCCGAAAACCCCAAAAAATAAAAAAATAAATCGATTTTTTGCCGTCCGTAATTTGAACTTGCCGCGCGCGCCGCGAGAGAGCATTGTTTTGGTTCGTCATTCCTCCGACGTCCGATAGAGCGCCGCTGCATCCTCCCCACTTCCCGCCTGTCTCTCACCGCGACTGGACCTACGCTCTTCGTAATGGCTGCCGACGTGCTCGCTTTTGTGGTGGTGCCGTACTTGCTGCAAGGCCTCCTGCTGCTCTCGGCCCTCCTCTTAGTGTGTGTGATGATGGCCCCGTCACCTGAGAAAAGGAAGAGAGTGGTGTTGACTCTGGAAAAGAAGAGGGAGATTTTGGAGAAAGTCGATGCGGGTTGGTCTTCTTGACGCATTCTCCGCGAGTTTAACCTGGCCCGGTCGACTTTGTTCGATATCAAACGTTCCCAAGACAAACTCATGCAGTACACGGCTGACTTCTCGTCGAGAAGCAAATGCAACGTGGAAAGGAAGGTTATGTTTACCCCCAAGTTTGCAGAAATCGACCGATCCACGTTGATTTGGTATCGACAACAACGTGCTGCTGGTGTGATGGTACGTGGAACGGAGCTGAAAGCTGCTGCTGAGAAGTTTGCAAGGCTTCACGACGCCCTAGACTTCAAGGCATCCGAGGGTTGGCTCTTCGCGTTCAAGTTGCGACATGGCCTTACTAACCGTAAAGCACATGGCGAAGCACTGGACGCTAACGAGGATGGAGTTGACGAGTTTCGGCACAAGGTGAAAGGCTTGATTGACAGGGAGGGCCTCACTCTCGGTCAAGTCTATAACGCAGACGAAACTGGCCTATTCTATCGCTCGCTGCCAACGAACACTCTAGCCGAGGAGACGGAGAAGCGTGTACCTGGCCGCAAGCTTTCTAAGGAACGGATATCTGCTTTGTGTTGTGCCAGTGCTAACGGCACGCACCGGCTTAAGCCCGTTGTTGTTGGACGTGCAAAGCAGCCTCGGTGCCTTCGTGGGGTGATGGATGTCCTTCCTGTCGTATGGTACCATTCTTTGAAAGCATGGTTCACAGCTGTGATTTTCAAAGACTGGTTTCACCGTCACTTCGTCAAGGAGGTCATCCAGTACCAGACGAAGACACTGGGAATCCCTCGCGACCAGGTAAAGGCTCTCCTTCTGCTCGACAATGCACCTGCCCACCCGTGCGACAAGGACTTGGTTGCTGAGAATGGCCGTATTAGGTGCATGTTTCTGCCACCTAATACGACTGCTCTCATTCAACCCATG
Source organism: Coenobita brevimanus (assembly GCF_032717465.1). Taxonomy (NCBI): domain Eukaryota; kingdom Metazoa; phylum Arthropoda; class Malacostraca; order Decapoda; family Coenobitidae; genus Coenobita; species Coenobita brevimanus. Next base: position 17,775,647 of record NC_136965.1, on the reverse strand, counting down.
GACCAAGGAGTGATCGTGGCAACAAAGCGCCTGTACCGTTGGAAGTTCCTGGACGAGGTGATGGTTGTTCTCGAGGACGAGGACGAGCGCAGGGAAGGACGTGACACTCGAGGCAAGCGGACTTTGGAAAACCTTCGCCGCTACAACATCAAGTCTGTGCTGTACAACTGGGCTAGTACATGGAAGGAAGTCCCTGTGAAAACTCTTGAAAATGGTTGGTCTCGTCTGCTTCTCGGAACAGATGTGGAGTACGATTTTCTGGGCTTTGACGTGGATGACTTCCATGCACGGATACATACGCACGGCGACGTTGTTGATGTGGACGATGTACGTGAGTGGTTGGACGACGACGAGGGCGATCCTGGGTATCAGACGTTGTCTGATATCGAGATCGCGTCTTCGGTTGCTGGTGTCAGTCCCGAACTTGAAGATTCCGACGACGAAGGCGACGATGATGCGGACTCCTCTCAGCAGGACACTACTCCAACCATCCCCAAGATGAGCGCACTCCGGGAACATCTAGAGTTCGTCCTAGACTACCTGGAACACCCGGACTGCGACAGGGAGATGGGGCCCTTGGGACTCGTGGAGGAAGTGCGTGCTTTCCGGCAGCGCATCATCAATCGCCAGAATCGTCGGTCCTTGCGTCAGTCAACAATTGACAGTTTTTTCAGGCCCGTGACCCCCGCTGTGCCAAGCCCTGGCTCCACTCCGTTGCCTCCCCAAGACAGGCCCTCATGCTCCGAGCCACAGCCCAGCACATCAGCTACAGTGGAGTCACCGCTCGATGTGAGTTTGCGGCTTTCGTCAGAGTCTTCTGTAGTCGGTACGCCATCACCACGACCCAGCGATGCACCCCTTGGTCGCCTGCCAGTGATACTCTCGGACTCTGACAGTGAATAAACAGCAAGAACTTCTCCACTAGACCACACGGGAATTTTGAGTGTTGTGCAGTAAAAAAAAACGGTGTGTTGTGTTAAGGTTTTCGAAATGAGAGAAAAGACTCAGTGGAAACAAAATTTAACGTAACTAACCTTCTTTGTTTTGGCTTTGGGAAATAAAAAAAACTTGGGAAAAGTTAATGTGCAACACAAAATTAAAATGGAACATTATTTGGACTAAAGTGAACACTGTGAAGAGAACGGACTTCTGTGTGTTATTGACTAAGTTCAGTGCAAGACTTCAGGAAGAGTGTACTGCAAGTGCTTCAGGAAATCGTTCTTACTGTCAGAGTCCGAGAGGAGGCGGTTATTCGTCGAGGTGGCCAGGGACTTGCTGTAAGTAGCCAGAATGTTTCATATTGTACTTTTTTCCATACTATACTTACCAGAATGTTTCATACTGTACTTTTTTCCATACTATACTTACCTCATGCATGTGCAGTAGGAATGTGTTTTTCAGAGTTAGGCTAGGTTAGGGTCCATAAGTACCAGAATGTTTATTAATGTATGAACATACTTCTAAACCCTCATTTTATGTTTCTTTTGCATTTATTTCAGTCATTTATGTGCCTTATTGGTGTGATTTGGGTCTTAAATAGGTGCTATGCATGTCCAGAGGGAGTTGTATAGGTGTTTCTCTGAGTTAGGGTCCATAAGTACAAGTCCATAAGCTGGGGCCCAATATCCGAACAAAACCAATAACCGAACCTACCGATGGCTCTATTGATCCGGATATTGGAGGGATTACTGTATTTTGTTTTTCTCTTGGAGGGAACTCTTATTGCGGGCTCATGGCCTTTGGTTCCTTCTTCCTAACATAAAAAATATATATATATATATATATATATATATATATATATATATATATATATACGTGGTATGCATTAATAATGAAAGAAAGGCATTTGAGAGCCAAATGCTAATCTCCTGCAGAATATGCTTTTGGCCATGTCCAGGAATAAGGCCATATCCTGATACCTTGAAGGTTTCATGTTGATAGCTCATGCCATCAGCTATAATGGTGCTAAAGGCGGGCGATAAAAACTAGATGACTTTTGGCAGCCATTTTGGTGACCTTGAACCTGAGTGCCCATTTTCGAACTCGTCCAAGATTTTGGCCATATTTTGATACCGTGAAGGTTTCATGTTGATAGCTCAAGCCGTTCATGAGATATAATGGTGTTAAAGGCAGTCAAAAGAAAAAAAAAAAAATAGTTGACCGTTGGCAGTATATTAGTGACATTAACCTTGACCCCGAGTGCCCATTTTCGAACTCGGCAAAGATTTTGGCCATATCTTGATACTCCAAGGGTTTCATGTTGATAGCTAGAGCCGTTCATGAGATATGATGGGAACACACGCACGCACACACACACACACACACACACAGATGCAGGTAAAAATGGTACACACACAGATGCAGGTAAAAACGTTATCGCTCCGTCTTCTTTAGGCGGACGATAATAATAATTACAATAATAACAACAACAACATAGATGTGCAGTGTTCCTAACATTACGTATAAACACTGTAGGCCCAAACGTGCCTATATTACGGAGCACTGATATACTCGTATTAACCACAGAACCGATAACAGGCCGTTCTTATCATTACCACTGGACCTTCCCTATAGCATTTCACAGTGGTAATACAACCCATTGTGGTCCTTTATGGGATCACTACAGCTGTCTGGGAAAAATAACATAGTACACGATGTGTCTACATCCCACTACAATACACCTGTGATGTTTCACTGACGTCCATCGAATAGCCTAGGAGGAGTTAGTGGACAAACAAACAACCGACTGGGCATAAACAGAGGCCGAATGTCTCGCATCTGTATATGACGACCAGACAAAACTGTTACCATCTTGCTTTGCAGGTGTCATCATAGTTATAGCAATAATAATAGACAGGAGGAAATCGGAACAATGAAGGAAAGAAAGACAGAGAAGGAAAGGGGATAAAAAGGAAGGAAGAGAGGAAAGGGCAGTCACCGGAGAGCAGCACTGTATCGAGCGAGTGGATGGTGAGCGCCCCCACCTACCACAGTAATAATAATAATAATAATATATTATTAGGCACGATACTGAGGACAAACACTGATACAGCATGTGTTGATGCAATGAAATATCTTTTTACCATGACAGAAGGTTGGGTTGCTGTCAAATATTAATTAGTCAGAATTACTATAACCCTACCATTACAGCATATTATGGCACTGTTTGGTTTCATATGTCAAAGCTGTGTTCAGGGAGATTATGCTGTTTGTCCTCCTCTATATCGGGCCAATTAACATGTGATTACTACTACTACTACTACTACTACTACCACCATTATTATTATTATTATTATAACTATGATGACACCTGCAAAGCAAGATGGTAACAGTTTTGTCTGGTCGTCATATACAGATGCAAGACATTCGGCCTCTGTTTATGCCCAGTCGGTTGTTTGTCCACTAACTCCTCCTAGGCTATTCGATGGACGTCAGTGAAACATCACAGGTGTATTGTAGTGGGATGTAGACACATCGTGTACTATGTTATTTTTCCCAGATGGCTATAGTGATCCCATAAAGGACTACAATGGGTTGTATTACCACTGTGAAGTGCTATAGGGAAGGTCCAGTGGTAATGATAAGAACGGCCTCTGGTCGGTTCTGTGGTTAATATATCGGTGCTCTGTAATACAGGCACGTTTGGGTCTGCAGTTTCTATATGTAATGTTAGCAACACTGCATATCTATGTTGCTGTTATTATTATAATCATTATTATTAATGCATACCATGTATATTCACCGGTAAAGGGTGGACAACAAGCCTGGTGGCCCTGCGATGAGGTGAGGGGTTGTGTTGTGTCGGAGTGGGGGAGGAGTAGGGTCACGGCCTTGAGAAGGCCGTGGTAAGGTCGATGGTGGGTGGGAGAGAGGGGGTTGCAACTGCTGCAGCAGTGGGGGGTAGGTGACGAGTTGACTACGGTGGGACAGGAAAAATGTGATTAGCAGATGGACAGACATAAGCAAAATCTTATTATTATACAGATTTATAGTGGATTAGTAGTAGGAGTAGCAGTGGTAGTATTGTGAGGGAAATTAGACACTGTCAGTGGGAAACGGGGGGGTTAATAATGGCAGTGCAAATAATAGTAGTAACAGGTTCAGCAATCTTGTGCTAACGTTGTTTGTGTGGGAGTGATGATGTGACGAATAATGTAATACAGTAGGGGTTATAGGACCGGACGACTAGAAACCCCCTAAAGAATATGACGGCTTGTAGTAAGAGGATGCCGGGAAGTAAGGGTTATAGAAGAGGCAGAGACTGAAGAAAAATAATGCACGGATGGGGTGAAGCAACAGTTAATGCCTGGACAATGAGGTGGAGAAAGATACCACAGCTGTATCTTCTTTGTCTCATAATATTTTGTGTTGCTTCTAATTTCATTTTGTTATAGTTATTTATTCGTGAATGCTCTCCGCTGCCCATCACAATGTGGTTACTTTGTCCACAAAAAATATTTTTAACATTTATAACCTTCCACGCAGCTGCGAAATCCACAATTATTCTATATGATAGCTATAGACTATCAAGGAATAACATTCACAAAAATCATTACCGCAGTAATAATGACCAGTCGCAGCTTATATAAAACTGGCTCGGTGCTCTGTTTGTATGATGAAGATCCGAAATAGATGGATCTTGTCTGGACCAGTTTCACAGGACTCAGTGATAACACAGTAGGCTATGTTCTAATATATCCTATGTATGTTACGAACGCATAATGTTTTGCAGGTGAATAGCACGGAAATGTTTCGAATATAGTTTCATTCGATTTCTCACCATTCGCCTCGTAGCTCAGAACCAAACTACCACTCATGGTTGTCCGATCGCCAGCCCTCTCTCTATCCCTGACCTCCACTTCCTTCCACCGAGGGGGGTACAGAAACTTTGGTGTGTGGGTGTACATTAAACATGTGTTTAATGCACACACACACTGTGTGTGTGTGTGTGTGTGTGTGTGTGTGTGTGTGTGTGTGTGTGTGTGTGTGTGTGTGTGTGTGTGTGGTGTGTGTGTGTGTGTGTGTGTGGTGTGTGTGTGTGTGTGTGTGTGTGTGTGTGTGTGTGTGTGTGTGTGTGTGTGTGTGTTTTAGAGGGGGACACACCACACTGTTGGGTGTTTCCTGGCATCCATTCTATTACTGAACAAAATTTGTTAAATGAATATAGGGTTTACTGTATCTAGAGTTTCACATTATTTTATCACTTGTGGTTAATGGTGTCTTGGCTCAGTAGAGTGTATGACACACTGCATGAGGGAGGACCTGGCACAAGTACCAATAGTAGCTAAAGGGGCACTACAGACCTAAGCACTCACAAGTATTTTTCTTTTTTTCTACAACCCACTTTTTAAAAATTTCCATTACACTGGCAATCCAGCCTAAGAGATAAAACATGTCTTCTTCCTCACTTGTTAGTGAATGGCACCATGCCTGGTTAAAGCCTGATTTCTTCTTCAAGCTTTGCCACATTTATCATAACTATATAATTGATCTCACACCTGAATGAACTGTCAGGTGCCAAGTGAATAAGAATTTTTTCTGAACAGTTTTCCAGTCATCTTACTTCAAATTTTTTCACTTTTGAACTGTTACTGGAGAGGACTTAAAACCATTTACCCCATTCATCACACTTGAATCTCTTCACTCCTTAATGAATTAAACAGTGTCAGATGGCATCAGCTGAGTCAATTGTTTACCACATTCAGCACACTAGAAACTCTTCTCTCCACAATGATTTAAAAGGTGTCTGGTGAAATGACTTTTCCAACAAAACTGCTTACCACATTTATCACACTTGAAATTCTTCACTCCTTCATGAATTAAACAATGTTGGAAGACATCAACTGAGTCAACCGTTTACCACAATCAGCACACTACTTTTTCCTCGACAACGATTTAATAGGTGTCTGATGAGACTGCTTTTCCGACCAAACTGTTTACCACATTCATCACACTTGAAATTCTTCACTTGCGAATGAGTTAATAGGTGTTGAGTGAGACTAAACTTTTGTGCAAATAGTTTACCACATTCATCACACTTAAAATTCTTTACTCCTGAATGAATTAATAGGTGTTTGGTGAGATCAGTTTTCTGTGCGAATAGTTTACCACATTCATCACACTTGAAATTCTTCACTCCTGAATGAATTAGGAGGTGTTTCGTGAGCTCATCCTTCTGTGCAAATCGTTTACCACATGCATCACATTTGAAATTCTTCACTCCTGAATGAATTAACATGTGTTGAGTGTGGTTAACCTTATGTGCAAATACTTTACCACTTTCATCACACCTGAAATTCTTTACTCCTGAATGAATTAACAGGTGTTTGGTAAGATAACCTTTCTGTGCAAATAGTTTACCACATTCATCACACTTGAAATTCTTTACTCCTGAATGAATTAACAGGTGTTTGGTAAGATCACTCTTCCGTGCAAAGCGTTTACCACATTCAACACACTTGAAATTCTTCACTCCTGAATGAATTAATAGGTGTTTGATGAGATTAAACTTCTGTGCAAATAGTTTACCACATTCATCACACTTAAAATTCTTCACTCCTGAATGAATTAACAGGTGTTTGGTGAGCTCATTCTTCAGTGCAAATTGTTTACCACATTCATCACACTTGAAATTCTTCACTCCTGAATGAATTAGGAGGTGTTTGGTGAGCTCACCCTTCTGTGCAAATCGTTTACCACATTCATCACACTTGAAATTCTTCACTCCTGAATGAATTAACAGGTGCTGAGTGAGACCACCCTTTAACGCAAATCGTTTACCACATTCATCACACTTGAAATTCTTCACTCCTGAATGAACAACTGCATGTCGGATAAGATTGTTCTTAAAAGGAAATGCTTTATCACACTCTAAACATCTGAACTGCTTAACTTCAGCTGAGGACACTGTGTCCAGGACAATCTCATTGTTACTGAGGAACATTTTGTCACCCACCTCACACTCTGACTGTACATCTGGTTCTTCCTTTACCACCTCCGATATTTTGTCACCCACCTCACACTCTAATTTTACATTTGGTTCTTTCTTCACCACCTCCATTATATCATTCCTTCCATCTCTCTCAACTTTCACTATACTTCAGTTACCCTACCTTGGTGTTAATCTTACTGTCTACCACCAATAGGATGTTTTACCTCCACTGTACTAATGCTCAGTCATAAGATTCTTCCATAACAACTGAACAATAACTGTCAAAATTCATCATTATTACTGGATAATAATTGTCATTACATAAAAAGAATAAAATTTCAACACAGACTATAATTCCTTTAACCCTTTGCCCATGGCCTAAATTCCTAAAAAATGAATGTGCTAATTATAATTTTGTTGTTACTTTTCCAATGGGAAATGACCATGAAGTTTCCATTTTTTGTCCACCACTTCAGGTCTCCATTTTTTGTGTGTGATAATAGTCAAAAATGCACCTTTCTCTCCGAGAAAATTGTGATTCCCTGAGAAAAAAGTGCGATAATTAATTTTTGCTATTGCGTAATTTTGCAATAATGACGAGATTATTTAAGTCAAGCAAGGTTTTTCACTTGTATATCTACACTAGACACATGTACACTATTTGTTGGCACATAAAAGACAGATCAAAATTTACCATATTTGTACAAGAAAATTGCAATTTTCTGGGAAAAAATGTGAAAAATGCTATTCTCTAATTTTGCTATAATGATGAGATTATTTACTTCCAGCAAGGTTTTTCACTTGTATTCATACACTAGACATATGTACACTGTTTGTTGTCACATAAACAAAATCAAAACTTGCTATTTATACAAAAACAACAGATGTGTGGACCTGTTTTTTTCAGCTGTGGTGTGGTCGCCTGATGCGTTATGAAGAATAATTAGCAGGGCAACCACAGTCACCTAACATGGCCAAAGGATTAAATATTGCTAACACATGAATGCTTCTGAACTGTAACTTTAAACATCAGGCCATCACTGCCAAGTCAAGCTGTCAATTAAGACTGATATTACCACCGTCCTCCTTATTTCAATAGCTGTTACCTATTGTCTCCTCAGCAACAGATACTGCAAAGGATACCACACCAGGTAAATCATCCAAAATCAGCTCCTAGTGGAAAAAACAAAATCTTCCACAGGACGCTACATGGATGATAACCCATACGTTGTTGGCTGAGGTACCTCTTGTTGGATGTGCTAACACAACATAAGATGTGCCCTCAGTCCTGTTTTATACTTATTATCCATTACTCAGGCAGCACCCTGATGACAACAGTGTTTACGGCTGCTTTACTGCTCTGACTCCAGCTGCCAACCTGGAACAACAGCTGCCATTAGACCCAGCATCTCCATCAACTTAATAACACAGTCCAGTGAACCCCTAATTTTGCATGGAGCTCATTTATGCTGTGGAGAGAGAGAAAAAAAAAATCAGATTCATTTTTATGGTTATTTAATTTGCACAGCAATAAAATACATATGGAAATGTATTTAAAAAAAGCTAAAGAAAAAATGCTGTTTCATTGTCTTAAGGGCTGGTTTGCAAATCTCTGTGTACAACATGAACTGTTATAAAAAAATATATATATATTTAACATTTAATATCACTTTACTGTGTCATTCATGATCAATACATCTTTAATCCTTAAAATCTGATGTTCCTTCCATGAATAATATCAATTAACTGCTATATTACTTTTGGAATGTATTCTGAATTTCCTGCCACCTCATTATTGTGCATCAGAGACATGGATACCATCAATGGTGGAACAGTTTGACAGTAAGCCACACTATACTGAAGCATTCCTGTATAGATGAGAGAGAGAGAAAGAAAAAACTTCTTAAAGAGCCAAAAGAGGGACCTTTGGGAAAATTTATGATTCATTTTTCCCCAATAACAAAACATGGGGATTCTTAAGCTTCTTTCTGTGCAGATTCCATTTGCACAATGCACAGTATAACCTGGGAATACATTAGCCATGCATAACAATGGTTTACAGTACAACACTTTATAAAGGCAGAGCCAGAAACATCAACATGAAGATTTGAGTCTTGGCACATCATTACCTTTTACTGGGGTCTGCAGAGTCCACATCAGCTCCTCTGATGAACTGACTGCAAGCTGCCTTGTGCATGTCCAGCTGCTCTCTCACCACACACCTGAATCACAGATCACTTCATTACACACAGAACAGTAGACTATGTAGTGGACAAGTACTTAATGTTACATCAATGCAACTATGTAATACTTTTAGAAGTCATTGGCCTGGAATCAACAGATTAATGTGTACTTCCTGAGGAAATAAAGAAACCAGTAAAGCTTAAATGTAAATTATTCCTAAAACAAAGATACATACAGCAATTGTAATTACATAATTTAAACAATTACTGAAGGTAGTAGGTGGTGGCAACCATCATCCACTCACTTGATATATGGTAGTGCTAAACTTTTCCCTTCCCCTTTCTTATTTTATTTCTGTGTCTGCCTTCCTCTCATCTTACCTCTCCCTTCCCCTTCCATTACTCTTTATTAATTTCCTTTCCGTATCAGGTGGCTCTATGCTCAGTGACAAGCCTAGTAGTTTCCTGTAACCTAGGAAACCATTACAACTCTGGCTAGTAATAGTATAACCACACTATAGGGTGAAGTGGAGCCTGCTATGGTGCCCCTATTAACTGGATGGAGAGAAGCAAATGTGGCATTTTTCCAGGAACCAAACCACACTATTCCCTGCCGCCTGCTTGGGTTAGGTGTCGTAAAGACTTTGTAGTTAATTGTAGAGAAGTATATTTTAGACTTGTGGTCGAGCGGCTTTTATATCTTGTAGTAGTTTCCCCACCAGATGTCATGTAGTGACGGGAGAGGTAAAGAATAGTATGGGACTATTTTTATTTGTCTTGGAAATATTAAACAGGTATAATAGTATAAGTCCTGGGTAGCTACCTCCCTGTCTCGCTATCTCTCTCTCTCTCTCTGTTCTCAAGCTAATCTCCGTCTCGACCTCTCTCTAGGGTCGCTTGTCTCCTTCTGTCTAGCCTGTTCGGTGGCTAATCTAGGTCTGAGCTCTCTTTCCTAAATTCTGGTATAGCAGGGGTGTGTCACATGTGTTCCTCGTGGGTGGACTAGATCTTTCTCACGAGAGGACTGCTGACAGCTAACTGAATCATCTCCTTACTGGCCGCTGTCGTCAGCTTTCCCCCGTGTAAGCGTTTAGCGCTGCTCGCTTCTCGCAAACACAACACCTTCTCATCATTTGACTTCCTGCTTCTATCTGTCTCTCTATCTATCTATTTATCTATCTATCTATTATGTAGTCCTATATTTGCTCGGCCGCGCGAAAATGACGTACCATCGACATTTAATAGTTATAATATATTAATACATACTACATACACATTATAATGAACTTATAAGCTAATTAAGTGAAATACATAATATTGTAAAGTAACATAATTGTATGAATATTGTATACATATATTATTCATAGTAAATAGTGATTATTCAGTAATATTACATTTTAAATAAGTTGAATACATATTGGAATAAATGCATTAAAGTAAATTATTTAACTGTAATACAGTATGTACTTGGGTTATTATAGTGAATTGCATACATGCAAGAATAAAAATAGTTTAAAATTAAGAATATTGTAAGAGTTACTAATATTTCATTTAAAGATAATGGTACTGGTCTGCCATATATGGGTCATTCTTCTTTGTGTTATTATTATTATTATTATTATTATTATTATTATTATTATTTTTTTATATATATAATTAATACTATATACAAAATATATACACTTCATTCAGGGTGGTTAACTGTGATGTTAACTCTCCCCCCACTAAACAATGACTCCAAATTAGCAATTCTTGCATGCATTCTGTGCATGGCCAACAGCAATACTGCAACCACAATGCAGATAATTATGAAGACAGAAGGTGCTTGGCTATACACATAATATGGGTTGAACATACTCAAACTCAAATCTTCCCAGGGCTTCATTGTTTCATTGATCAGCTGCATAGTTTCAAACTTAGGTGAAGTCAGCTTAATACTTGTGCTCATGTTTAAGTCCATATCAGGCAGTGGGTGGAAATGTTTGTGTGTATGATTGAGGATGGCGTAGTGATTGATGGTGGAAAAAGTAGACATGGATGGTGTAAATACCGCACAGTAGTCTGGTGCTATGTATAATCCTGAGGCTGATGTATGAGATGGTGGTATATCTGGACAGACTATGTAAACTGATGTGTTATGAGGGAAATAAAAACTGCGAGTGTCCAATGCGTTGATGGTGTACAAGTTTATCTGGAGCAAAAGTGAAGTTGCAATGATGATGAATATTGTTATTGCTGATGATAGCCATTTCACAAGGGACCGTATCAGTAGGCTGAAACGTGAAAATGTACGCAGGACAAAGATGAACAGCATGTAAGGATGTGCGGCACTTTCGCTCAATCGTTGACTCACTTGCGAAAGTGACAGTGTCTCGTCTCTTGGAGACCATGATGAGTTCGGTGTCTGTGTTGATGTTGATGATGACTAAAGTGTTGTTGTTTCTATAGGGGAAGGGGTGTATTTGGTATACTGTGAACAGGTCTTCCGTGATGAATGGTACATGAACTATCACTGATGTTGGTGTTAGTGTTGCTTCCAAGTACGGGTAATATTGCATAAATTCCCTACTGCGGAACAATGGCTTCAATTTATGTTTATGTATGCCTTGACTAACTATCTGACGTAGCTCATGAACTGGGAGTAAGTCATTTGTGATCTTGCCATCACCAGCATTCGAAATTCCTTGCATAAGTGCCCTGAAATGATCTCTAGTGTTCTCTAATTGTAGTAGAATCGTGTCAATATGTTCTGTGATGATGGAGAAGTGCTGGAAAAGGGTAACGTTACCCTCCAAGTTATTTATTTTATCTATACTCTCAAGAGCTACGTTTTCTGCTTGTTTCAGATTTTTCACAATTGTTTTCATTGCTGAGTTCTGTCCTGTGATGAATTTATCTTGGTATGTTAGTACCTGAGCTATCTTATTAAATTTTTTGTTTATTTCTTTAAGGTCATCCTCTGTAGCCAATCCAAAGATGTTCCCAAGAATTGCGCCGCCCAGATCGAACAAACCGCGCTTTTGGCGAGTACGTGTGATGTTGTTCCTGTCGCTCAGCACCTCTGTTCCAGAAGATGGGAGATCTTGGATCATGACGAGCATAGTTGACTTCGCCTGTTCTAGTTTCCATTTCGCTAACTTCACCATTTCATCCACTTCCTTGGTGATATGTGATTGTGAAACATAATTCCCTATCTTGAAGTCCAGAGTTCGCATCGGCGTCGCAAGTCTTTCTATATAAGTAGGTAAGTCATACAAGTAATCTAGACTTATTTCAGTACTCATGACATCCTTGACGATTGTAGTCGTGGCCGTTGGAGCTATGAGGCATCCTTGTCGTACTATATGCTTGGGGTCTAGGTGCGCATATACTCTTACTATGTATAGGAGAATCCATAGCATAAGTCCCTTCATCGTAACCTACCGAAAAAAAAAATCTATTAATTTCCTATAAAGCTGTGGTTGATGATAGTGATGATGTGCGTTACGGTTGGCTGTTATTTCATTTATAGAAGGAGTTTAAATCGATATTTAATTCTCGTAAATGATGTACTGTAGATTTCATTGGAATAGTTGCACCTATGTTCGATTGTTTGGTATATGACCTTAATTTCTTTTTGTAATCATTGTTGTGTTCTTGCTTGGTTTCTTGAGGTACGTTCACCTGTTCGGTTGTATCCGAGGCTGAATAATTATGTGATAATTCCCTTGAAACTCGTTTTAAATGGTCAATATGAACTTGTTTTTCCTCGCCACTTGAAAGTGACTTAATTAAAACTTTGTTTGCCTTTATGTTAATTACTCTGTATGGGCCCTCAAATTTAGGGGATAATTTATTGTCTCTCGTATGAATGACTCCGTAAACAATGTCTCCTAAGCTGATAGGTGAATCTTTTGCCTTTTTGTTAAATGCCTCCGTCATTTCTTCCTTGGACATCGTTAATTGTTTTTGCACTCTTTTGTGTATGTCCTGGAATTCACGTAAACGGAGTTTAGAGTAATCATCGTAATTGTATATAGGCATGCTGTCACCTTCTAGGAGCTCATATGGTAATTTTTTATCCGTGCCATATATAATGAAATGTGGTGTGTCACCAATGGATTTATTTATAGACCCATTAATGGAGGCCTCTACTCTGGGAATCCAATCATCCCAGCTTGCATAATTTTCACTGAGAATGTGTCGTAGCACATCTAATACCTTTTTATTTTGTCTCTCTACCAACCCATTCGATGCTGGGTGATAGGCCAAAACGTTAACCTTTTTAATGTTGTATTGTTTACATATTTCTTGTAAGATCTCAGAATTAAATTCTCCTCCATTATCCCACCGCTGCCACCAAATGTCGTAAAGACTTTGTAGTTAATTGTAGAGAAGTATATTTTAGACTTGTGGTCGAGCAGCTTTTATATCTTGTAGTAGTTTCCCCACCAGATGTCATGTAGTGACGGGAGAGGTAAAGAATAGTATGGGACTATTTTTATTTGTCTTGGAAATATTAAACAGGTATAATAGTATAAGTCCTGGGTAGCTACCTCCCTGTCTCGCTATCTCTCTCTCTCTCTCTGTTCTCAAGCTAATCTCCGTCTCGACCTCTCTCTAGGGTCGCTTGTCTCCTTCTGTCTAGCCTGTTCGGTGGCTAATCTAGGTCTGAGCTCTCTTTCCTAAATTCTGGTATAGCAGGGGTGTGTCACATGTGTTCCTCGTGGGTGGACTAGATCTTTCTCACGAGAGGACTGCTGACAGCTAACTGAATCATCTCCTTACTGGCCGCTGTCGTCAGCTTTCCCCCGTGTAAGCGTTTAGCGCTGCTCGCTTCTCGCAAACACAACACCTTCTCATCATTTGACTTCCTGCTTCTATCTGTCTCTCTATCTATCTATTTATCTATCTATCTATTATGTAGTCCTATATAGGCACTGTCAGCCACAAAGGAACATCAGGTCATTGAATGGGACAACCCTGTAGTGTTGCTTGCCTGTAGCTGATGGGTCTGCTTGGCAAGACAGTCTGGGGTTGATCAGCAGCAAAAAACAACCACTGACTGTATCACACATCTGGCAGGTCCTATATGGTGAATATGGGTGCCAAGTTACTCCTAGTGCCACCTCTGCACCACTAAACAATAGGTAGCTACTGACTGCTCTCACATTTGTTTGCTAATGTAGACTGGATGCTTCCAATACCAGCCTGGTGCTGTTACACTGACTTATTCTACATTCTGTCACCGCCAAAACCCTCTAGAATCGTAGGACTGACATTCTACGTTCTGTCACCGCGAAATCCCTTTACATTTATCTATCTATCTATCTATCTATCTATAGCCCGACGCCCTAATCCCGCAAAGGGTGGCCGCAGACAAAACGCCTCCAAGTCACTCTGTCACCCACCATTTGACTCCCCTCCCCCCAACTCACCCCCCCCTCCCTCATATACCTCTCAACTCCATCCCTCCACCTCATCCTCGGTCTACCTCTCCCTCTCCCTCCCTCCACCTCACCTACATACACCCTCTTAGTCAGTCTTTCATTCTCCATTCTCTCCACATGTCCAAACCACCTCAGTGTATTTCTCCTAATCTTTTCAACCACATCCACATCTACCCCACAACGTTCCTTCACTTCTTCATTCGTCAACCTGTCCCTCCACGTCACTCCACATGCTCCTCTCAAGTAACTCATTTCCACTGCTCTCACTCTTGACTTGTTCCCCTCTTGCAAGGTCCACGCCTCGCTTCCATACGTCAGGGTAGGGATCACAATACCATCATGCAGTGACTTCTTAACTTCCATACTCACCTCCCTATTTCTCATCACTGCTTTCAGTGTACCAACAACCTTTCTTCCCTGCTGTACCCTTTCACGTACTTCATCCCCCAAAGTTCCATCCTTACTCATCACACTACCCAAGTACTTGAATGCACTCACATTCTCCATATCCTCACCATCCAATCTCACTGCACACTCTGTGACTTCATTCCTCTCAAACACCATAACTTTACTTTTGTTTACATTAACTTTCAGTTTCCTCCTCCTACACACTGTCCCAAATTCATTCACCAAACCTTGCAACTCCCATTCATCTTCACTCAACAATACTGTATCATCAGAAAACAGCAACACCGGAAGCTTCCAAATCTCACCCTCATTCATTAGGGCCACCCCCACATCCACTGCCCTACCTTGCACCTCCTTTACAACCCCATCCATATATATATTAAACAGCCATGGAGACATCACACACCCCTGTTTCAATCCCACATTGAGATCAAAGAACTCACTCAGCTCACCATCCACTCGCACCGTAGCCCTAGCTCCCTCGTACATACTCTTCACAGCACTCAACAATTTCCCCTCCACTCCATATATTCTCAATACCTTCCACATACCTTGCCTATCTATTCTGTCATAAGCTTTCTCCAAGTCCATGAAGGCAGCATACACTTTCCTTCCCTTCTCTAGATACTTCTCCACTAAACATCTTAGAACAAATATCTGATCTACACACCCTTTTCCCTTCCTAAATCCCCCTTGTTCTTCTCCAACTAGCTCCTCTGTCATATGCCTAACCCTATCAATGAGTATTCTACCATATATTTTACCAGTCACACTAAGAAGGCAAATACCCCTATGGTTACCACATACTTCTCTCTCCCCTTTTCCTTTGTACAGAGGAACAATTATACCTGATTTCCAGTCCTCTGGAACCCTGCCCTCTTCCCAAGCCAATCTACACAACTTCCATATCCACTCCACAACAATCTCACCCCCCATACCTAAGCATTTCACCACACACTCCATCAATTCCTGGGGCCTTTCCCAGCTTAATCTTCTTCATCGCTTCCACTACTTCCGACCTACTGATCTCTTCCTCCCTCCTCTCATCTCTTCTTCTCCCAGCCATTCCCCAACCACTTATACTCACACTGTTCTCACTCTCTACATTCAACAAATCCTCAAAGTGCTCCTTCCATCTCCTCAATTTCTCTCTCTTCTCCACCAACAATCTATTATTCCTATCTTTCACTCCCCTACTATTTTTACATTTATAGGATGTTAAAAATGGCAACAGCACTGGATTCAAAGTCATACGAGGTGCTATCCAAAATTTTCAGGACAGGGATCACGACGCCTAAATGGATTGCAGTAGCGCGATACGCCTCTAGGTGGCAGTACCATCATGCATTGTGAGTCAATGTGTCACGCAGTGAGGAGCTAGGCAGGCGTGGGGATTTGTGACATTCATTTGTATGCTCTTGTGCATGTGCTGTCAGGCGATTTTAGGACATATAAAAAAAAGAACAGTGACTTTACATCAAATTTTCTGTAAATCTCAGGAAAAATGCAAAATAGACCTTGACAATGATTCAACAAGTGTTTGGTGAGCAATCTCTGGGTCAGACACAGGTGTTTCAGTGGCAGGCACAGTTCAAGGCTGGTCGAACATCACTGACGACGACAACCACACAGGGAGGCCCTCAACCAGCACAACTCCTCACAATGTCGCAAAAATTCAGCAGCTCATCCATGAGGATCGACATCGGAGCATTGACGAATTGGTGAGGAGATGGGAATTGGTTTTGTGACATGTCAGAGGATTCTCACTGAAGAATTGGGCAAGTGCAGCATCACAGCCAAATTTGTCCCCAGGCTCCTGACAACTGACCACATGCAGCAACGCGCCGATGGCTGCACTGAGCTTCTTGGACTCGCCTTTGAAGCTTCTTGTCCATGCCCTCTATGATTTTTTTCTGTTCCCAAAAATGAAGATTAAGCTGAGAGGGAATTGTTTTGATACCACTGAGGACATCCAGAAGGAATAGCAGGTGGTGCCTGATACTCTCGTCGAAATGGACTTTCAGGGAGCGTTCCAGCAATGAAGGAAGCGCTGGGACTGGTGTATCCATGCGCAAGGGAACTACATTGAGGGTGATGATGGCCAATAGGAGTTATGGTAAGTTTTCAAATTTATATAGCATTAATCCAGAAAATTATGGCTAGCACCTTGTATGTAACCCCTCCAGTTCAGTATATTTTTCCATGAGCTGAATAAATTTCTCCTTAGATATCCACAATATCTGAAGACAAGACAATATGAACCTAGTTCAATACTTATTATTACGAGCCAAACCTTACTGTTTCTATTCAAACACACAAGTTACCTATCTCAAATTGTCTAACCTAACAATATAACCTAACCCAACCAAAACTAACCTAACCCAACTTAACCAAGCCAACCTTAGCCTAACCTAACACAGTCTAAACTAACTTTATTTAACCATAACCTAGCCTAGTCTAACCTAAACTAACCTACAGTAACTTACTCAAACACACTGAAATATCATAAATCAGGTTAGGATAATAATTTGGCATTAAATTATTTATTTAAAGTGGAAATACAAGAACTACAAGTCTTTCACCACCGCCTCACATTCAACGGAATCAGCCGTTTTTTGTTTACGAATTATCACTGGGCCTGGCATGGTGCAGTACCTTGATCCATGATGTATGTGCTTATATAACCCACAGAATGCTTACCTTACTGTGTATTTATCATAATACAAGCTCATCTAAGTCTCCATTATTGAAATTCTTATTAACAATTAGTAAGGCCATTGAGTGATTTGCTTCTGATTGTTGGTGGCCTTCATGCCAGCCACCTCAACCTGTAGGCATGTCCCATGCCAGGACTTGTGTATGTGTGTGTGTGTGTGTGTGTGTGTGTGTGTATTTACCTAGTTGTGATATACAGGAAATGAGCTACACTCGTGGGGTCCCGTCTCTGTTTCTCAGTAAGTCAAATTTTGTTTTGAACTCATTTAAACTTTTGGACTGGACAACCTCTTTGTCCAGGCTATTCCACAGGGCTGTGCATCTACATGGAACACTATATTTCTTGATAACCTTCAAGCAACTTGGCTTTTTCG
Organism: Coenobita brevimanus; assembly: GCF_032717465.1. Classification (NCBI taxonomy): domain Eukaryota; kingdom Metazoa; phylum Arthropoda; class Malacostraca; order Decapoda; family Coenobitidae; genus Coenobita; species Coenobita brevimanus. The sequence continues at coordinate 17,757,607 of NC_136965.1, read as the reverse complement.
GTTTCATTGTGTCCTCTTGTTACTCTCCCATCCTATACAAACAGATCATCTCTGTCAATTTTTTCTACTATTATCCTGGCCCTGAACACTGTAATCATGTTGCCACTCTCTCTCCTTTCTTCTAAGGAAGGAAGGTCTAGTTTTTCCAGCCTTCCCCTGTGCAACAGATCTGCCAGGCTAGGGACCATCTTGGCTGCTGTTCTTTGTATTCTCTCAATCTTGTTTATATTTTTCTTTTTATGTGGGGACCACACTACTGCTGCATATTCCAGCCTGGGGCAGATCATGGCCACTATCAATTTTTTCATCATCTCATCCATGTAATGAAATGCTACTCTTATGTTAGTCAAGAGATTGCATGCATCTCTAACTATCATGCTGATGTGTTTTTCAGGTGACAAATTATCCTGGACCAGCACTCCCAAGTCCTTCTCTTCTCTCGCTTTTGTGATTGGTTCATTACCCATCAATTAGTTCAGCAATGGTCTTTTGATACTGTTACGCTGTCCGCCTTTCCGTTCCCACGGATGCAGCCGTTACAGCTGGGCTAGGGGGATTATGCAGTATGTATCCGTGTCATTCGCGGAGTTTATATTAGCGAGTGCTACAAGTTCTTTTGTTTCTTTCGTTCCTGCCACTGAGGGCAATTTTATTTAATACCATGCTGAGAATGCATTTGATTATTTTGATTGTCTTATGTGAGCTACCAGTATATTTAATGATGTTTTGCTTGCATTAGAAGTACCAATTTATTGTAGAGAGAGAGGGGCACGAATTTAAGTTCTTATTAATTAATTTGATTATGCGTTCGCGCTTGGCCGTGCGCGAGCCTTGATCAGAGTCAGTATCTTCCCAGCTAGCTTCCGTATCGTGCGTGTGCACACTCTCTCTCTCCCCAGTCATTTTTATGCCGAGCTGGCGTTTTCATTTAAGTTTATTTTTATTCTTTTGTTGCTGACTGAGGGAAGTAGTTATTTTATTTTGTTTTTGTAACCGTGTTGTCTTTGGAGGGCCAGTTTGGCTCACCGTGGTCTTCTCGCTGCCTTTGTTAACGTTCCCCAACACACGTACATACACACTCACACCCCTAACCCCTACACAGTTAATCCCATCTCTTTGCTCAAGGCTAGTGAGAACCATCGTGAGCTATTAACTGCGTTCCCCCTTGGACACGGGTTAAGTAGAAAGTCGTCACCACCGGGAGTAAGTGGGAGGTGTTCCTGTATACTGTCTCGGGCGGTATTACTTCCGGTAGTGACGATAGTAGGCTAGATCTATAGGTAGGCTGTTCCGTTTTATTACCAAAGTACAGAGTGTTGCGTTTTAGTTTTTCCGTTGTGCAGTTTTTCTCTAGTTTGCGGGGTGTCAGTGCCGGGGTCTGTGTTATTTTTGCAACGCAGTGGAGGCCGATCATCTAAGGCTGACTTGTTGTCTTTTTTGTAATAGCCCCGGGCTGGCGCGACCGTAACAGTGGCGACCTCGCATCAGGATATCCTAACAGTGCCTTCTTCTTGCTAGGATATCGTTACCTTGGCGTTCTCTGTGCTTTGAGGTGAAGTTGATGTGTGTGTAGTTTCTCAGTCAGCATTAGTATTTCATTATTTAGTACTGCCATTGATTTGTCGCCATGGAGTCACGCGTGTCTACACCAGATCGCGTACGTGCTGAGTCACCTGTGGATATGGAACAACGAGAGGCACATAGCAAAGGTACTCCCCGTGTGAGCCCTGAGTTTGACTATGGTGCTGAAATGCCTCGTTTCGCTACCCCACTATTACCATCTATGATGCCGCCGAGCCAGTTTAGAGCAGTTCCCCCAGGGATGTCTGGTGCTTTCCCTGGAGTTGTTCATTCCACTCCCATATACCCTGGAGCCTTGTCACCGGAGGCTCAGTTGCAGTTGGAGTTGAAAAAGATGGAGATGGAAATGCAGCGTGCAAAAGAAGAGAGGGAAATGCAGCGTGAAAAAGAAGAGAGGGAGATGCAGCGTGCCAGAGAGAAAGAAGAGAGGGAGATGGAGATGCAGCGTGAAAAAATGCGATTTGAGCTGGAGAAGACTCGCTTGGAGGTGACTGCTAATAGACCAACTTCAGATACCCAAACCTCAGGCCGTGCAGAGGATAGGGAGAGTTGGTTCTCAAGGAGTCTAAAATTAGTGCCAGCATTTGATGAGTTGAAGGTGACAGAATGGTTTGTCAGGTTTGAGAAGAAGGCTAGGGAGTTTGAGTGGCCAAGGCAGCGCTGGGTGGGGTTGGTATCTAATGTGCTGAAGGGAAATGCCTTGGAAGTGTATAATAGGTTGAGCCCTGAGGATGTAGATGATTATGATGAATTTAAAACAACCATCCTGAAGGCATATGAACTTAGACCAGAGGCTTATCGGTTGTTGTTCCGTGGTGCTCGGAAAAGGCCTGCTGACACCTATATGGCCTACGCTAGGTATCTGGAGGAGAGGTTAGACGAGTGGTTGCTGAGTGAGAGCGCCACTTCGTATAACGAGGTGCGTGAACTGCTTTTGATGGAACATTTTACCAACATGGCTGACAAAGAAATTGGTGTTAAAATTAGGGAGAAGAGATTTAAGACCGTGAAGGAAGCAGCGACGTGGGCTGATGACCGGGTGTTTGCCTTGCGGAGTATGGGGTCAAGTATGCTAATTTTCAGTATTCCAGGGAGAGGACTGTGAGTGGCCCTGCCTGGGATAAATCTCCCGTGAATCAGTCCAAGGGAAGTTCAGAGGAGAAAAAGAATTCTGGGAGAAAGAGCCCTGTATCCAGTTCGAAGCTAGTTTGTTACTTTTGCAAACAGAGTGGGCACATCAAGCCTAACTGCCCTAAGTGGAAGGCCTCCCAAAATGCCAAACCAGTGGCACTAATTGTAGGTTCGAGTCAGGTGAACGAGAGGAGTTGGGAGAGTGGTAACGGTGAGGGAGAAGTCTGTGGAAAGCTGGAGTGCAGCCGGCTGTGCTCGCTGCCAGCTCAGGCTGAAAAGGTTACCCAACATGCTACGCCACCTCCGGATGAACTGCCTCAGAAATCGTCCCTAGACTGGTGTAAACCTTTTATATGTCACGGCACAGTGAAAATTCATGGGATCAGTTATCCAGTTACTGTGGCTCGTGATACCTGTGCACAACAGTCTGTGTGCAGAAACGTGACTGGAGGGCCTGTAAACTCAGGGAAGTATGTGCTGTGTAGAGGCATGAACTCAGATGAATACTATGATTATGTTCATGTGGAACTCGATTGCCCTATTGTTCAGGCTGCAGCTCAAGTAGCTGTTGCTGATGTAATGCCAGTAGAGGGGATTGATTTTCTGCTGGGGAACGACCTGGCTGGGGAGAAAGTATTTCCATCTATTCCCCCACCAGTTGTTGTGGCAGAGAAGTGTTTTGACGCCCCAGAAATTGGTATTGAAGTTGATGCAGAAGTGGAAGCCATGTTCCCGGTCTGTGCAATTACACGATCTATGGCACAGGTTGCAGCCCGGGAGGAAGAACTGGTGAAGTCACAGGTTCTTGGGGTCGACTGTGGTGAGGCAGGGCCACCAATGGAGGAACCTAGTGAGCAGAGTGTTGCTGTGGTGGGTGAGGAGAGTGGGAATGCGTGCATGGGTGCCGCCCCACTTCCCACTCAGGACACTAGAGGTGGTGCTGAGTATGTCTGTGTGGAGACTGAACCCAGCCCACCGACTGAATTAGGAATTTCAGGACGCTGGGGTCGACTGCGGGGATGCAGGACCTCCGTCAAACGCGCCTGAGGAACAGAGTGTCACTGTTGAGGGTAGAGGTGATGATGTCAGTGTGGAGTCTGACATTCCTACCCCTGTCGAGTGTACTAGAGGTGACGCTGAGATTGATCGCCCTTCGCAATCCAGTGTCCCGACCAGTCCCTTATCTCAGTCCTCAGTAGAGCTGGCGGGTGTTGGGCCAGCAGAATTGAGGGTGAAGCAACAGGAGGATGTAACATTAAAGCCCTTGTTTGCTCGAGTAGGGGAAGAAAGAAGTATGGAGTGTGGTAAGGAGGAGTTCCTGATTAAAGATAATGTTTTACATCGCCGATGGACGCCCACTGGCGCCACGGTGGATGGAGGAGTGAGTGAGTTAGTGCAGGTGGCGGTGCCTGTGCAGTATAGGGTGCCGTTAATACAGTTAGCACATGAGGGACCTTTAGCAGGTCACTTGGGAAACAGGAAGACAGTGCAGCGCTTAAGATATAATTTTTGGTGGCCAAGTATGCCGGGACAAGTTGCTGCGTACATCAAGAGCTGTCACACGTGTCAGATGGTGGGCAAGCCTAATCAAGTTCTTCCTGTGGCCCCTTTGACTCCCATTCCTGCAGTTGAACCTCCGTTTACCCGGGTAATCATTGATATTGTGGGCCCTTTACCTCCTACTTCTGCTGGAAACAAGTATTTGTTAACCATAATGGATGTTACAACGCGATACCCAGAGGCTATACCAATCAGAAGCATGCAGGCAAAGTCAGTAGTCAAGCAACTTATCCTGTTCTTTATTCATTTTGGCCTGCCCAAGGAGTTGCAGTCAGACCGTGGAGTGAATTTTACATCTAATTTGTTTAAGCAGACAATGACAGAGTTGGGCATCAAACACATTTTGTCCAGTGCCTACCATCCGCAGTCACAAGGTGCCCTGGAGAGGCATCATCAGACCTTAAAGACCATGCTGCGCAGCTTCTGCTATGATAGTGGAAAGGATTGGGACCTAGCGGTACCCTTTGTTATGTTTGCAGTGAGAGAGGTACCAACTGAGTCGTTAGGGTTTTCACCCAATGAGTTAGTGTTTGGGCACAGAGTTCGTGGTCCCTTGGATGTGGTGCGAGAGGCCTGGAGTAACAACATATCTGGCAACCAGGAATCCCTGCTTGACTATGTCTGCAGCACTCGGGAGAGACTGCATTGCGCTTTAGAGCTTGCCCGTGACAATCTAATCGGGGCTCAAGCGAAAATGAAGGCTTATTACGATAAGAAGGTCAGAAGTCGTGAGTTTAAGCAAGGAGATGAAGTTTTGGCACTGCTGCCCATGCAAGGAAAACCTCTGGCGGCTAGATTCAGTGGTCCTTATATTGTGAAGAAGAGAGTTGGGGAACTTGACTATCTAATTGTTACCCCAGATAGGCGGAAGAGTACTCAGTTGTGCCACATTAATATGTTGAAGCCATACTACCGCCCAGTTGATTCTCATTGTGGGATGACTGCTGATGTCTCTCACCGGGGATGTGAAGGACGGGGAAAGGAGGACGTGGCATCAAAGGAACATGCTGTGGAGGGAGCTGTTGGTGCCGGTAATGTGAGTAGTGGACCAGGGTTACAGCCACAGTCCCTGGAAAGTGACTTTGGAGTGGACGTTGAGGGAACCAGGGATAAGAGCGCTCCTGTAGTTTTGGCGGTTGGTAGTGAGTTGGAGGAGCAGGAGGAAGTGCTTAGTCGTGGTGAGATGTTACCAGCTGACCTATGGGAGGGCAATGGTTATGCAGCTCTGGTGGAGAAATTGCGACACCTTGAGCCAGTAAAGCGAGAAGAGCTGTGCAACAGATTATGGAAACATCCGAAAGTTTTTGGAGATTCACCGGGATTGACAACTTGGGCTACTCATGACATTGACGTTGGGGATAGTAAGCCTGTAAAATTAGCTCCCTACCGCATCAACCCTATCAGACAGAAAGCTCTCGATAATGAGATCAAGTATATGTTGGACCATGGATTGATCAAGAGGAGTTTCAGTGAGTGGAGTTCACCAGTTACCTTGCAGCCGAAGCCAGATGGGAAGGTTAGGTTGTGTGTGGACTTCCGGAAAGTTAACTCACTGTCTAAGACCGATGCTTATCCCTTGCCTCGGGTCGATGACTCCGTGGACAAGGTGGGAAATGCCACTTATATCACCAAGCTTGACTTAGTAAAAGGATACTGGCAGGTCCCGCTGACGGAACGGGCTAAACAAGTGGCTAGCTTTGTTGTCAGTGGTGCAGTATATCAGTGCCAGGTGATGCCTTATGGATTGAAGAATGCTCCAGCCACTTTCCAGAGGCTTATGGATAAAGTGGTGGATGGCATACCTAATTGTGTCGTTTACATCGATGATGTCATTGTGTATGACACCAAGTGGGAGGAGCACCTTGATCATGTGGAAATGCTCATTAAGCGGTTGGAGGAAGCTGGCTTAGTAGTCAACTTAGACAAGTGCGAGTTCGTACGTGCTAAGGTCCAGTACCTTGGATTTGTTGTAGGACATGGGCAAGTGGCTCCACCTCGGGCTAAGGTGGATGCCATTTCCAACTTTGCAGCACCCCAGTGTCGCCGTGCCCTCCAGCGATTTTTGGGCATGATCGGCTATTACAGACGATTTATTGGGAATTACTCCACAGTGCTTGCCCCTCTTACTGACTTATTGCGCAAGGATAAGAAGTGGCAGTGGACAGCCGAGTGTGAGCAAGCTTTTTACTACTGTTAAGTCTCTGCTGTGCCACCACCCTATATTGCGTGCACCAGATTTTGACAGATCTTTTGTGCTGGCAGTTGATGCTAGCCAAGTAGGGGTAGGAGCAGTGCTGATGCAGCCGGATGAGGGCCAGGTTGAACATCCCATATCATACTTCTCAAAGAAGTTTAATAGAGCCCAGAAGAACTACTCTGTCATAGAGCAGGAGTTATTAGCGATTATCCTGGCCCTGCAACACTTTGCTGTCTACCTGCCCCCTTTTGGCCCTGTGATCAAGATTTATTCAGACCATCATCCCCTGCAGTTTTTGAACAAGTTTAAATTTAAGAACCAGCGTTTGACCCGCTGGAGTTTGCTTTGCAAGAGTACAATTTAGAAGTTAGGCATATTAAGGGGATTGATAACGTAATTGCTGATTGTTTATCCAGGGAGGGGTCAGGGTCTTGATTCGAAAATTTTGATCCAGGGCTCAAAATTTTCCCTTGGGGAAGGGCGTGTTACGCTGTCCGCCTTTCCGTTCCCACGGATGCAGCCGTTACAGCTGGGCTAGGGGGATTATGCAGTATGTATCCGTGTCATTCGCGGAGTTTATATTAGCGAGTGCTACAAGTTCTTTTGTTTCTTTCTGTTCCTGCCACTGAGGGCAATTTTATTTAATACCATGCTGAGAATGCATTTGATTATTTTGATTGTCTTATGTGAGCTACCAGTATATTTAATGATGTTTTGCTTGCATTAGAAGTACCAATTTATTGTAGAGAGAGAGGGGCACGAATTTAAGTTCTTATTAATTAATTTGATTATGCGTTCGCGCTTGGCCGTGCGCGAGCCTTGATCAGAGTCAGTATCTTCCCAGCTAGCTTCCGTATCGTGCGTGTGCACACTCTCTCTCTCCCCAGTCATTTTTATGCCGAGCTGGCGTTTTCATTTAAGTTTATTTTTATTCTTTTGTTGCTGACTGAGGGAAGTAGTTATTTTATTTTGTTTTTGTAACCGTGTTGTCTTTGGAGGGCCAGTTTGGCTCACCGTGGTCTTCTCGCTGCCTTTGTTAACGTTCCCCAACACACGTACATACACACTCACACCCCTAACCCCTACACAGTTAATCCCATCTCTTTGCTCAAGGCTAGTGAGAACCATCGTGAGCTATTAACTGCGTTCCCCCTTGGACACGGGTTAAGTAGAAAGTCGTCACCACCGGGAGTAAGTGGGAGGTGTTCCTGTATACTGTCTCGGGCGGTATTACTTCCGGTAGTGACGATAGTAGGCTAGATCTATAGGTAGGCTGTTCCGTTTTATTACCAAAGTACAGAGTGTTGCGTTTTAGTTTTTCCGTTGTGCAGTTTTTCTCTAGTTTGCGGAGTGTCAGTGCCGGGGTCTGTGTTATTTTTGCAACGCAGTGGAGGCCGATCATCTAAGGCTGACTTGTTGTCTTTTTTGTAATAGCCCCGGGCTGGCGCGACCGTAACAATACTTTTACTCATTTCCAATATTTTACATTTTTTTGCACTGAATTTCATTTCCTACATCAAGCTCCAATCATGAATCCTATCCAGGTCCTCCTGCAGCATTTTACAGTCTTCTTCAACTTCTACTCTCCTCATGACCTTCGCATCATCAGCAAACAGAATTGCACAACTGTTCACTCCATCTACCATATCGTTTACGTAAATCAGGAACTTTACAGGTGCTAACAATGAGCCCTGTGGGACTCCACTTGTTACTTCCCTCCATCCAGACAGCCTGTCTTTTATTACTGTCCTCATTTGTCTGTCTCTCAAGAAGTATCTCATCCACTCTAAGAGGTTCCCCTTCAGTCCTCCTATGTGTTCCAATTTCCACATTAGTTGCTTGTGGGGCAACTTGTCAAAGGCTTTCTCCAAATCTAGACACACACAATCCACCCAACTCTTTCTCTCCTGTAGCATGTCTACTGCCCTTGAGTAGAAGCTCAACAAGTTGGAAACAAATAACCTTCCACTTCTGAATCCAACCTGTCTTTCTGCCAAAATGTCCATCTCCTCCAGATATTTTATTCTCTCTCTTTCAGGATTCTCTCACACAGTTTTGCAACCATGCTGGTCAGGGACACTGGTGTGTAATTCAGGGGTACTTCCTTGTTCCCTCCCTTATAAATTGGAACCACAGTGACCATTTTCCATTTCAGAGGCACTTTCCCTTCTTCCAGAGAACACACAATTAAGCTGTGAATCTTATCCGCTATTTGTTCTCCGCATTCCTTTAGTATCCAATTAGAGATCTCATCTGGTCTTGGGGCCTTCCTCACATCTTGAGTTTCCAGTAATTTGTATACTTCTTGCACTTCAACCTTTACATCATTTAACACTACATTTCTAGCCACTCCCTCTTCCTCCACAAAATCACTTTCTCTAGCGAAGACTGATTGGAAGCATTTGTTCATCATTTCAGCATGCATAACCACATCTTTATAGACATTTCCTTCTACTTTCAGCTTATTGAGTCCTTCCTTTTATTTCAATTTGCCCTTAACCCGCGCCGTCCCAGCGACGTGAATTAACGTCCGCACATGATGTGCACTCATGTCCCGGAGACGTGAATTAACGCGGCAACATTGCAAGGTCCCTAATTTGCACAATTTTCAATTTTCGCGAGTGATTTCGCGAGTGATTTTTGGCACGTATACACGGGACACCTTCCTCTACAAGATGCCAAGCAGGGACAATGCCTTACACCGCGTAACCTCTCCCCCCCCCCCTGCACGCCACTGTCTCGGCAATTCACCTGTTACCAGTGACCTGGCCAATAAAGACATTCAGGGCCAGAGTGATTCCCCAATCGATGACAATGTGGAGGACAAAGTTTACATAGCATTAGAGGAAGAAACAGTCAGAAATGATGATCAGGTAATGTGGGAAAGAAAAGGTCATGAATGGTGATGAGTTAGTGAGTGAAACAATGCTTATAATGCCTATATTACTGTTTGAAAACCAATATACAGTAATCACTCCAATATCTGACGTAATAGAGCCATTGGTAGGTCAGGTTATTGGTTTTGTCCAGATATTGGGCCCCAGCTTATGGACTTGTACTTATGGACCCTAACTCAGAGAAACACCTATATAACTCCCTCTGGACATGCATAGCACCTATTTAACACCAAAATCACATCAATAAGGCACATAAATGACTGAAATAAATGCAAAAGAAACATAAAATGAGGGTTTAGAAGTAAGTTCATACATTAAGAAACATTCTGGTACTTATGGACCCTAACCTAGCCTAACTCTGAAAAACACATTCCTACTGCACATGCATGAGGTAAGTATAGTATGGAAAAAAGTACAGTATGAAACATTCTGGTAAGTATAGTATGGAAAAAAGTACAGTATGAAACATTCTGGCTACTTACAGCAAGTCCCTGGCCATCTCGATGAATAACCGCCTCCTCTCGGACTCTGACAGTAAGAACGATTTCCTGAAGCACTTGCAGCACACTGTTCCTGAAGTCTTGCACTAAACTTAGTCAATAACACACAGAAGTCCGTTCTCTTCACAGTGTTCACTTTAGTCCAAATAATGTTCGAGTTTAATTTTGTGTTGCACATTAACTTTTCCCAATCTTTTCAAAATTTCCAAAGCCAAAACAAGGAAGTTTATTTACGTTAAATTTAGTTTCCACTAAGTCTTTTCTCTCAACTCGAAAACCTTAACACAACACACCGTTTTTTTCACTGCACAACACTCAAAATTCCCGTGTGGTCTAGTGCAGAAGTTCTTGCTGTTTATTCACTGTCAGAGTCCGAGAGTATCACTGGCAGGCGACCAAGGGGTGCATCGCTGGGTCGTGGTGATGGCGTACCCACTGCAGAAGACTCTGAGGAAAGCCGCAAACTCACGTCGAGCGGTGACTCCACCGTGGCTGATGTGCAGGGTTGTGGCTCGGAGCATGAGGGCCTGTCTTGGGGAGGCAACGGAGTGGAGCCAGGGCTTGGCACAGCGGGGGTCACGGGCCTGAAAAAACTGTCAATCGTTGACTGACGCAAGGACCGACGATTCTGGCGATTGATGATGCGCTGCCTGAAAGCACGCACTTCCTCCAAGAGTCCCAAGGGCCCCATCTCCCTGTCGCAGTCTGGGTGTTCCAGGTAGTCTATGACGAACTCTAGATGTTCCTGGAGTGCGCTCAGCTTGGGGATGGCTGGAGTAGTGTCCTGCTGAGAGGAGTCCGCATCATCGTCGCCTTCATCATCGGAATCTTCAAGTTCGGGACTGACACCAGCAACCGAAGACGCGATCTCAATATCAGACAACGTCTGATACCCAGCATCGCCCTCGTCATCGTCCAACCACTTACGAACATCGTCCACATCAACAACGTCGCCGTGCGTATGTAGCCCTGCATGGAAGTCATCCACATCAAACCCTAGAAAATCGTACTCCACATCCGTTCCGAGAAGCAGATGAGACCAACCATTTTCAAGAGTTTTCACAGGGACTTCCTTCCAAGCACTAGCCCAGTTGTACAGCGCAGACTTGATGTTGTAGCGGCGAAGGTTTTCCAAAGTCGCTTGCCTCGTGTGTCACGTCCTTCCCTGCGCTCCTCCTCGTCCTCGAGAACAACCATCACCTCGTCCAGGAACTTCTGACGGTACAGGCGCTTTGTTGCCACGATCACTCCTTGGTCCATGGGTTGAATGAGAGCAGCCGTATTAGGTGGCAGAAACATGCACCTAATACGGACATTCTCAGCAACCAAGTCCTTGTCGCATGGGTGGGCAGGTGCATTGTCGAGCAGAAGGAGAGCCTTTACCTGGTTGCAAGGGATTCCCAGTGTCTTCGTCTGGTACTGGATGACCTCCTTGACGAAGTGACGGTGAAACCAGTCTTTGAAAATCACAGCTGTGAACCATGCTTTCAAAGAATGGTACCAGACGACAGGAAGGACATCCATCACCCCACGAAGGCACCGAGGCTGCTTTGCACGGCCAACAACAACGGGCTTAAGCTGGTGCATGCCGTTAGCACTGGCACAAAACAAAGCAGATATCCGTTCCTTAGAAAGCTTGCGGCCAGGTACACGCTTCTCCGTCTCCTCGGCTAGAGTGTTCGTTGGCAGCGAGCGATAGAATAGGCCAGTTTCGTCTGCGTTATAGACTTGACCGAGAGTGAGGCCCTCCCTGTCGATCAAGCCTTTCACCTTGTGCCGAAACTCGTCAACTCCATCCTCGTTAGCGTCCAATGCTTCACCATGTGCTTTACAGTTAGTAAGGCCATGTCGCAACTTGAACGCGAAGAGCCAACCCTCGGATGCCTTGAAGTCTAGGGCGTCGTGAAGCCTTGCAAACTTCTCAGCAGCAGCCTTCAGCTCTGTTCCACGTACCATCACACCAGCTGCACGTTGCTGTTGGTACCAAATCAACGTGGATCGGTCGATTTCTGCAAACTTGGGGGTAAACATAACCTTCCTTTCCATGTTGCGTTTGCTTCGCGACGAGAAGTCAGCCGTGTACTGCATAAGTTTGTCTCGGGAACGTTTGATATCAAACAAAGTCGACCGGGCAAGGTTGTACTCGCGGAGAATGCGGGAAGAAGACCAACCCGCATCAACTTTCTCCAATATCTCCCTCTTCTTTTCCAGAGTCAACACCAATCTCTTCCTTTTCTCAGGTGGCGGGGCCATCATCACACACACTAAGAGGAGGCCAGAGAGCAGCAGGAGGCCTTGCAGCAAGTACGGCACCACCACAAAAGCGAGCACGTGGGCAGCCATTGCGAAGAGCGTAGGTCCAGTCGCGGTGAGAGACAGGCGGGAAGTGGGGAGGATGCAGCGGCGCTCTATCGGACATCGGAGGAATGACGCACCAAAACAATGCTCTCCCGCGGCGCGCGAGGCAAGTTCAAATTACGGACGGCTTTTTTTTTTTTTTTTGGGGGGGGGGGGGGGGGGTTCAGACCATTTTGGGAATGTTGGATCCCAGGACGATAAGGTCCGGGTAGTGGGGATGTTCGGTTATTGGACGTCCGGATATTAGAGTGATTACTGTACTCTTGTATTACATATAAATTCGTACCAAGTAAATGAATAAATACTGTTTATGAGTGGATAAAATAGTTACCCTCCCAAAGAACTCGTTTTCTTTGGTGCCAGCCTGTTAGAAAACCCAGTCAGGTAAGGAAGTACTGGTACCTAAATCGAGTATTTTAAACCTCAGGTGAGCGATTTCTCTATGAATTTTCGATGTTTCTCACCAAAAGTGGATGTTTGAGCCCCCCCAAAAAAAAGGCCCAAAAATGTCGCGACTGGGGCGTACCACTGCCCAGAAAACGTCGGGATGGGGCGGGTTAACAAACCTGTAAAACAATTTAGGTTCTTCCATACATTTGTCAACTCTACCTTTTTCGAAGTTTATTTCTTCCTCTCTCCATATTCTTGTACAGTATATTCATTTCTAGTTCTTGTATATTCTTCCTATGATCTATTGTCACCTCTCTTTCTCCATATGTTCCATGCTGCATCCCTTTCTTTTTTTGCTGTCATACACCTTTTGTTGAACCAGTCATTTCTCCATTTATTTCTCCATTTCTCTTTCCCACTACCTTTTGGCACATACTTTTCCACACCCATATTACAAAAGTCCAGAAAGATATCCCACTTCATCCATATCTCTCATGTTTCCCAGAATTCTCCTCAATCTGCTTCTTCGAAAAACTTTCTCAATCCTGTAAAGTTTGCTTTTCCAAAGTTGTATCTTCTATGTCTGTACAGTTCATCTCTTGTCTCCCCATTTCCTTCTGTCATTTGGAACTCTTATCACTACATAATCACTTTTTTCTATAAGGCACAGATATTTCAGAGATTCAATTGCATTAGGTTCTTTGGTTTGAACTACATCTAGTCTTGCTGGTGTGTCATCCCCCTATATCTTGTCTCTTCTTTGACCCATTGGTTCATTACATTATCTATCTATCTATTGTCAGACGCATCAATCCCAACAGGGTGGCCACAAACAAATCGCCTCCACGTCGCCCTGTCCCCTGCCATTTCACTGACCCGCTCCCAACTCATACCACCCTCTCTCATATACCTCTCCACCCCATCCCTCCATCTCATCCTCAGCCTCCCCCTCCCTCTCCCTCCCTCCACCTCACTCACATACACTCTCCTCGTCAGTCTCTCACCCTCCATCCTCTCCACATGGCCAAACCACCTCAGTGTGTTCCTCCTAATGCTTCCTATCACAGCCACATCCACACCACAATGCTCCTTTATATCCTCATTTGTCAGCCTGTCTCTCCATGTGACTCCACAGGCTCTTCTTAAATAACTCATTTTCACTGCTCTCACTCTTGACTTGTGTCCTTCCAACAACATCCAAGCTTCACTTCCATACGTTAGAGTTGGTATCACACTACTGTCATGTGGTAACTTTTTCACTTCCATGCTCACTTCCCTGTTTCTTATCACTGCTTTCAAGAAACCAACAACCTTTCTTCCTTGTTGCACACTTTCAAGCACTTCACCCTCCAAACTTCCATCCCTACTCATTACACTACCCAAGTAAAAAGTACTCACATTTTCCAATTCCTCACCATCCAACCTCACTGTGCATTCACTGACTTCAACTCTCTCAAAGACCATCACTTTACTCTTCCCTACATTCACCTTTAGATTCAGTTTCTTACACACTCTCCCAAACTCATCCACCAAGCCTTGCAGCTCCACTTCGTCTTCACTCAACAACACAGTATCATCTGCAAACAACAGCACAGAGAGTTTCCAAACACTACCCTCTCTCACCAGGGCCACTCCAACATCCATGACCTTACCTTGTACCTCTTTTATTACCCCAGCCATGTACAGATTGAACAACCATGGAGACATGACACATCCCTGTTTCAACCCAACCTTCAAAGAGAAAAATTCACTCAGTTCACCAACCACATGCACTGCAGCCTTAGCACCATCATACATACTCTTCACAGCATTCAACAACTTCCCATCTACTCCATATATTCTTAATACTTTCCACAATCCTCGTCTATCCACCCTGTCATATGCTTTCTCCAAAGCCATGAAAGAAGCATACAACTTCTTTCCCTTCTCTAGAGACTTTTCCACTAAAGATCTAAGAATGAATATCTGATCTACACAACCTCTCCCCTTCCTAAAGCCTCCCTGTTCTTCTCCAACTAATTCCTCTATTCTTTCCCTAACTCTGTCAATAAGTATCCTACCATACACTTTTCCTATTACACTAAGAAGACAAATGACCCTATGATTACCACACACTTCTTTTCCCCTTTTCCTTTGTACAAGGGAATAATTATACCTGACTTCCAATCCTCCGGGACTCTACCTTTCTCCCGTGCCAATCTGCACATCTTCCACATCCATTCTACTACCATCTCTCCCCCATGCTTCAGCATTTCACCACACACTCCATCAATTCCTGCGGCTTTCCCCAATTTGACTTTCTTCATTGCTTCCACAACTTTTATCCTACTGATTTCTTCCTGTCTTCTCACCTCCCTCCTGCTCCCAGCCATTCCCCAGCCACTTATACTCGCTATACTTCCATCCTCTATGTTCAACAATTCCTTAAAGTGTTCTCTCCATCTGCTCACTTCTTCTCCCTTCTCCACTAGTAATCTACCATTTTTATCTTTCACTCCCCTGCTAACTTCACTGCCACCCTGTCTTACTCTCTTCACCTCTTTCCAGAGCATTTTCTTACAGTCCCTCCACTTTACACTCAAATTCCTTCCAAATTCCTCATCCACTCTCTTCTTACTCTCTCTTAGTAATCTTTTCACCTCTGTCTTCCTTTCTACATATAACTCTGTCTTCCACCTCTCAACTTCTTCCATGCCCCTATTTCTCATCCATTCATTGTATGCTTTCTTCTTTTGTGCCACAACCTGTCTCACCTCTTCATTCCACCATGCTGTTCCTTGCACATTATCCACTGCTACATTTAACAGTACACCGCCCAAAGAATCTTCATTACTTGCTGAGTCACACTGTTCCCAATTTACCTCTTTACAACTGAAGTCACCCATCAGGATTACGTTGCTACTTTTCTCAATCACTTTCTGTAGGTATCTAACCATGACTGACAACGTCTGATATTCCTCCTCATTCCATGCTCTTGTCTTGGGAGGGACATATGCTACTGAAATGTCTCTCTTGCCTTTCCTTCTGTTTTCCATTACCATGTTTATCACTTCAGCCATACCTTCTCCCAATTCCACACTATCTACATTCAGGCCATTTTTCACTGCTATCATCACTCCTCCTCCCATTTTTCTTTTCTGTCTTTTCTCCATAGTTTGTATTTCCCATTTCCCATTTGGATATCAGTATTCTCTCTTAGCTTGGTCTCTACGAAGCACATAATGTCTGATTCATTTACCCTCAAGAAATCGTCTATTACTAGCCTTGCTGAGATTAGACCATCTACATTACCATATGCCACTTTCAATCTTTTTGCACTGTTTTTTATTCTGTCCTCCTCTCTCCCTCTCTCCTTCAGTACCACTTCCTCAATTTTTGATCCATAACCTTCCAATAGAACTCTGTTTTCTCTTCCTCCGTTCTCTGGTAATTTTTTTCCTTCGCTTCCTTAATTTGTTCCTTTATTTTAGCTCTCTCTTCCTCATTTGCATCTCTCCTTATCCAGATATTTTTTAATCCTTCCTTATCTGCTAATTTCCAAGACTTGTTGATTATTTCATTTACTGTGACCTGAGATTGAAATTTTACTTTGAGTGGCCTTGCCCCTCCCTCCACATATTTTCCCAGCCTAAACACCTCTTCGATCTCCTCCTGGGCTTCGTCCTTTCCTTCCATAACTATTGACACTATTTCCTTCACCCTTCTCAGTTCTTCCCTATCTCTTTCTGACCTCACTGACATCGGTTTTTCTTTCAAACCTGAGATACTCACGCATTTTTTCTTGTCTGCTGCATCTCTGACATGCAATTCTGTACTTTTTAGTACCTTCACCACTTCCTTCTCCACCTTTTCCTTGTTTCCCTTTTTTGGTTGTTCTAAAATCTCCTTAAGACTTATTTTATCATCCTGTTGAGTATTTTCCACCCCTTATTGTGTTCCTGGATTTCCTTGATATATTCCTCATGCATCTTATTTTTAGAAGCATACTCGTCAAGTTTATATTTCATCTTGTCTCTTTCCTCCTCCAGCCTCTTATTTTCCCATTTAAGTTGTTTTATTCCACTTGCGGCTGTTTCATTACCAGCTTTTAATTCAGACACCTTTCTCTCCTGGTCAGCACTGCGAGAGCAGACGCTCTCTAACTTATTTCTCAGCTCTTTTATCTCCCTCTCCTGTTCCGAGGTTTGTTCTTGTAATTCACTAATTATTCTCCATA
Organism: Coenobita brevimanus; assembly: GCF_032717465.1. Taxonomy (NCBI): domain Eukaryota; kingdom Metazoa; phylum Arthropoda; class Malacostraca; order Decapoda; family Coenobitidae; genus Coenobita; species Coenobita brevimanus. The sequence continues at coordinate 17,740,777 of NC_136965.1, read as the reverse complement.
CCTGTTTTAATTCCATTTGCTCCACGTTTGTTACTCTTATTTGGTTCAGTTTGTTACTTAAGTTGCTTTGATCATCACTGGAGAGTCCCATGAACTCACTATCACTGGATGTAAACAATGAACTGCTTTTCTCTGCCATGGTGCAGTCGTACAAAGTTTAAGACCGTCACTGTGTTTTACTCTTATTTGACCAACACCTCCAGCTTATTTACACTCAAATAAGACGGGACAACCAATCACGCATTTAATTCACATATTCACAATAGGCATGCTTCCTTTTCGTCGCCGATTTTGCATTATTCTCCCACGAACTGTACAGAGCTCTGCCTCTGACGACATCCTGTGTGTGTGTGTGTGTGTGTGTGTGTGTGTGTGTGTGTGTGTGTGTGTGTGTAGCATTTTCTGGGGGGAGGCGCAGGGAATGTGCTTTATATATGGCAGGAAATACAGTGAGTTGGGTTGTTACAAAAATTTAGGGTAACTCTGGATAAATCAGCAAAATAAGTGTAATTTAGTGCCAAAAACAGCATTCTAAGATGGTGTCCATGTGTCTTCAGCACACCACAAGATGCTGTTAACAACCATTGTGACAATCATTTAACCCACAAAGCTCGGATGATGGCCACAGCCCTCATGAAATAGGTAGTCAGGGCAGTTCAGATGATGGCAACAGACACTTTGTGTTTCCCACCAGCATTTGATTTCCTACCCATTTTCTATGGTGTCCAGTGTGTGGTGTAGGCATATAGGAGGTGGGTGAGCTACACTACCAGTCTTTCAAGGGGATCAGATGGGATTGGAGCAATGTTCTTTGAATCCACATAGTACGATCTGCTTGCCACTGCAAGCAGCTGCCTGGCCCCTGCCACCTCCATCCCTGCCTTGCCTCCCACCCATACCAGGAGAGGGAATGAGTGATAGTTCAACAGGGAGAGTTTTAGAGATGGCAGTGTCGTCATTATCAACTGGAGAGATGAAATCTGTGAGCCAAAGTTACATTATAGAGTGTAAAAAAAACATGTACTGGCAGTGCTGGGCAACCACACACCAAATGGGAGGTCTGAAACCTGCACTTCCGCACCCGCACTTCCGCACACCTCTAAATTTTCACACTTCCACACAACCTCACCCACACCTGCACCCTCTTTATATATGCAATATATATATATATATATATATATATATATATATATATATATATTATATATATATATATATATTATATATATATATATATATATATACAGTAAACCCTCTCTAATTCGAATTAATTGGGGGGAACCCCATGTCAAAATATCCGAAAATTTGAATTATCAGAGCACGTGCCTACCCCTATCCCCGAAGAACATCCACGCTCACTAAAACATGGCTTTTTCACAAAAACATTGAATAGTACAGTACAGTACTGTACACATGTCCCATACCACCTGCCACTGCATGCCTGTGTTGTGTGGACGGTCGCTGTGATGAGAAGCGTTTATTTTCTGATTTCCTTGCTCCTCATTTCCTCTCAGAACTCTGAAAATGTGGTTCATATCTATCTATCTATCTATTGCCAGACGCCACAAACAAATCGCCTCCACATCGCCCTGTCCCCTGCCATTTCACTGCCCTGCTCCCAACTCACACCCCCCTCTCTCATATATCTCTCCACTCCATCCCTCCATCTCATCCTCAGCCTCCCCCTCCCTCTCCCCTCCTCCACCTCACTCACATACACTCTCCTCATCAGTCTCTCACCCTCCATCCTCTCCACATGGCCAAACCACCTCAGTGTGTTCCTCATAACGCTTCCTATCACATCCACATCGACACCACAACGCTCCTTTATATCCTCATTCGTCAGCCTGTCTCTCCATGTGACTCCACAGGCTCCACTTAAATAACTCATTTCCACTGCTCTCACTCTTGACTTGTGTCCTTCCAACAACGTCCAAGCTTCACTTCCATACGTTAGAGTTGGTATCACAATACTGTCAGGTAGTAACTTTTTCACTTCCATGCTCACTTCCCTGTTTCTTATCACTGCTTTCAAAGAACCAGCAACCTTTCTTCCCTGCTGTACCCTTTCAAGCACTTCACCCTCCAAACCTCCATCCTTACTCATCACACTACCCAAGTACTGTACTTAAACGTATTCACATTTTCCAATTCCTCACCATCCAACCTCGCTGTACATTCACTGACTTCACCTCTCTCAAAGACCATAATTTTACTCCTCCCTACATTCACCTTTAGATTCCGTTTCTTACACACACTCCCAAACTCATCCACCAAGCCTTGCAGCTCCCCTTCATCTTCACTCAACAACACAGTAACATCTGCAAACAACAGTACAGGGAGTTTCCAAACACTATCCTCTCTCACCAGGGCCACTCCAACATCCACTACCCTACCTTGTACGTCTTTTATTACCCCATCCATGTACAGATTGAACAACCATGGAGACATGACACATCCCTGTTTCAACCCAACTTTCAAAGAGAAAAATTCACTTAGTTCACCAACCACACGCACTGCAGCCTTCGCACAATCGTACATACTCTTCACAGCATTCAACAACTTCCCATCTACTCCATATATTCTTAACACTTTCCACAATCCTTGTCTATCCACCCTGTCATATGCTTTCTCCAAATCCATGAAAGCCACATACAACTTCCTTCCCTTCTCTAGAAACTTTTCCACTAAAGATCTAAGAATGAATATCTGATCTACACAACCTCTTCCCTTCCTAAAGCCTCCCTGTTCTTCTCCAACTAATTTCTCTGTTCTTTCTCTAACTCTGTCAATAAGTATCCTAACATACACTTTTCCTATTATACTAAGAAGACAAATGCCCCTATGATTACCATACACTTCTTTTTCCCCTTTTCCTTTGTACAAGGGAATAATTATACCTGACTTCCAATCCTCCAGGACTCTACTTTCCTCCCAGGCCAATCTGCACATCTTCCACATCAATTTTACTACTCTCTCTCCTCCATGCTTCAGCATTTCACCACACACTCCTTCAATTCCTGGGGCTTTCCCCGATTTAACTTTCTTTATTGCTTCCACAACTTCTATCCTACTGATTTCTCCCTGTCTTCTCACCTCCCTCCTTCTCCCAGCCATTCCCCAGCCACTTATACTCGCATCACTTCCATCCTCTACGTTCAACAATTCCTTAAAGTGACTAATGACTTTCAAAAATAATGTCACACTGCATTTTTTTTTAATGAGTGGCCAAAAGTGGTTCCTGGCGAAATATGCGTGATGCTGGGCAGTCACTGATGTGTTGGTTAGGTCAGAAGTTTTTTCTTGATTGATAATGAGGACTTTCAAGAGGCTTAGTGGCAATCCTTGGTGGTTAAAATTTTTATGGGAAGTATAAGGGGGCAAAACTAGTTGGTTAGGTTAGGTTAGAATGCACTGTTATGTCCAGTCGGTGACATCGTATGTAAACACACTGTCTTGGGTGTCTTACAGCAGACATATTTTTATATTTAAATATATTTTTATTGAAAAATATGGGGCTCCTAGAACCTAACCCCCTATTTTACATGTAAATATATGTCACGTTTTAGGATGGAGACCACTCAGAGCACGTCTGTTATGGAGAGAGACTTGGGTTGAAGTGAGCAGCATGGCAAGGAGACACTGTTTGCCAGGAAATCCCCGACTGGAACCCTTGTTCGGACTTCTCTCGTTTAATTCGTATTTCTATCCGAATTAAAATAAAGGAACCGAATTTGCCACTATCCGATTTATTCGGGTTCAAATTAGACAGGGTTTACTGTACATATATATATATATATATATACAGTAATCCCTATACTATCCGGACGCCCACTTTCCGGATACCCCACTTACCGGGTATTTTGGTCCAGGGACGTATATTCCCCCCCCCTCTAAAAAAAAAAAAAAAAAAAAAAACTCCCCCCCCCCCCGTAATTTGAACTCAGCGTGCGTGTTGCAGACCAGCGTGTTTTGGTGCGTTGTTCCGCCACTGTCCGCTAGAGCGCCCCTGTATCCTCCCCACTTACCACCCATCTCTTGTTGTGTGTGCACGCTCGACATCATGGCCGCCCGTGTGCTCGCTTTTGTGGTGGTGCCCTATCTGCTGCAGGCTCTGCTGCTGCTGTCCTGCCTCTTGTTAGTGTGTGTGATGATGGCCCCGCCGCTTGAGAAGAGGAAGAGAGTGGTTTTGACTCTGGAGAAGAGGGAGATATTGGACAAAGTGGACGCAGGATGGTAAACCTCACGCATCCTCCGTGAATTTAACCTGGCCCGATCTACTTTGTTTGATATCATGAGATCCCACAACAAACTCATGCAGTACACGGCTGACTTCTTGTCGAAAAGCAAACGCAACGTGGAGAGGAAGATGATGTTTACTCCCCGGTATGCTGAAGTCGACTGCTCCACGTTGATTTGGTATCGACAGCAACATGCTGTTGGTGTGCTGGTGCGTGGCACGGAGCTGAAGGCTGCTGTTGAGAAGTTCGCAAGGCTTCACGACGCTCTAGACTTCAAGGCATCCGAGGGTTGGCTCTTCGCGTTCAAGTTACGACATGGCCTTACCAACCGTGAGGCCCATGGCAAAGCTTTGGACGCCAACGAGGATGGAGTAGAGAAGTTTCAGCACAAGGTGAAGGGCTTGATCGACAGGGAGGGCCTCACTCTCGATCAAGTCTACAATGCTGACAAAACTGGTTTATTCTATTGCTCTTTGCCAACGAACACTCTAGCTGAGGAGATGGAGAAGCGTGTACCTAGCCGCAAGCTCTCCAAGCAACGGCTATCTGCTTTGTGTTGTGCCACTGCTAATGGCATGCACAGGCTCAAGCCTGTTATTGTTGGCCGTGCAAAGCAGCCTCGGTGTCTTCGTGAGGTGATGGATGTCCTTCCTGTCGTTTGGTACCATCCTCTGAAGGCATGGTTCACTGCCCAGATCTTCAAAGACTGGTTCCACTGCCATTTCATCAAGGAGGTCATCAGTTACCAGACGAAGACACTGGGAATCCCGCACGACCAGGTAAAGGCCCTCCTTCTCCATAATGCACCTGCCCACCCGTGCGACAAGGACTTGGTGGCTAAGAATGGCCGCATTAGGTGCATGTTTCTGCCACCTAATACGACTGCTCTCATCCAACCAATGGACTAAGGAGTGACCGTGGCAACGAAGAGGCTGTACCGGAGGAAGTTCCTGGATGAGTTGATGGTTGTTCTCGAGGAAGAGGACGAGCGCAGGGAGGGATGGGACACGTGAGGCCAGCGGACTTTGGAAAACATTCGCCGCTACAACATCAAGTCTGCCATCTACAACTGGGCCGGTGCATGGAAGGAAGTCCCTGTCAAGACTCTAGAAAATGGTTGGTCTTGTCTGCTTCTCGGACGGGATGTGGAGCACGATTTCCTAGATCCATGAATGCCATAAAAACCTTTTGGTCTTTCTCCCAAGCCTTCTCTACTATCTGTCTCACTGCAAATATTTGATCCACACATCCTCTGCCACTCCTAAAGCCACCCTGTTCATCACTCACTAGGACTTCTGATATCTCTCTTACTTTCTCTATAATAATTCTTCCATATACCTTCCGTACCACACTCAATAAACTTATGCCACGATAATTCTTGCACTCACTTCATTCACCTTTACTTTTGTACAAGGGTACAATCACAGCCTTTTTCCACTCTGCTAGCACAGTTTCACTCATCCATACCTTATTACATATCTCAAACATGCACTTCATTCCACTCTCTCCATTACACTTAAGCATCTCTGCATACACCTCATCAACCCCAGCTGCTTTCCCAATGTTCAGCCGCTTCACAGCACTCTTCACCTGTGCGAGTGTCACGTCTCCTGGCACTACATTCCTTTTCTGCACACCCCCAAAACTAATAATGCTTACAGCCATTCTGCTCTCTCTATTCCCATTCATCAGGCTTTCAAAATATTCTTTCCATCTGGTCCTTACTTCATCTCCATGGGTTAATAACCTACCACCTACATCCTTCACACCATCACATTTCTTTCCGCTTTCACTTCCACATTTCCACACCTCTTTCGACAATAACTTCCTATTTTCAGAGTAGTTCGCATTCATTTTTCTTCCTAGATCATCATTTACCTCCTTCTTTTTCCTCTTCACCAGTCTCTTTACGTGCTTCTTGCTCTCAATATATTCAGTTCTTATTTCAACTGAACCCCTGTCCTGTAACCACTTAAGCCACTTCTTCCTCTTTTTCTCCACCGCTCTCTTAACCTCCTCATCCCACCATGCCGTACCTTTCTTCTTTGTTGTTACTCTTGCCACACCACACACCACTTTAGCACCTAACTAAGCAATCCCTATATGCATTCCACAGGCTGTCCAGATCCATTTCATTCCAGTTTAATGATTCTAACTCCTCGCCTACTTTGGTCCTGTAATCATCTGCCATTTCTTTGATCCTCAGCTTCTCAACTTTCAGTTTTTCTCCCTGACTGCTCCTCTCTCTCCTGATCCACCTCACTCCTCTCAGCTTGATCTTGCATACCACAATCACATGATCTGACAGACCTCCACAGGGTCCTCTCAAGGCCCTTGTATCAGCAACCATTCCCGTCATCGACCTCTCTACGAGCACATAATCAATCAGGCTTCTCTCAACACGATCCCTGTTTCCTCTATACCATGTACAGTTGTGAGCAGATGACTCGAGACCACCTAGTCCACCATCATGTTGGTGTTTTATCTGGCAACAGTGGTAGCTGTGAACTTGACTGAGATTCAGTCAGCTGTCCAGGCGAAACAAACCCAGTGATAATTTGTCGATGTGCAGTTCTAACTGGTCTCCAATCAATATCATGCAAGTAAACGTATTATACTGATAATGATTAACGTGTCATACACGTGGTAGATATATTTATAACCATAGTATTACAACACTGGCATCCAAATAGTGCTGCGTTCATTCATGTGAGACACATGGGTATCCCGAGCGTGCAGCTCCATCACCACCTTGGTTTGTGACATAGGCACCACGTGACGTCACGTATGGAGGGTGGAACTAGTTGGCCCGTTCATGATGATAAACATTTGTAGAGAGTAATCGTTCGACTTTATCACTCGAATATTAATGAAACATTGGTTTTCTCTGTCAAAACAAAACTATTACAACCTCTAATCTCATGTAGGTTAAATACCGCAGCCAATCACTTGCCCCCTCACCCCCCTCCCATCACACGTCCTACCTCGTCCCGCCCTTCCTCACCCACCACCCTCCATATAACTCCCACACCCTCCTCCTCCTGTTCCGCTTACTGTGGTGTGAACCTTTAACTCTCCCACCTGCTTTGGAGTCAGAAGTCGACGAAAGTGAGATTAACGGTGAGGGATGACTGGCATGACGGTGTTTTTTGTGATAATAATGCTAGGTTGCGGGGAAACCGATAACCCTACGGCATACCTCTTGAAAACTGGTAAAGGTTGTTTGGTTCACGACGATAGTCGGACAAAATAAACCACTACCGATACCTGTGTGTTTCACATGAATGAACGCACCACTATTTGGATGCCTGTGTTGTAATACTATGGTTATAAATATATCTACCACGTGTATGGCATGTTAATCATTATCAGTATAATAAGTTTACTTGCATGGTGTTGACTGGAGACCAGGTAGAACTGCACATCGACAAATTATCACTGGGTTTGTTTCGCCTGAACAACTGACTGAATCTTGGTCAAGTTTACAGCTACCACTGTTGCCAGATAAAACACCAACATGTTGATGGACTAGGTGGCCTCGAGTCATCTGCTCGCAACTGTACATTTGTGTGCATCCTTGTGTTTGAAATATGAGTTACAAATGCACAATCCCCTCTCCTGACAAATAACCTTTAGTCGCTTCCCATTATAACTTTCTCCTGGTGCTCCGTAACAAACCATTATGTCATCCTTAGGACTAGTGCCTACTCTTCCATTCATAACCCCCATTATGAACACCTTGTAGTTCCTGGGCATTTCTCCCACTACTTCATCCAGCTCATCCCAAAACCTGTCTTTCTCACTCCTGTCCTCACACGGTGCATATGCTACAATCACTGCCACTTTCACTGTCTCAAACTTGAACTTGACATACATACACCTTGAGCTGACACATTTGTAGTCTCTCATTCCACTCTGCCACACCTCATTCATCAACAAAGCAACTCCTTCCTTGCATCTTCCTTGTCCATTCATGCCCGATCTTACACATTTCACACCCTCCCACTCCTCCAATTCGCACCCTTTCATCTTTGTTTCACACAATGCCATCACAGCATATCTCACACGCTTGAACACATTCACCACTTCCACCCTCTTGCTCTCCTCATTTACACCTCTCACATTCCACATGGCCATGTGAATCTGCCCATTTGGTTGGGGCCCTAGGCAGGTATTGGGCCCTCTGAGGCTCTCTGAAATGACTGCCATGATAAGTGATTTTTAACAGGGGAATCTGGGGGACACTTAACCCTGCCAGAAACCCCGGTTATATGGTTACCACCCAGCGTAGTAAATGGCTTCCTGGGTACGGGAAACCATTTGGCTTGTCACTCAGTGTAGAGCTCATATGGCATCACTCTACATTGAGTGAGTGGATGATGGGCACCCCCATCCACCAAAAATTTTCACTACTGTTATATTATAACTTACTCTCATAATATTCATGACATCTTCCAACCATTCCTCTCTAACCAAAAGACCCACACCACCATATCCATCTATCCTACCCTGCCAAAACAACTTATAGCAACAATCCCTCCCAGCAATCATTCTGGCTGATCCACTCCTTTACCAGACTTCTTGCATACATCCCACATCCACCTACCTACTACTCATTACCTCAACCACTTCTCCTACTCTACCCCTCAAACTTCCCACATTCCACGAAGCCACTCTGATCCCCCTGGGTGATTTAATGTCCTCAGACTTGCTTTGAATTACATTCTTTAAACTGGTCATAATCAGTAAAATGAGAAGGGGAGAGCCATATCACAGGCCCCACCCACTGCACAGTCCAAGGCCCAGACCATGGATCTGGGACCCCAAGCCCACCAGCCTTGACCAGTGACTGTGGTAGTGGCCTCGGGGCACCCTGCCAGGACAGCCACAGGGACACCTTCCATGTGTGCCTTGGCACTGTAACTGCCCCACTATTATACACCCATTGACAGGGTAGCCTCCTGGGGTGCTACTCCCAGGTTTGGGCCCTCTCTATTGAGTGGAAGTAGCAGCCTGGGAACTGCAATACCCTGTACCCTCTAGCACAGGTTCAAGTCCCATCTCACCCCAGCCCCACAATCTATGCTGGCGGAGCCCTTGTCACGCCTCCCCTCAAAAGGTCCGGCACTAGGTAGTGGTGGCAAAGTTTTCTGGCTGCATGCCCTTGCTGGCATCAACCCCTGTCGTGGATTTCGGGTTTAAATACTCCCGCCCATGACAGCACATTTTTGTAAATAGTTTTCTGTACTTTATAATTTGGGTAAAATATTATTTATCGCTAGAGATAAATCTGGTCATGGAGAAAACAATGTATTTAGTTATAATATTCAGTAATGTTGTTTCATTTCATTTACTTCGTTCACGAAGCTGCTCGAAGCTGTGTAGTTCTCTCCTTGCCACCAGCTAGTACAGACGTGCCTTAAGCATTCTCCAAGAATTATCCATCATTTTGCATTTACTACCATCAACACCACAGCTAAGTACTCAGCATATTTATTAGGCCTAGCATATTTATACTGAGTACTGATCAAAACACCATATTCACATACCGTTTATTATAATGGTGAGTTGTTGTTTTGCTTTATGTTATTTTACAATTAAGACCCCCTACAGTGACAATATCTATCTATCTATCTATTGCCAGACGTCTCAATCCCGTTTGGGGTGGCCACAAACAAATCGCCTCCAAGTCGCCCTGTCCCCCGCCATTTCACTGCCCTGCTCCCAACTCACACCCCCCTCTCTCATATACCTCTCCACCCCATCCCTCCATCTCATCCTCGACCTCCCCCTCCCTCTTCCCCCCTCCAACTCACTCACATACACTCTCTTCGTCAGTCTTTCACCATCCATACGCTCCACATGGCCAAACCACCTCAGTGTGTTCCTCATAACGCTTCCTATAACATCCACATCCACACCACAACGCTCCTTTATATCCCCATTTGTCAGCCTGTCTTTCCATGTGACTCCACAGGCTCCTCTTAAATAACTCATTTCCACTGCTCTCACTCTTGACTTGTGTCCTTCCAACAACGTCCAAGCTTCACTTCCGTACGTTAGAGTTGGTATCACATTACTGTCATGTAGTAACTATTTCACTTCCATGCTCACTTCCCTGTTTCTTATCACTGCTTTCAAAGAACCAGCAACCTTTCTTCCCTGCTGTACCCTTTCAAGCACTTCACCCTCCAAACCTCCATCCTTACTCATCACACTACCCAAGTACTTAAACGTACTCACATTTTCCAATTCTTCAAAATCCAACCTCGTTGTACATTCACTGACTTCGCCTCTCTCAAAGACCATCACTTTACTCTTCCCTGCATTCACCTTTAGATTCCGTTTCTTACACACTCCCCCAAACTCATCCACCAAGCCTTGCAGCTCCCCTTTGTCTTCACTCAACAACACAGTATCATCTGCAAACAACAGTACAGGGAGTTTCCAAACACTATCCTCTCTCACCAGGGCCACTCCAACATCCACTACCCTACCTTGTACCTCTTTTATTACCCCATCCATGTACAGATTGAACAACCATGGAGACATGACACATCCCTGTTTCAACCCAACTTTCAAAGAGAAAAATTCACTTAGTTCACCATTCACACGTACTGCAGCCTTCGCACCATCGTACATACTCTTCATAGCATTCAACAACTTCCCATCTACTCCATATATTCTTAACACTTTCCACAATCCTTGCCTATCCATCCCATCTACTCCATATATTCTTAACACTTTCCACAATCCTTGTCTATCCACCCTGTCATATGCTTTCTCCAAATCCATGAACGCTGCATACAACTTCTTTCCCTTCTCTAGAAACTTTTCCACTAAAAATCTAAGAATGAATATCTGATCTACACAACCTCTTCCCTTCCTAAAGCCTCCCTGTTCTTCTCCAACTAATTTCTCTGTTCTTTCTCTAACTCTGTCAATAAGTATCCTACCATACACTTTTCCTATTATACTAAGAAGACAAATGACCCTTTGATTACCACACACTTCTTTTTCCCCTTTTCCTTTGTACAAGGGAATAATTATATCTGACTTCCAATCCTCCGGGACTCTACCTTCCTCCCAGGCCAATCTGCACATCTCCCACATCCATTCTACTACTATCTCTCCCCCATGCTTCAGCATTTCACCACACACTCCATCAATTCCTGGGGCTTTCCCCGATTTAACTTTCTTCATTGCTTCCACAACTTCTATCCTACTGATTTCTTCCTGTCTTCTCACCTCCCTCCTTCTCCCAGCCATTCCCCAGCCACTTATACTCGCATCACTTCCATCCCCTATGTTCAGCACTTCCTTAAAGTGTTCTCTCCATCTGCTCACTTTTTCTCCATTCTCCACTAGTAATCTACCATATTTATCTTTCACTCCCCTGTTAACTTCACTTCCACCCTGTCTTACTCTTTTCACCTCTTTCCAGAACATTTTCTTACAGTCCCTCCACTTTACACTCAAATTCCTTCCAAATTCCTCATCCACTCTCTTCTTACTCTCTCTTACTAATCTTTTCACCTCTCTCTTTCTTTCTACATATAACTCTCTCTTCCGCCTCTCGCCTTCTTCCACGCCCCTGTTTCTCATCCATTCATTGTATACTTTCTTCTTTTGTGTCACAGCCTGTCTCACCTCTTCAGTCCACCAAGCTGTTCCTTGCACCCCCCTCCGTCTTCTCTTCCTTCCACACACCACATCACATGCTGCACATATTTCTTCTGTAAATATCCTACACACACCTTCTACATCTCCCATCTGCTCCAATTCATATTTGCCCAATCGTTCCTCCACTTCTCTCTTATACTCTGCCTTTTTCTCATCCTCTTGTAACCTTTCCACTCTCCTTGCAACTACTCCTTCCTCTCGTCTTTCCCTTCTTCTATTCCTCCATCTTACTTGAATTCTAATTCTGGTCACCACCAAGTAGTGGTCAGAAAGTCCACTCCTCCAACCTCCATAAGCTCTTGCATCCATTACACATCTTCGCATCCTTTCATCCACACACACACAATCAATCATTGCCTTCCTTTCATTCAGTTCACCACCCACCCTTCTAATCACTCGCCATGTATACCTGTGGATCATTTTATGCCTGAAGAGGGTATTGGCTATCACAACCCCCTCCCAGCACAAATGTCCACTAACGCACTCCCATTCTCATCTATCTCAGCAGGCACACCCCACTCACCAACTATTCCATCCACCTTCACATTCCCAACTTTACCAATCATATCACCGATCAAAAACACTCTCTCATTCCTTCCAAACTTTTCCATGCACACTTCTACATTTGTCCAGAACTCTTCTCTCACTCTTCTAGCATGATCTTGCGTTGGCGCATACACACACACAATCGCCCACATTTGTATTCCAACTTTCAACTTTACCCACACAATCCTTGACCCAACTGATCCATACTGTCTTATGCTCTTCTTCCATCTTTTACTCACAGCTATACATACTCCTTCCTTTGCCCTCTCATTCTCACCTACTCCTGCACATATACCCCATCCATACTCCCATTCTCTCACACTTTCTCCTTTCCATTTTGTTTCAGTTATTCCACATACATCCACTTTCGCACCCTCAAGCACCTGGACAATCTCTCTCTCTTTCACCTCATCATTCGCTCCCCTTACATTCCACGTTCCAATAACTATGTCCTTTGTCCGGTCCTTGGTCGTCATCTTTTGGTCAGTCCTTGTGACAATAACTAACATAAATTTGGTGCCGTGACCAGGATTATATCTAGTGATAAAGAACAGGGGGATTGAGGGTGTGAGAGCCGAGCATTGGTTGTGTTGTGTCGGCAAACAACCATATGTTGCATGGGGCACCAGGGGAGGCTGCGCGTGGTTGGGGGGTGTCGGGGTGGGGTTTGAACCCTCCCCAGTAGATTATCTGTCCCCTTCGAAGAAAGTAGCCTTCTTTGGGCATTCCTATGTCCAGAGATTCCCACTAGGTTGTCCAGTGCAGTATCCAGACGATGCTCTGGCCTTTTATGTCCGCAAATTTGGCGTGCCTGGTGCTAAGGTCAGCACAATTAGAGATAGTAAGGAATACCAGGACCTCCTAACATACAAGCCAGACTTAACAATTCTGATCGTTGGGGGGAACGACTTATCCCTTGATGCGGACTTGAATCAGTTGGCCCTCGATATAGAAGCCCTGGCTAGGGAAATTGAAGATGAAACAGGGGGCCACTGCCTCATTGTCGGCATCGAGAAAAGGACGAACCCCCGAGATATGACCGATGAAGAATACATCCGGGCCAGAAACGGAGTGAACCAGCGCCTGAAGAGAACTTTTCCTTTTGCAAAGGCTCGGTTTATCTTCATGGGGATGAATGAGTCTGACCTGTCTTGGGATGGGGTACACCTGGATACACCAGGCAACAAAAGGGTGTTCGATGGCCTTCTGAGAAGAGCGTGTTACTTTCTTGGGCAGTAAGCTCCTCGTGAGGGGGTTTAAGGTTTGATCTCCTGGACTGCCTAACATACTACCCTCACAGGGGCTTTACAAAATTATTTGTCAAAATTTTAATATAGAAATTTGGCTTTGTTTTAATTCATTTTATTTATTTGGATTCGCCCAAGAAAGAGTACATTCAACTTGAAATTCTGCATTGTTGTCATCTGCTTTCACTTAATTGCCTATATTAATAAACATGGATAAAATAAAATCATTAAGGAGGCTTAGAGCTGCCAAAAAGGGAGAAGCACAAAACTGACCGCTAACTTAACAGAATTTATAGAACATGCCGCAACCGTTCACGACATCAAAAGTATGAAAGCGACTGTTGAGAAAATCCTCGCTGAGATCGAGTCTTACAATCAGGAGTTGTATGAATTATATCCTGATGAAGACCTAGAAGAAGAAGTGGTCAGTGATACTGAATATGTTAATAAGGTCAACAGATACTTGATAGAATTAGAGAGTGCTCTCGAATTACCCGCCAAGGACTCGGTAGTACAAGAACAGGCAGAGAGTCGGAAAGCAATGGGAATTAAATTACCGTCTCTGAAATTGCCAGTATTTGAAGGTGATCCCATTCAGTGGCTGGGTTTTTGGGAGCTATTTGACTGTAGTGTGCACTCACGAACAGATCTGACAGACATTCAGAAATTTACATATCTTAAGGGACAATTAAGTGGTGAAGCGCTCCAAATTATTAGTGGATTCAGTTTAGTAGCAGCTAGTTATGAATCAGCAGTCACAGTTTTAAAGAATACCTACGGTCAAGAAGATCGCATTAAGGCTGCTCACATTGCTAAATTATGTAATTTACCTCCTCCACCTCATGAAGTGAATGAACTAAAAGACTTTTCTGCATCATTTGAATGTGCATTAGAATCACTACGTACAATGGGAGTGACTGTGAGTGAAATTTGTGCTGTTTTACTCCATAATAAACTCCCTGGTACACTTTCGGAAGTGATCAAACGTGAACTAAAAGAGAAGTGGTTGGATGTAGATGATTACGTTCGTGTGTTAAAGACGGAGGTATGTAACATCAAAAGTAGACAGAATCCATTAGAACATTTGGGTGCGACCGCTACGGCAGCATATGCACTGAAGCAAGTGAAACATGCTGAACCTATCCAGAGCAAAGGATGTAAATTGTGTTTTAAAACAGGACATTTTTGGGCTAAGTGTACAAGGTATAAAGTAAAAGGGGCAAAATTAAAGAAAGCATGGCAATCGAGGCTGTGTGTTGGGTGTTTGTCGGCAGATCATGGTAGTCAGGGTTGTACAAATCCCAAAGTAAGGCCATGTCGATATTGCCAGCAGAAACACTACAACTATTTGTGTCCGACTGCTCGTTCTGAACCACATGAACAAACAGTAACCCAAGAACCAACAGTGACAATGGCTGTGGCTTCGAGTCATAATGCAGTGTTGTTGCCAACGATTCAGATTCCATTGGTTACTCAAATGGGCCAGCAGAACAAGGTTAGGGCCTTATTAGATCAATGCTCACAACGTACCTTTGTTTTAAGATCTATCTATCTATCTATTGCCAGACGCCTCAATCCCGTTTGGGGTGGCCACAAACAAATCGCCTCCAAGTCGCCCTGTCCCCCGCCATTTCACTCCCCTGCTCCCAACTCATACCCCCCTCTCTCATATACCTCTCCACCCCATCCCTCCATCTCATCCTCAGCCTCCCCCTCCCTCTTCCCCCCTCCACCTTGCTCACATACACTCTCTTCGTCAGTCTTTCACCCTCCATCCTCTCCACATGGCCAAACCACCTCAGTGTGTTCCTCATAACGCTTCCTATCACATCCACATCCACACCACAACGCTCCTTTATATCCTCATTCGTCAGCCTGTCTCTCCACGTGACTCCACAGGCTCCTCTTAAATAACTCATTTCCACTGCTCTCACTCTTGACTTGTGTCCTTCCAACAATGTCCAAGCTTCACTTCCATACGTTAGAGTTGGTATCACAATACTGTCATGTAGTAACTTTTTCACTTCCATGCTCACTTCCCTGTTTCTTATCACTGCTTTCAAGGAACCAGCAACCTTTCTTCCCTGCTGTACCCTTTCAAGCACTTCACCCTCCAAACCTCCATCCTTACTCATCACACTACCCAAGTACTTAAACGTACTCACATTTTCCAATTCCTCACCATCTAACCTCGTTGTACATTCACTAACTTCACCTCTCTCAAAGACTATCACTTTACTCTTCCCTACATTCACCTTTAGGTTCCGTTTCTTACATACTCTCTCAAACTCATCCACCAAGCCTTGCATCTCCCCTTCGTCTTCACTCAACAACACAGTATCATCTGCAAACAACAGTACAGGGAGTTTCCAAACACTATCCTCTCTCACCAGGGCCACTCCAACATCCACTACCCTACCTTGTACCTCTTTTATTACCCCATCCATGTACAGATTGAACAACCATGGAGACATGACACATCCTGTTTCAAACCAACTTTCAAAGAGAAAAATTCACTTAGTTCACCATCTACACGCACTGCAGCCTTCGCACCATCGTACATACTCTTCACAGCATTCAACAACTTCCCATCTACTCCATATATTCTTAACACTTTCCACAATCCTTGTCAAAGATCAAGTTTAGCAAACTTGAAGGTAAACAAGATGAGAAAAGAATGTTTACAACTGCAAGGATTTACTGGCTCTAGGGGTAGTGATGAGTATGAGGTAGTGGAGTTGTTTTACCGCCATCGTAGAAAGGTGCGCAAGTTGAGGGCGGTGGTTGTAGACAAACTACCTAACTATATGCCAGGGAAGGGGTTGCAACATAATGTGCGGGATCTGAAGGCTCGAGGCTACAAGTTAGCAGATCCAAGTGTCACTAGTGGGGATATAGTTGAACTGCTGATTGGGGCAGACTTTTATTATCACATTGTACATGCTGGCTATATAAGAGAAGGAGGCATAATTTTGTTACCCACAATTTATGGTTATACACTGAGTGGCACTTATCGGTCGGAAGAAGAAGGTACTCAAGTAGAGCTGGTAACTGTTCTGAAACTGGCAGTAGATCCGATAATGGAGTTAGCAAATACTGATGGCAGGAATACGATTCCAGAAATCAAGGATCTGACAGCTCTAGGGGACTTAGATCACATAGGTATTAGTCCCAATGAGACCGATAAGAAGGGAGAGAAGGTATTAGGTAACTTCTATGAAACGGAGCAATATTCCAAGGAACAGGGACAATATGTTGTGGAATTACCATGGAAAGAAAACGTCGTTGATAAAAGTTGCCTGATAATTTCAAGTTAGCCTTAGGCAGATTAAGAGGTTTGCAGCGTAAATTCATAAAGGATCCCAACTATTGCAAACAGTATAGTAAAGTCATCCAGGATCAATTAGAAAGAGCATTCATAGAAAAGGTGGAGGTCAAGAGTCTGGTAGGACATCCTGTACACTATCTAGCTCATCATGGTGTCACTAAAGATAGCTTAACAACACCAATTAGTGTTTGATTGTTCAGCTAGAGAGCATGAGAGGGCATATAGTCTGAATGACTGCTTACACGCAGGCCCATCTTTGGTTAATGACCTCACGCAGATATTGTTGCGCTTTCGGTGTCATCGTTTTGCCTGGGTGAGTGACATCGAGAAGGCATTTCTTATGGTGGGGTTATCTGAAAGGGATAGGGATGCCACTAGATTTCTTTGGCCTGTTGAACCTTTATATCTAAATAGCCCTTACATGATATATAGGTTCAAGGCAGTGCTGTTTGGAGCCACTTGTTCCCAATTCCTCTTGAATGCCACCATACAGAAACATTTATCATCGGTTCAGGAGGATAAAGCCTTGATTGATAAATTAAGGAAAGGGTTGTATATTGACAGTTTGCAAGGAACCAAGGAAGATGAGGATGCTTTACAACAATTGTGTTGGGATGCCCTGAGAGTATTTTCAAGTGCCAATTTGTCCTTAAGAGAGTGGGTAACAAACAGTGTGAAATTGCGGAAGCTACTCCACCTAAAGGGTTTGGCTTCTGAAGTTCAGGACAAGGTAAAAGTGCTTCGCACTATTTGGCTAACTGATACGGATATGTTACAGGTGAGGGGACACGAAAGTAGACCCACAGTATTGACGAAGCATGAGGTGTTGAGCATAACTGCAGGTGTGTTTGACCCTCTGGGAGTATTATTGCCGGTGACCATCCGTGCAAGAAAATTTGTGCAAGATCTATGGCGTATTGAATGTGGGTGGGATGTTCCCATACCGGAAGATAAGGAGGCTGAATGGCAGGGGATATATGAGGATATGATGAACAGTACCAATATTGTTTTTCCCCGCCAAGTCGCTGATAGTAAAAAGGTCACGCTGCATCTATTTAGTGGGGCAAGCACTACTGCTTATGGTGTAGCAGCCTACTTAGTTAGTGAGGGAAGTAGTAAATTAGCTACAGCAAAGGCCAAAGTAGCACCCATTAAACCCCTCACTATACCAAAATTAGAACTGACTGCTGTCACGCTAGCAGCTCGTCTCACCAAGTATATTTCTGAGGCCTATGCGGACGAGTTAAGCATAGATAAAATACACCTCTGGACGGACAGCCAGATAACCCTATACTGGTTGTATAGTAAAAAACTGTTGCCTGTATATGTTCAGAACAGAATTGACGAAATAAAGGCATTAGTCCCTGATGCTGAATTTCGTTATGTGTCTACAAAGGACAACCCCAGTGATATGGTTTCCAGAGGGAAGTCACATGTGTCCTTAATAAGTTCTTTGTGGTGGGGAGGACCCACATGGCTACCTCACCAAAAAATGTGGCCAGAAAATGGTCCATTTGCGGAAGTTGGGGACGCCACCACGGGTTGTCTCCTCGAAGAGACCCTGTCATTGCCAGTATCGGTAACGATTCCTGCTATGTTGAATTGGGACCGATATGGTTCTTATGTGAAGACAAGGCATGTGATGGCATGGGTATTGAGATTTATCAAGACACTGAAAGATAGGAGACAAAGAACACATGAGGCAATGCCGGCTTATTTGACAGTGCCAGAAATAAGGACAGCAGAATCAGTAACAATTAAGTTAGTTCAAATGGAAGAGTACCCTGAGGATTACCATTATTTATCCACTGGAAAGGGCACACCAAGTAATGCTGTGAAGCAGTTAGGTCTCTACATGGAAGGTGGGCTGTTGCGTTGTAAGGGTAGGTTACAGTTGTCGGACTTAAGGGAGGAAGCAAAGTACCCTATCCTAATACCTAGTAAACATAGGTTAGCAGCTCTCCTTTCTGAGTACTGCCACAAGATGTGTAGCCATAGTGGAGTAAGTTATGTTGTAAGTTACATAAGACAAAGATTTTGGATTCCTAGGATCAGACAAGTTGTAAAGAAGGTTTTAAGGAAATGTATAACCTGTAAAAGGTTACAAGGTGCCCCATATAGTGCTGTACAGGCTCCGCCATTACCCTACTTTAGGGTTCAGGAAGTGAACCCATTTCAAGTAACAGGAGTAGACTACACAGGTGCTCTACCTATTAAAGAAAAGGGTACCGTAGGAAAATTATATGTAGTCCTGTTTACCTGTGCAGTTACTAGGGCAATACACATTGAGACGGTGTCAAACCTCTCTTGTGAGTCCTTCATTCATGCCTTCCGTCGGTTCTGTAGCAGGAGAGGCTTCCCTGAACTCATAATTAGTGATAATGCCACTACATTTATAAGTGGAGCCAGTGTGTTGAGGGAGTTAAAAAATGATCCAAGGTACAGAGTGAATTGGTAAGGGTAAATTGTGAGTGGCGGTTCATACCGGCCAGGGAGCCATGGTTTGGTGCTATCTGGGAAAGAGTGATAAGTATCCTAAAGGTTGGCCTGAGAAAGGTATTGGGACGAGCTTTAGTAACCCGTAAAGAACTGGATACTGTATTATTGGAACTTGAGGCCACAGTCAATGACCGTCCACTTGGATATACATACGGTGACCTTGAAGAGCCACTCCCTATCACTCCTTCACAACTTATTAATGGGAGGCATCTTAGACAGTTCCCGAAACAGGAAGTCAGGGATGATGATATAACAGACATCACCTGGCGGACTAATTTGGGGATAAACAGACGTCTCCTATACGTGACAAAGATTTCACGAGATCTGTGGAGAAGATGGACCACTGACTACCTAATATCTCTCAGGGAACAACACTGTCAAGTGACATACAAGAAGAGGAAGGCAGAACATCAAGTTGGGGATGTCGTGCTGATACACGACGATGGACCTCAACCTCTCTGGCAACTAGGTCGGGTTACCAAATTGTTACATGGTCCCAATCAAGAATGTAGGGTAGTACAGCTAAGGGCAAGCGCCGGTTTGACCACGAAACTGGTGGTTAAGCTGTATCCCTTGGAAATTGATATAGAAGGGGAGGAAGATGACAGCCTAACCGGCACTACCCAACACCTCCCTACACCCGTAAATGACCGATGTGATGTCACATCGAGGACATCACGTTGGACCACCTTAAGGTCCTCCCAACTATGGCGTACCCTGATTGGGACGGGACAATTGTAAATATTGTATATACAGTATTTTGGGCGGGGGAGTATGTTGTGGATTTCGGGTTTAAATATTCCCGCCCACGACAGCACATTTTTGTAAATATCTATTGCCAGACGCCTCAATCCCGTTTGGGGTGGCCACAAACAAATCGCCTCCAAGTCACCCTGTCCCCCGCCATTTCACTGCCCTGCTCCCAACTCATACCCCCCTCTCTCATATACCTCTCCACCCCATCCCTCCATCTCATCCTCGGCCTCCCCCTCCCTCTTCCCCCATCCACCTCACTCACATACACTCTCTTCGTCAGTCTTTCACCCTCCATCCTCTCCACATGGCCAAACCACCTCA
Source organism: Coenobita brevimanus (assembly GCF_032717465.1). Classification (NCBI taxonomy): domain Eukaryota; kingdom Metazoa; phylum Arthropoda; class Malacostraca; order Decapoda; family Coenobitidae; genus Coenobita; species Coenobita brevimanus. Next base: position 17,720,156 of record NC_136965.1, on the reverse strand, counting down.
GTGTGTTCCTCATAACGCTTCCTATCACATCCACATCCACACCACAACGCTCCTTTATATCCTCATTCGTCAGCCTGTCTCTCCATGTGACTTCACAGGCTCTTCTTAAATAACTCATTTCCACTGCTCTCACTCTTGACTTGTGTCCTTCCAACAACGTCCAAGCTTCACTTCCATACGTTAGAGATGGTATAACAATACTGTCATGTAGTAACTTTTTCACTTCCATGCTCACTTCCCTGTTTCTTATCACTGCTTTCAAAGAACCAGCAACCTTTCTTCCCTGCTGTACCCTTTCAAGCACTTCACCCTCCAAACCTCCATCCTTACTCATCACACTACCCAAGTACTTAAACGTACTCACATTTTCCAATTCCTCACAATCCAACCTCGCTGTACAATCACTGACTTCACCTCTCTCAAAAGACCATCACTTTACTCTTCCCTACATTCACCTTTAGATTCCATTTCTTACACACACTCTCAAACTCATCCACCAAGCCTTGCATCTCCCCTTCGTCTTCACTCAACAACACAGTATCATCTGCAAACAACAGTACAAGGAGTTTCCAAACACTATCCTCTCTCACCAGGGCCACTCCAACATCCACTACCCTACCTTGTACCTCTTTTATTACCCCATCCATGTACAGATTGAACAACCATGGAGACATGACACATCCCTGTTTCAACCCAACTTTCAAAGAGAAAAATTCACTTAGTTCACCATCCACACGCACTGCAGCCTTCGCACCATCGTACATACTCTTCACAGCATTCAACAACTTCCTATCTACTCCATATATTCTTAACACTTTCCACAATCCTTGTCTATCCACCCTGTCATATGCTTTCTTCAAATCCATGAAAGCCGCATACAACTTCTTTCCCTTCTCTAGAAACTTTTCCGCTAAAGATCTAAGAATGAATATCTGATCTACACAGCCTCTTTCCTTCCTAAAGCCTCCCTGTTCTTCTCCAACTAATTTCTCTGTTCTTTCTCTAACTCTGTCAATAAGTATCCTACCATACATTTTTCCTATTATACTAAGAAGACAAATGCCCCTATGATTACCATACACTTCTTTTTCCCCCTTTTCCTTTGTACAAGGGAATAATTATACCTGACTTCCAATCCTCCGGGACTCTACCTTCCTCCCAGGCCAATCTGCACATCTTCCACATCCATTCAATTACTATCTCTCCCCCATGCTTCAGCATTTCACCACACACTCCATCAATTCCTGGGGCTTTCCCCAATTTAACTTTCTTCATTGCTTCCACAACTTCTATCCTACTGATTTCTTCCTGTCTTCTCACCTCCCTCCTTCTCCCAGCCATTCCCCAACCACTTATACTCGCATTACTTCCATCCTCTATGTTCAACAATTCCTTAAAGTGTTCTTTCCATCTGCTCACTTTTTCTCCCTCCTCCACTAGTAATCTACCATTTTTATCTTTCACTCCCCTGCTAACTTCACTTCCACCCTGTCTTACTCTTTTCACCTCTTTTCAGAACATTTTCTTACAGTCCCTCCACTTTACACTCAAATTCCTTCCAAATTCCTCATCCACTCTCTTCTTACTCTCTCTTACTAATCTTTTCACCTCTCTCTTTCTTTCTACATATAACTCCCTCTTCTGCCTCTCAACTTCTTCCACACCCCTCTTTCTCATCCATTCATTGTATGCTTTCTTCTTTTGTGTCACAGCCTGTCTCACCTCTTCAGTCCACCACGCTGTTCCTTGCACCCCCCCTCCGTCTTCTCTTCCTTCCACACACCACATCACATGCTGCACATATTTCTTCTGTAAATATCCTACACACACCTTCCACGTCTCCCATCTGCTCCAATTCATATTTGCCCAATCGTTCCTCCACTTCTCTCTTATACTCTGCCTTTTTCTCATCCTCTTGTAACCTTTCCACTCTCCTTGCAACTACTCCTTCCTCTCGTCTTTCCCTTCTTCTATTCCTCCATCTTACTTGAATTCTAATTCTGGTCACCACCAAGTAGTGGTCAGAAAGTCCACTCCCCCAACCTCCATAAGCTCTTGCATCCATTACACATCTTCGCATCCTTTCATCCACACACACATAATCAATCATTGCCTTCCTTTCATTCAGTTCACCACCCACCCTTCTAATCACTCGCCATGTATACCTGTGGATCATTTTATGCCTGAAGAGGGTACTGGCTATCACCAACCCCCTCCCAGCACAAATGTCCACTAACGTACTCCCATTCTCATCTATCTCAGCAGGCACACCCCACTCACCAACTATTCCATCCACCTTCACATTCCCAACTTTACCATTCATATCACCGATCAAAAACACTCTCTCATTCCTTCTAAACTTTTACATGCACACTTTTACATTTGTCCAGAACTCTTCTCTCACTCTTCTAGCACGATCTTGCGTTGGTGCATACACACACACAATCGCCCACATTTGTATTCCAACTTTCAACTTTACCCACACAATCCTTGACCCAACTGATCCATACTGTCTTATGCTCTTCTTCCATCTTTTACTCACAACTATACATACTCCTTCCTTTGCCCTCTCATTCTCACCTACTCCTGCACATATACCCCATCCATACTCCCATTCTCTCACACTTTCTCCTTTCCATTTTGTTTCAGTTATTCCACATACATCCACTTTCGCACCCTCAAGCACCTGGACAATCTCTCTCTCTTTCACCTCATCATTCGCTCCCCTTACATTCCACGTTCCGATAACCATGTCCTTTGTCCGGTTCTTGGTCGTCATCGTTTGGTCAGTCCTTGTCTGAGGCTTATTGTTTGTTTTTTTAGTTAGCTGTTTTCCAGGGAGGGGCACTAACCCTCCGCCAACCCTTTGAGTCGCCTTTTACGACAAGCAGAGATACTGGGAGTGTATTCTTGAAAAAAAAACCCTACCCCCAGGGGAGGTAAATAGTTTTCTGTACTTTATAATTTGGGTAAAATATTATTTATCGCTAGAGATAAATCTGGTCATGGAGAAAACAATGTATTTAGTTATAATATTCAGTAATGTTGTTTCATTTCATTTACTTCGTGCACGAAGCTGCTTGAAGCTGTGTAGTTCTCTCCTTGCCACCAGCTAGTACAGACGTGCCTTAAGCATTCTCCAAGAATTATCCATCATTCTGCATTTATTACCATCAACACCACAGCTAAGTACTCAGCATATTTATTAGGCCTAGCATATTTATACTGTGTACTGATTAAAACGCCATATTCACATACCGTATATTATAATGGTGAGTTGTTGTTTCGCTTTATGTTAGTTTATAATTAAGACCCCCTACAGTGATAATAACTAACAACCCCTGTGATGCAGTGGGGTGCGTTGTGTGGTATGTAAAGTGCATCTGGTGTGGTGTATGAGCACGCTACTCTGCGACGGTAACAGTACTCTGAGATTACATGTTCATACCACCACAAATGCGACACTTATATGGAAGAAACATTCTGCTATGTAAACTTGCCTGCTGTGTTCAGACTACTAACAACCAACAACCTATTACAGGTTTTGGAAGCTGAGGGGCACATTTGGTGGGGGTAAAGGACAACCAGGGTTCCAATATATCCACAACATGCTCATCACACACAGCACTGGAACATTGCTATATCACTACTTCCACAACAGCTATATAATTTGTCATATAGATTATTACAAGGTGACCAAAATCACTCTCTTGATATCTACCCCCCGGGGGTAGGGGGGTTTTCAAGAATACTCCCCCAGTATCCCTGCTTGTCGTAAAAGGCGACTCAAAGGGTTGGCGGAGGGTTAGTGCCCCTCCCCGGAAAACAACTAACTAAAAAAACAAACAAGAAGCCTCGGACAAGGACTGACCAAACGATGACGACCAAGGACCGGACAAAGGACTTGGTAATGAGTACATGGAATGTAAGAGGAGCGAATGATGAGGTGAAAGAGAGAGAGATTGTCCAGGTGCTTGAGGGTGCAAAAGTGGATGTATGTGGAATAACTGAAACAAAATGGAAAGGAGAAAGTGTGAGAGAATGGGAGTATGGATGGGGTATATGTGCAGGAGTAGGTGAGAATGAGAGGGCAAAGGAAGGAGTATGTATAGTTGTGAGTAAAAGATGGAAGAAGAGCATAAGACAGTATGGATCAGTTGGGTCAAGGATTGTGTGGGTAAAGTTGAAAGTTGGAATACAAATGTGGGCGATTGTGTGTGTGTATGCACCAACACAAGATCGTGCTATAAGAGTGAGAGAAGAGTTCTGGACAAATGTGGAAGTGTGCATGGAAAAGTTTGGAAGGAATGAGAGAGTGTTTTGATTGGTGATATGAATGGTAAAGTTGGGAATGTGAAGGTGGATGGAATAGTTGGTGAGTGGGGTGTGCCTGCTGAGATAGATGAGAATGGGAGTGCGTTAGTGGACATTTGTGCTGGGAGGGGGTTGGTGATAGCCAATACCCTCTTCAGGCATAAAATGATCCACAGGTATACATGGCAAGTGATGAGAAGGGTGGGTGGTGAACTGAATGAAAGGAAGGCAATGACTGATTATGTGTGTGTGGATGAAAGGATGCGAAGATGTGTAAAGGATGCAAGAGTGTATAGAGGTTGGGGGAGTGGACTTTCTGACCACTACTTGGTGGTGGCCAGAATTAGAATGCAAGTAAGATGGAAGAATAGAAGAAGGGAAAGACGAGAGGAAGGAGTAGTTGCAAGGAGAGTGGAAAGGTTACAAGAGGATGAGAAAAAGGCAGAGTATAAGAGAGAAGTGGAGGAACGATTGGGCAAATATGAATTGGAGCAGATGGGAGACGTGGAAGGTGTGTGTAAGATATTTACAGAAGAAATATGTGCAGCATGTGATGTGGTGTGTGGAAGGAAGAGAAGACGGAGGGGGGTGAAAGGAACAGCGTGGTGGACTGAAGAGGTGAAACAGGCTGTGGCACAAAAGAAGAAAGCATACAATGAATGGATGAGAAATAGGGGCGTGGAAGAAGTTGAGAGGCGGAAGAGAGAGTTATATGTGGAAAGAAAGAGAGAGGTGAAAAGATTAGTAAAAGAGAGTAAGAAGAGAGTGGATGAGGAATTTGGAAGGAATTTGAGTGTAAAGTGGAGGGACTGTAAGAAAATGTTCTGGAGAGAAGTGAAAAGAGTAAGACGGAGTGGAAGTGAAGTTAGCAGGAGAGTGAAAGATAAAAATGGTAGATTACTAGTGGAGAAGGGAGAAAAAGTGAGCAGATGGAGAGAACACTTTAAGGAATTGTTGAACGTAGAGGATGGAAGTAATGCGAGTATAAGTGGCTGGGGAATGGCTGGGAGAAGGAGGGAGGTGAGAAGACAGGAAGAAATCAGTAGGATAGAAGTTGTGGAAGCAATGAAGAAAGTTAAATTGGGGAAAGCCCCAGGAATTGATGGAGTGTGTGGTGAAATGCTGAAGCATGGGGGAGAGATAGCAGTAGAATGGATGCGGAAGATGTGCAGATTGGCCTGGGAGGAAGGTAGAGTCCCGGAGGATTGGAAGTCAGGTATAATTATTCCCTTGTACAAAGGAAAAGGGGAAAAAGAAGTGTGTGGAAATCATAGGGGCATTTGTCTTCTTAGTATAATAGGTAAAGTGTATGGTAGGATACTTATAGAGAGAGAGAAAGAACAGAGAAATTAGTTGGAGAAGAACAGGGAGGCTTTAGGAAGGGAAGAGGCTTTGTAGATCAGATATTCATTCTTAGATCTTTAGCGGAAAAGTTTCTAGAGAAGGGAAAGAAGTTGTATGCGGCTTTCATGGATTTGGAGAAAGTATATGACAAGGTGGATAGACAAGGATTGTGGAAAGTGTTAAGAATATATGGAGTAGATGGGAAGTTGTTGAATGCTGTGAAGAGTATGTACGATGGTGCGAAGGCTGCAGTGCGTGTGCATGGTGAACTAAGTGAATTTTTCTCTTTGAAAGTTGGGTTGAAACAGGGATGTGTCATGTCTCCATGGTTGTTTAATCTGTACATGGATGGGGTAATAAAAGAGGTACAAGGTAGGGTAGTGGATGTTGGAGTGGCCCTGGTGAGAGAGGATATTGTTTGGAAACTCCCTGTACTGTTGTTTGCAGATGATACTGTGTTGTTGAGTGAAGACGAAGGGGAGATGCAAGGCTTGGTGGATGAGTTTGAGAGAGTGTGTAGGAAACGTAATCTAAAGGTGAATGTAGGGAAGAGTAAAGTGATGGTCTTTGAGAGAGGTGAAGTTAGTGAAAGTACAGCGAGGTTGGATGGTGAGGAATTGCAAATGTGAGTACGTTTAAGTACTTGGGTAGTGTGATGAGTAAGGATGGAGGTTTGGAGGGTGAAGTGCTTGAAAGGGTACAGCAGGGAAGAAAGGTTGCTGGTTCTTTGAAAGCAGTGATAAGAAACAGGGAAGTGAGCATGGAAGTGAAAAAGTTACTACATGACAGTATTGTGATACCAACTCTAACGTACGGAAGTGAAGCTTGGACATTGTTGGAAGGACACAAGTCAAGAGTGAGAGCAGTGGAAATGAGTTTTTTAAGAGGAGCCTGTGGAGTCACGTGGAGAGACAGGCTGACGAATGAGGATATAAAGGAGCGTTGTGGTGTGGATGTGGATGTGATAGGAAGCGTTATGAGGAACACATTGAGGTGGTTTGGCCACGTGGAGAGGATGGAGGGTGAAAGACTGATGAAGAAAGTGTATGTGAGTGAGGTGGATGGGGGAAGAGGGAGGGGGAGGCCGAGGATGAGATGGAGGGATGGGGTGGAGAGGTATATGAGAGAGGGGGGTGTGAGTTGGGAGCTGGGCAGTGAAATGGCGGGGGACAGGGTGACTTGGAGGCGATTTGTTTGTGGCCACCCCAAACGGGATTGAGGCGTCTGGCAATAGATAGATAGATAGATATCTACCCATTGTTATTATAGTGTCTGCAATTGCTGTGGGTAATGTTTTTTTTTTTTTTTTGGTCAAGGTTTAGAGTCTTGTGTTGGCCAATTAAGTGAAATTTCGATGAAATATCACGATATGGGCTCAAAGACTGGTGCGCAACTTTTATTTAATTTACATAACCCCATTAACAGGACACGTTATGTAGATGACTGTCATCCCCTATCGAGATAATAGATCAGCCAACACCTGATATGAGCCTTTACATGTTTAGTAACACTATAGAGGAATGCCTACCTGGGGGAGAGTGAGGGGATGACCACTGGAAGCTGTGGTCGTAACATGTTAACACTAAGCCAATTTGGAAACTGACGACATATTGTGTCACACTTGCACTGAAGGTTAATCCTTGCTTGCACTGAGCCGACTTCAAACAACGGGAATTACAACTGTCGTAACACCACGTTCAGTGTTTATTGTAGATAATTTTATGAAGTTTTGTAAATTCAACCTCTACCAGCATTACTAAAATCCTTACAGAATATTAGCAACTACATACTGCTAATGACACACTCAGTGAGGCGGGGCAAGGGGGGGAGTGGAGGGTAGCCTTGAGTAGTGCATGGCGGCCGTGGTAATATGTATAATTTGTAACATTCCAATGTGTCCAGAGATCCGATGGTTATGTGTCATATTTACACACCCTCATGGATCTTACATAAAAGACAATGAAATTACATCTCGCAACAGCCATGAGGGACCAGGCCGAAGCTAGGTCTTTCCTCATCCCACATTCTGCAATACAGGTGTATCTTTAAAGATTTCTTATTAATGTAACCACCACAGTGAGGAGTAGCACACTTTAACCCCTTAACCGTGGGGATGTCGGGAATGCGCCGTGTCTGTCCCGCTGTGATACTTGTGCTCCAACTGACTTTTTAAGAATATTTGCCAAAAATCAGTTATTAGTCCTAGAATATTACAATTAGGTACTCATATGGCACATACCTTCAGCTTTCTCCTGGGATGTTTGTTGAGCCTTCGTTGACTACCGTAGGACTTGTGGAGACTTCTGAAGTCGGGTAACGAAGTCTCAACTTTACACTTCCCGATACCCCGTAATATGGTTACTATTGCCTGATAATATCACTACAAACACTATTCTATGAATTTCAAGTAGTTTGGAATCCATATTCCAAAGAAAAAAACACTGTGAAAACAATGTAAATTACGAGTGCCTACGAGCTTTCCACTCGCGCTCATTCCCCGATGGTATTCTGAGGCGAAGCTGTCATTTAATATTTATAAACACACTCACACTTTATATTCCTAGTACTTTATTACACTTATTTATATATACAGTATTGATCAATAAGTTTCTTTCAGTACTAGTAGTTTATTTTCACTCCAGGCATTCACTTTCTCGTTCAGTAAACTAGCGTAGAGAGTGAAGCTTTCACTTTCACTTTCATACTCCAAGTATTTATACACACTAGAGTGTAGCTTTCATTTTCACTTTTATTACTCCAAGTATTTATACTCATATTCTTATATTACTAATTATTTACATTTCTATATACATTTTCTATTTTATTTACATTATTTACATTTCTACTTTATTTACTGTACACTATGTTATGCACTGTCACTTGCAGTAACTTATAAAACTATTTTCCACTGTTCAATTATATTTACATTCATTGCTTTCACTTGCTATTTATATACACATTATTTACACATGATTTACATTTCCACTTGCACTGTTTTAGAGTCACCAGAAAGATCATAGTCACTGTCCATCATTATCATTGATAAATTAGCCAGTTCACGTTCCACAGCAGTCACTTAGCCCTTTACCCCTTCCCACACGAGGTTTAGTAGGGGTAGAGGTCACAGGGCCTGTACTTATAAAACACTAAGACCGAGTCATAAGGCGAAAGTCTGTCCTAAATTCATAGGAGCGAGTCATAAGTCCTTAAGTTCGACTTAAACTGAGTCATAGCTTAAGACCCCTCCCGAGTGGTTATAGCGCTTCGGACGCAGCTTATGACTCGATCATAACAGTAAAGATGGCCGCCGCACCACAACAACAACAAATTCGCCAGAGCCAACCAAGACGTTTTCGTGAAAGAAAAGCTGTGCTTAACAAGCTAAGTAATGCAGAACTGGTCAAGAGATATCGTTTGGACCGTGCAGGCATAATTTTTGTGACCGATTTGGTGCGGGAGACGCTAACAAGACCAACAGCAAGAAACAAGGCTTTAACCCCTGAAATGAAAGTGAAAGCTTATATGTGGCATCGGGGGTCCAATTTTGCTTTCAGGAACGTTTGCTTGTTACACTGTTGGAGTTCTCCATGTTTGGATGGCGGTGGTGGTGTTTGTTTACAGGGTGGTGTGGAAAGGCAACATGTCCTCGTCCACAACACAAAGTGGTAAATTAATAATTCCTCAAAAATGACATTAATCTGTTTACTTTACCCTGAAAACATTTAAGAAAATATCGTGGTAATTTCTGATTTTTTGTAGCATCTTTTCTCTCTTGTTTTCTTAGATTTTTCTTCATTTTTCGAAACTCTCAAGTGCTACGCAGCGCCAACCGCTAACTCAGCAGCTTGTGACTTCGACCTAACAAAGTCTCGACTTAGTTATGATGAGGTGCTCCTTAAGTCTCACATTTATGACTTTCACCTAACTATGATGTAGTTTTTATAAGTACGGGCCCAGGGCCCTCTGCAGTGGGTTATAAAGTGGTTGAATTGGACAGGTACGAATCCGACATGGTTTCACCTTGAAAGACGAGAGTAAACTGAATGATGTGGCCTAGGGACAGGGAAGGGTTGACAATGTCAGTGTGGTGACAGCTGCTAATTTATATGCTATGAAATGACTGGCAGGAAATCTAGACAATACATAATAATTTAGGTAGTTCCAGGTGAATGTAAATATCACTTAGGCTTCGCCCTTCCTTTCTTATATATATTTTTATTACGAGAATATGTCATATGGCATATTTCAAGGGGAAATAAACAGGGACAATTAGCAAACGAGTGCATGTGGGGTGTTGACAGGTGATAATTAGACCATTCCAGATGTATGGCAGTATCAATTACCTTTTCTCTTTCTTTTATATATTATTTTGTAAAAGAATAAGGCATAGGGCACATTTCAATGGATAAAATGAGTGGAAAAATCCATCCAGGATTTGCGTAGCGCAGCGCGGCTGGGCAGGTGGGAGGAGAGGGTAATGGAGGGGAGGTAAGGAGGGGAGGACAGGGGAAAAATGGCTAAATTGTCAACAGTGGATGGGAGTACAGATGACATTAGCAGAACTGACCATAGCTGGACACTGGTAGTACTGATAGATGATACAAGCCACCACTTGAAAGCCCGGGCAAATTCAAAATAACACAGAATCACAAAAGTGACGCCCCGCAGTATGATGCCTTGTGCCCAAGCGACTTGGAAGTGACACCCTGCGGTTAAGGGGTTAATGACTGCATTATCCAGTAATTCCTTCTCTCATAAATAATACATCTCATACTGTCTCCCCCACCTTCTCAAACACCCACTAGTTTTTCAAACCCTCCACCTCCTCTACCCCCACATAAAACCCCCAACCACCCACTGCCTGCCTCGGCCAACTCTGCTTCCAATACACATTCCGATACTCGGGTGGTTCACACCTCAGACAGCCCGCATTATGAAAACACTGAGTGGCCAATCCAGCAGTGGAGGCAACTGTACTCCTTCAGATCCTTGAGCTGCTTCACCTACATGACCATTTATCCCTTCCCAAAACTACAATCTCATTGGGTCTTAAGTCATCCCAAAATCTATCCTTCACTACCTCATCCAAGCCTGCCTGAGGAGTATATGCCAATAGAAAAGCAACCATTATCCCACCGAACAAAATTTTCATTACTCTTATCCTATCACTTACTCTCATAACATTCTTGACATATTCCACCCATTTCTCCCCAACCAACACACCCACACCACCATATCCATCTGTCCAACCCTGCCAAAACAAATTGTAATAACAATCCCTCCCTGCAATCATTCTGGCCAATCCTCACCTATACCTGACTTCCTACACATATACCACATCCACCCACCTCCTACGCAGTGCCTCATGGAAAAAAGAAAAAATTTGAAAATGGCCGGCACTGGGAGGTCACTCAGCCTCCAACATCCTCGGCACTGGGGGCCCAAAAGCCGACATAGGCTCCGGCATGGAACAGGTTAATAGCAGTCTCGATGGTTATGTTATGAGGGAGTCTGGAGGGTGAAGTCTCCCTCTGTTAGGTACCTGAGGCCGTATTTATCACAGTGGCCTTTCCCCTCCACAAGAGTCCGTTCCCAAGCTCCAAAACATTTCACTACTGTGAGATGTTCCTAAGAGTTGTTCATCTATTTTCATTTGTCTTCCAAGATCCTCATTTACCTACTGTTTTTTTTCTTTGTATTGATCTCTTTGAATGCTCTACTGTCAGTGTGCTCTCTTCTTTCATTTGAGTCCCTTTCTGCATCCACTCTTGCCACCTCTCCCTCTTTATCCCACCATCCTATATCTTATCCCACCATGTTATATCATTCGTTTTATCTGCTGCACCCACCTCCTCCATGTATTCATCAGACACTTGCTGGTTTCTTTGTTTCTTCACTTTCAGTTTTTTGCCTTCATAGCCCTCTTGCTCTCTCTCTCTCTCTCTCTTTTAGTCTTATTCCTCCCAGCTTTAACTTCCGTACCACAGCCATATGAAAAGACAGACCTCCCAATCATCCTCTCACCACTCTCATATCCACAATACTGTCAAGCACCGTTCTGTACACAAGAACATAATCTGCCAGTACCAAGTGTATTTGTGTGCATCTCTATGCTTAAACTATGAGTTACAATTGCACAATCTCCTTTCCTGACATACATTTCAGATTAATAAACTAAAAAGTTAACAGTTGCATTAATTTTGCCTGTTTTCCTTGCATATTCTGTTTTCTTTCTTTGAATATGCTGACTGCTTTCCTTCAATGTTCTTCTTGATTTCTTCAAATATTCTGCCTGTCTTCTCTAAAAATTCAGCCTGCTTTCTCTGAATATTAATAGTATCCACTCGAAACGAATTACTATTATTTCTGGTGCAACTACAGCTTCAAACGTGTGTGTGATCAATTGGCTGACGGTTGGTTGTGATAACCTAAAACTGTCTTCGTTGCACTGCCACAATTTGCCAAATACCAAAGGGTCAGAGCAAGTTTCATTCCGGGTAGACAGCGTCATATGTAGCTGGTTATCTCACTTCTCACCAAGTCTGTCACAAATATAATTCATTCCTGGTAAAAACGGTACAGTAATCCCTCCACTATCCAACGTAATAGAGCCAATGGCATGTCCGGAAAGTGGGTCCATCCAGAGTGTGGGCCCCTGCCTCCTGGACTGGTACTTATGGACTTTAACCCAGCCTAAATCAGAAAACCACCTACATAACTCTCTATCATTTTTTTTTTTTTTTTTATGTGTCCGACTTAGGGCAAAGGCTTCAGGGCCTATATCTTGGGGGCAGTAGCCTATCGCAAGGCCCAGTAGTCCTCCTACATCTCCACATGTCACCACTTCGACGCTAACACCCACCAACCATATTGAATACATGCTAGGGCTGTCTCATACAGGACTGGTGTATTGGTATTAGCGGGGGTATTTTTACGACATGTCGGCGGGTCATCTGGTAGATCAGGAAAGTCTGCTTTTTATGAAATTCAAATCCTTAAACTGTCCCCTGCCCCAGCCAGGATTCGAACCTGGGTCCATATGGACCGCAAGCCGCCTCTCTACCGATTCAGCCACCGCCTCCCCCATGCATAACACCTATTTAAGACCTTATTCACACAAATAAGGGACAGAAAGTATTAAATAAATGAAAAGGAACCAGAGAATGAGGAATTAGAAGAGAGAGTATGGAAAATATTTAGGAAGGTACTTACAACACGTCCGTGTTACGAAGGTTAACCCGCCTCCTCTAAGGCTCCGATAGTGATGAAAATGCTCTTGAAACACATACAGTAATCCAGAGTTGTGCTGCACTTAATCCTTTGCACTATGAGTTATAACTGTCTAACACTGCACATACTGTTCTTGATTGCACCACACCAGTTTCAACCTCCACTTTGCACTCCACACTTAATCCCTTGCACTCTGAATTCTAATTTCATAACACTGCACAACACTGTAAATTCCCATGTGGTCTAGTGGCGAGGTATTGCAGTTTATTCACAAAACCGAGCAAGTGCGGCACCAACTGAATGAGCGTTTGGTCAGTATGGCAGTTAGGTGGTAAATGGGAAGGCCAGGAGGGATGGGGGAAGCAAGCAGCAAAAGTAAACACAGCTTGTCGGCGCAGCGCGCCAATTTCAAAGTATTGTTGAAAAAAATGTCAGATATTTTTTTTTGTCTATGTTTTTTGGCCATTTTGGGGTTCCAAAGGCCCGGGCCCAAAATGTCCGGTAAGTTGGGAATCCGGATAGTGGGCGTCCAGATAGTACAGGGATTACTGCATTGTTTCCTAATTCTCCATCATCGTATCCAATGAGAAAGCCGCTCCATGGTGAAAAATTCCACAGCTGGTGTATGCAGTGGTCAAATGTTTACACTGATCCCGTAGCCAACTCACCTCTAGCAAACGCCTCCCAACTCCTTAAAAGATGCCCACACTGCTAGGGTGAGTTCACAGTATTAGGAGCACTTCACGAGGTTGATAAATAACTCTTACGGTCGTTCTCAAATTTGTGAACAGTTCACTGGCTTGCAAATTCACCAGGCTCATTGTGAATGTTCACAGCTAATGATAAATGCAGGCCCTTGTTTTGCCATGGCTTTTTTTTTTTAAGTGAGTTTTCATTTGTTTCGATCAATTTTTAAATAATCATTTTTTAATACTTTTTTTCGCCATGGGAACGGGGGAGGGGGTTGAAAACAGCAAGATAAGGTATTTCCCAAAAAAATGATCATTTAAAAAACTGAAACATGAAAATGTTTCACTTGAACCAATATTAAATCATCAATAAAAACACAGACGAGGTAATATAAAAAAAAAAAAAAAAAATCCCAAATTCTATCTATCTGAGGTGGTTTGGCCATGTGGAGAGGATGGAGGGTGAAAGACTGACGAAGAGAGTGTATGTGAGTGAGGTGGAGGGGGGAAGAGGGGGGGGGGGAGGCCGAGGATGAGATGGAGGGATGGGGTGGAGAGGTATATGAGAGAGGGGGGTGTGAGTTGGGAGCAGGGCAGTGAAATGGCGGGGGACAGGGCAACGTGGAGGCGATTTGTTTGTGGCCACCCCAAACGGGATTGAGGCGTCTGGCAATAGATAGATAGATAGATTTATCTATTGCCAGACGCCTTAATCCCGTAAGGGGTGGCCACAAACAAATTGCCTCCATGTTGCCCTGCTCCCAGCTCACATCCCCCTCTCTTATACACCTCTCCACTCCATCCCTCCATCATCCTTGACCTCCCCCTCCCTCTCCTCCCCTCCACCTCACTCACATACACTCTCCTCGTCAGTCTCCCACTCTCCATCCTCTCCACATGGCCAAACCACCTTAATGTGTTTCTCCTAACACTTCCTGTCACATCCACATCCACACCACAACACTCCTTCACTTCCTCATTTGTCAGTCTGTCTCTCCATGTGACTCCACATGCTCCTCCCAAATTATTTATGTGTATTATACAAGCCAAACCTATCCATGACGGACAAATAAGGTCCTCTGTAGAGCATGATACACAAGTGCCATCCCCCTAAAAATCAAGGTACAGTAATCCCTCATTTATCCGGACATACTACCGCTGAGCCAAAAGCATGTCCAGGTAGTGGCAACACCTGGATAATGAACACTATTCCCCTACCATACCCAGACCCTACCTATACCCACCTCCAGCCTATACCTAACCTATTTGTACAGTACCTATGATTAATTTAGCAGTGTTTTCTGGTCATTCAGGCATATTTAGACATCAAAACACACATAGGCATATCAAAAGTAATGGTAAACACCAAGAAAACCATGCAGGAAAACCACTGAAAACCAAAAAACACCCTACCTATACACTATGGTATGTACAGTACCCCTCCTTATTTTGACACTGTTTTCCAGTCATTCTGGCATATTTTGACATCAAAACATACACAGGATTATCCAAAACAATTTTCAACATCAAGAAGACATGCCAAAAAAAAAAAAAAAACAAAAACACTGAAAACCAAAAAACACCCTACGGTACCTAAACACTACTGTATGTACAGTATCCCTCCTTAATTTGGCACTGTTTTCCAGTCATTCTGGCATACTCTAACATCAAAACATACATAGGAATATCCCAAATAATCATCTATCTATCTATCTATTGCCAGACGCCGTAATCCCGTAAGGGGTGGCCATTTAACTTTGAGTTCGTTTTATGGGGAGGGACACTAACCCTCCACCAACCCACTTGACACGTAGGGAGCACGTATGGTTTGGTTATATGGTTACCACCCAGCGTTGTAAATGGTTTCTTGGCTTACAGGAAACCATTTGGCTTGTCACTCAGTGTAAAGCCACCTGTAAAGGAAAGAAAAGCAATAAGAAGTGACAGGAAAGATGGGAGAAATAGGAAGAGAGGAGGGCAGGCACAGAAAAAGAATGATAAAGGCTATGGAAAAAGTAGGCGGCAATAATTATCAACATCAAGAAAACCATGGAAAAAAAAAAGAAAAAAAAATACTGTATGTACGGTACCCCTCCTATTTTTGGCAATGTTTTCGGGTCATTCTGCCATAGTGTGACCTCAAAACACACATAAGAATATCTTAAATAAATTTTAGCACCCAGGTACCTATGAAAGAAACCTAAAATTACTTGCCAAAAAACATTCGATTGGGGTACTTAACCACCCAGTACACAGCTGCCGGGCTTCGTAACCCGCCACCTCCAGCAGGTTGTCCCTTGTGGTCTAGTGGCAAACACCAGCGCCTAGCAAAGGTCTAGAACCTCCTCCTCGTCATCCTCAACCTCCTGGAGCTGGGTGATGAGTGGTGATGTGCGGTGCGGTGATGGTGGCCTACCCACTTCAGGAGACTCCAAAGACAGCCACAACCTTACGTCCAACGGAGACTCAACGGCTGTTGACGTGCTCGATTGTGGGTCCGAAGGTGAAGGCGGGAAACGAGCTGGTGGTAGTGGTGGCGGTGAGAATGGGCTGGCACTCATTGGGGTAGCAGGCAATAAGTCGATCCTGGTCTGATGATAGGACTGACAATTCTGCCAGAGGATGACAGCATCCCGGACTCCCCTCAGCTCCATCGCCAGACGAAGCGGCACCAACTCCCTGTCACAGTACGGGTGCTTCGCAAACTCCAGCACCCCCTCCAGGTAACCACAGAGGACACTGGGATGGGGGACTGAAGGAGTTGCAGAGGGTTGTGAGTCAGGGTCCTCATCCTTGTCCTCATCGGTCCCGCTGTCCCCTTCCGTACCCGCAGAGGCAGCAGCAGCGATCTCCTCATCAGACATGGTCTGGTAACCAGGATCGCCGCCATCGTCATCCAGCCACTCCTGCACATCATCGATATCCACCTGCTCTCCTGCTGTTCTAAGGCGAATGTGGAAATCATCCACATCAAACCCCTCGAAGTCGTGCTCGGCTTCGATTCCCTGGAGGAGACAAGACCAACCACTTTCGAGGGTTCTGACCCAGTCTTCCTCCCACACGTTCGCCCAGTTGAACACTGCAGACTTCAGGTTGTAACGCTGAAGATTCTGCAAGGACTGCTCCCCACGTGTGTCCTCGACTGCGTCCTCGTCCTCCAGTACCACCATCATCTTATTCAGGAACAGTCTCTTTGCAACCACGATAACACTCTAGTCCACTAGTTGAATCAGAGTAGTCATAATAGGTGGCAGAAACATGCACCTAATTTACTCGTCAAAAGCAACCAACTCCTTCTCAGACTGATGCGCGGGAGCATTGTCCAGGAGCAGGAGTGCCTTCACCTGGTCGCGAGAGATTCCAAGGACCTCCGTTTGATAACGGATAACTTCCTTGATGAAATGTTTGTGGAACCAATCTCTGAAGATCTTAGTGGTAAACCAGGCCTTCGCAGAATGGTATCACACAACAGGCAGGCTATCCATCAACTCACGTAGACAACATGGTTGTTTTGCATGCCGAACAACAACAGGTTTGAGTCAGTGCATCCCGCTAGCATTGGCACGGCACAAAACAGAGACACGATGTTTGGACAACTTCCAACCAGGCACAGTCTCCTCCCTTCCCTCGGCCAGGATGTTGGTGGGCAAGGAGTGGTAGAACAGACCAGTTTCATCAGCGTTATCGACTTGACCAAGGGCAAGGCCCTCGTCCTTGATCAGGCGCTGCACTTTCTGGCAAAACGGGTCTACTTCCTCCACTGCCGTGTCCAAGGCCTCACCATGTGCCTTACTGCCAATTAATCCATGCTGAAGCTTGAAACAAAAGAGCCATCCCTCAAATGCCTTGAAGTCTTGCATGTTGTGCAGGCATGCAAACTTCTCAGCTGCAGCCTTCACCTTGGTCCCACGCACTAGTACCCTGGCCATTAGCTTCCTGTCACAGCGACATTTTGCTCTTGGCAAAGTCCTGTCCGTACTGCATAAGCTTGTCGTGTTACTTCTTGATATCGAATAATGTTGAACGGGCTAGATCATATTCACGAAGAATGCATCCAGTGTTCCAGCCTCCGTCAACTTTGCCTAATATATCATGTTTCTTCTCCAGACTCAGAACTTTCCTCTTCCGCTTCTCAGGTGGTGCTGGGGTCATCATCACACACATGAGAATACAGCAAAGCAGGGCCACAACCTGAAGAAGGTAGTAACCACCACAAACGCAACCACAATCACAGCCATCGTTGCAAGTGCTACCACTTATGAGGGGCAGAAAGGCGGGAACTGAGGTGTGGGCTTCTGTTCGTCGGCAAGCAGTACAGCACTACCATATCGCACAGAGGAAGCAACACGGGCAAACTAACGTCTGCATATAAGGTTCACTTCTGTTTGCCCAGGCAAGGGTTAGTGCCTGACGGCAACATCGGACGACCAGTACATCACTGCCTCAAGCAGTGTATGACTAATGCGGCCTGCCAGGCGACTCTGACCATTTGGTAGGGAAGCGGATAGGTAAGCGTAGTGGGGGGTTTCCACACTAATCCCAGAAGCCAGGGGACTCCCGCCATTCAGTGTGGAGGCAGACGGGTGGTTTTATCATACATGTACTGGTGGCTTGTGGTCTGTGTTACACGCACGGTGGCCACCGGTACCCCTCAGCCAGAAACAATGCTCGCCTCCTCCGTTCAAAAATAACCATAGAATTTCTTGAAGATACAATCAAAGTGTTTCTCAGGCAAAATTACATAGGTTATCTTTACCTAACATTACCAGACCTAACCTATCCCAGTAGGGCTGCTTGGCTAAGGTGGCTGCCTGTGGTATTGAAGCCAATACCCATACCGAATGGAAGTGTATTGTACATACACACATACAGCTATACTGTGTACAGTACAGTACTATCATATGCTATGGTACAGAAATTACTGTACTGATATTATAATCATACTGTGGGAAGGAATCTCTCTCTCTCTTTGTGTGCATGTCTCCCGGAGGCCACGCGAATTTTGACCTTCAGTAGAGAGGCGGACAGGCACTGTCACTGAACATGTACTGGTGGCTTGTGGTCTGTGTTACACGCGCAGTGGCCACCAGTACCCCTTAG
Source organism: Coenobita brevimanus (assembly GCF_032717465.1). Taxonomy (NCBI): domain Eukaryota; kingdom Metazoa; phylum Arthropoda; class Malacostraca; order Decapoda; family Coenobitidae; genus Coenobita; species Coenobita brevimanus. The sequence continues at coordinate 17,701,479 of NC_136965.1, read as the reverse complement.
CCAGGAACTATGCTCGACTCATCCTTTCAGAAATAACCATAAGATTTTCTCAAAGATATGCTCAATGTGTTTTCTGGGCAAAATTACATAGGTTATCTTTACCTGACCTTACCAAACCTAACCTATCCCAATAGGGCTGCTTGGCTAAGGTGGCTGACTGTGGTATTGAAACCAATACCCATACCGAACAGAAGTGTAATGTACAGTGCTGTATATACAGGCGGCTCTCCACATTCACGGATTCAACTTTCGCAGGTCTTGCAGATTCACGGATTGCCCCTCTGTGGAGCCAAGATTCCGTTCGCAGCCGCAAAGTGCAGCAGTGTGGACGCTTGTGGGTCATTTCGCGCCAAACCAGGCCCGCACCAAACCACCGTGCTCCTGCACTCCTCTGTCTCTCCCTCAGTCTGTGTCCTGCCACTGTCACAGTCGCTTCACTGCCTTTACGCTACCACATAAAACCTCCCATAATTTCGTTTATTGTGCCCAATACTTGTGCTCTCACGTGTTCAAAGGTAACAAGTGCTTTGCTGTGCTATTAGGTGAATGAATTAGCGCCACACTGTGCAAGTCTGTGGAAGTCGCCAAGTACATATTTACCCTAACTTAGAACAATCACATTCAATCAAATCTTATTTGTTATAAAACTTTTTCATACAGTTGGTCTGTCATTATTTATGATATTTTATGCTGCTTTCAGATCCCAGATATGGTTTATTGGGTACAGTTTGTGCACACTTGTTCACAGGGGGTGATTTGCAGCTGTAGAGGCATTTATGGGCGAGCACACCAAACATTTGCGGAAATTCCACATCCACACACGCTTTATCTGAAGCAGTAAAAGTGCCTTACCAAACCAGTTCTTCCTGATAGTCTGTTACGGTATATATATTTTTCTGATTATTTCTGGGGTGGTACATAAATGTTTTATGCAAAATCAGTTTCTCCACTGGTTTTAGCTATTTTCTGCTGTGTCAACTCGTTTGATTTATCGGCTGTAATGGCAGAAGTGACTGTCCTAACCTAAGTGTTAACAAAACCTAACCTAACCTAGCTTGAACTGTACCTAATTTAATTTAGTCTAACCTAACCTAACCTACCTTAACTGTACCTGATAATTTATTTTAATCAAACCTAACCTAGCCTCCGGTTGGAAAGTTGGGAAACAAAAACCACCTTTGAGTACGCAGAGTAAGACAATCATAGGTACGGCTTTAGGAACACGATGATAAAAACAGCGGGAACGTTTTCAGCAGGAAAAGGTAATTTACCACCCTGAAAAGTCATTATAATACAGAAAACAAACTGAAGGAATATGAACTGAATTGGTAAGGGACTTCTACTGGTTCAAGTAAAGCATATGTTTGACTGGATAATTACTGCACCAAACAAAAATTGACAAGAGCTTAAAAATTCTTTGAAAAGGAATGAAACAGTAAAACAAACATGATCAAAACAAGCATACAAGGTAATTCTTTAATAAATGGGTGCGGCAATTCCACCTATATCATAACAAACTCACAATCCCCCATCCATCCATCCATTGCCAGACGCCATGTATCCCAAACGGGGTGGTCAAGGGCTTAGAGTTAATTGTTTTACAGGGAGGGGCACTAATCCTCCACCAACCCCACTTGACACGTAGGGATGCCAACAGCATCTGGTGTTCCCAGGCGGTCACCCATCCAAGTACTAACCAGACCCAATCTCAAGGTAAGTAATTTGGTGTTATTTTACAAGTTGCCAATATGCAGTTCTGGAATTTTAGCACCATTAACATATAGTATATTCCCTAAGGATCATAATGAACACCCATAACCCTATTCAGAAAGTGATATTTTCAGAGATAATGAATTTAATTTAAAATTCCAAGAAATACCTACCTTGGATCTTCACTCGGCCACTCCGTGTTAAAAATGCGTGCGTTCGTACGTGTGTTTCTCTTCCCTTCAACTGCGCATGCGTCTCGTAGGTCTGTATCACCCACTCATAGGCCTACTTTAGGTCACGTGATGGTATTCTACCAATGAATTTGAACTGCGGTCTTTGATTCCTTGTGGATGGAAAATTCAAATCCTTTTCAGTATGGCCTCTGAAGAAGAAAGACGTGTTGTGTGTCCCGGGTGTGATATTGATTATTTACGGGTGATTATGCGTTTCCACGCGGAACGTGAGGAGGCTATTGAGTTTCTTAGAAGACACAGTGTATTACCTTCGATAGTATATTGCCCAGACTGTCAGGAACCATGTAAATATAGGGAAGACAGACATCAGTGGTACTGTGGTCGGTACAAAAAGTACGCAAAAACCAAGAAACGGGCATAGTGTAGTTTTTGTGTTTCTGACTACAAAGGAACTTTTTTGGATAACACACACCTTCCTGCTTGGCAAATTATATTGTTCATAAACCACTGGATTCAAAAGTTCTGGAACCACGACGTTATTATCACAAGTTTGAAGTGGTCGAGAAAAACAAGTGTGGATGGCGAAGCTTTTGCTCAGAAACACTTTCGTGGCTACAGAACCAGCCACCCGTCGGGGGACCTGGCGTTGTTGTTGAGATTGACGAGACATTTTTTGTGAGAGCAAAATATGATCGTGGGAGAAACCTAAGGGACGTGTAGCTTTTCAGAGGGACTGAAAGGGTCGAAAAGAAGTTTTTCTTGGTGCCTTTAGTGAAAGGTGATCAAGTACTTGATAGGAGTGCAGCAACCCTTGTACCGATTATCAAAAAATTCATTCGTCCAGGTAGCATCATTAACAATGACGGGTGGGCTGCCTATCGACGGCTGGCGAACGAGAGGTACAAGCATTGTGTGATAAACCACAAGGAGGATTTGTGGACCCAGACAACCCTACCATCAATACACAGACCACTGAAAGACTGTGTCAGGACGTAAAGGAGTGGTCGAAGCATCCTGGACTACAGACTGAATATTTTGAACAATACTTCTCTAGGTGTCTGTTTCTTCACGCCAACCCTGAGCAGAAACTTCACCACTTCCTCATTGCTGCAGCCACACCATACCCGCCACAGTCAGATCGGCCACGTGAACGACCTGGTGCTGTGGCTGCTATCCCACTCGGCCTATCCCCAAAGGACGACAACGACCCAGACAACCCTCATTCTGGACCATTGTATCTCTAGGGTAAGCATTCCTCTAGGATAAGTTAGGTATGTTGGGTTAGGTTTAGTGTGTTTGGTGAGGTTACGTTACGTATTCCCCTAGGATAGGTTAGGTATGTTGAGTTAGGTTTGGTTAGGTTCAGTGTGTTTGGTGAGGTTATGTTACGTATTCCCCTAGAATAGGTTAGGTATGTCTGGTTAGGTTACGTTACATATTCCCCTAGGATAGGTTAGGTATGTCTGGTTAGGTTACATTACATATTCCCCTAGGATAGGTTAGGTATGTTGGGTTAGGTTTAGTGCGTTTGGTGAGGTTACGTTATGTCTGTTTGGTTAGGTTTCGTCTGTTCCGTTACGTTAACCGGTGGTGCAGTATATTTTTCTGGTGGTTTGTGATGCGATCTGAGTTGTTTTTTTACTTCATTTTTTTTTGGAAATTGCTTGATTTCACCTACTTGTCCAATCAAAGTTCATGATTGGAAAAGAGGGGAAATGAGGCATTTCTGACAAAATTGAAGGTCAGAAACATTTGAATTGCATCAAAAACTACCAGAATAATATATTGCACTACTGAGGGGTATATTGGCAACTTGTAAAAATTTACCAGTAATTCTGGTACATGTGCAACACAGATAGTTAACTGTTGACTTGTGACTGCATGAGGTGATTGGAAAAAGACAATAAACTTATTTTTGGGCAGTTAAGGAAATGGCCAGGTCACCCGTGGCAATGTTTACCGACGGTCTCCCCGACTGGCCATGTCATTTACCAATACCGACCATCGCTCCGACTGGACGTGTCAGTGTATCCTGTGTCAAAGCATTGGAAAACTTAATGACCTAACCTAACCTCCTGTGTGTTTGACAGCCAGCTTTCAAATTCAAAAATGCGCATCATGAACGTTGAATATGGCCGGCTACTGGCAGATGGTGAAATATTTTCGGTTTCTAAATCCTCACTTATAGCTTTCAGAAGAAAGTTTATAAAAATCCTTAGTAGCTGTGGTAATGCAGGAATAATAAGTAACCTGTGAAACATTCAATAGAAAACATGGAAAGGCCGCGCCCGTTTGGTAAAGAATTAATCAGTTCTGTATACATTTCTAGTTTAGCATATCAAACATGGATAACACATTAACTTACTGGTGGTGTCTATCCTTGAATGACGCAGTGATCACCCTCCACACGATCGTCCTGACGGGAAAATGATCAAGTACACCTCACCAATGATTACAGACACATTAGAAGATCAGATGGTATTCGCCCAGCATAACATTGCTTTTGCATCAGCTGACGCCACAACCATGACAAGTAAACAATCACATCACCGATGCTGACTCCGCCATCTTTCTCCTCCATTTGTTGCTTGTGGTGTATTGTATTACTATCAGAACCTGGCAAAGTTCCCTATATTCCTAAGTGCCAGGTTAATATTTTGAACGTATACTTTAAAATATTTAGCTTTCAAATGCCCATAAGTACGTGATCTCTCTCTAGAAATTGTAGTTCAGAAAGACGGCGACCATATAGCTTCATATTTTGCATGTTGCCCTTTATTTAGGACGTATCAATGTGTCTGTGTACACATCCCTCAGCTCTATAATATGGAGGGCTACCTCAGCAGCAAGCGTGTGACTTACGGCCGCCATATTGAAACATCCGCATTCGTTGCCTCCACTATGGTAATCTTAGCTTGCTGTCTCTGTTTCCCTGCTGCTTCTGCGAACTATACATCATCATCATCATCCGGACCTCCTTTCCGACTGTAGGGCAGGGTGAGGAGTAACAACGCTTCCATTCACTCATCATTCAAGCTCACGGGATCCTGGCTTCATCAGAGGCCAAAAAATTTTCACCACGTTCTGTAGCTTCAAATATACCTATCTGTACCATAATAGAAAATATATATACAAAATATATATATATATAGATTTTTTTTTTTTTCTGCCTAGCTCTACGAATTATATGATACATTTATGTAAACAAAACAACGTCATTAATTGCTGCAGTGTTGATCTTTTTATTTTTATTATTATTATTTTTTTGTTTCTCTTGATGACGGTCTTAACCTAATGTCTGTTTAATTATGAGAGTTATAATCCCCGGGACTCCAGCCCAGACGGAAAAGTATACCACAGTTGTTATGCTGGATGTGTTTAGATCGAATTCTCGCTCTAAAGACACCAGCGACTGAAGTAGAACACTTACAAAGGAACAGGGCATAAAAACTCGGCAGGATACCTTAACACATCTATTGTCCCAGATCAATTTCCTCTCAATACACATACAAAGGTACAATGAATATGACCGGGATAAAATGACAGGTGACTTAATACTAGCATAACATATCACATGGGCACGGTCTTTACGCCTGAGTCAGTGTATAGGAAAATATCACATAGCCGTAGCGACACTATTCATACACTCTGTATCTCTGGATTGTTGGTGGTAAGTTAGTCTCTAGGTCACACACTTAATATATTACTCTGTTTCTGGAGTGCTCAGGCGTATACACAGTACTCTGGGCTGGCTGGAGTAGAGACCTTTGTGGGTATTGTTTCTGTCTCACTGCTCTGTATCACTTATGGTCACGTCCACTAGTAAGTCTTTTAACACGACACTGGGAGTTAGGGGCATCGTCACTGGGTCACTGAGGCCTGAGTTTAACTGAGGTGGCGCCCAGGTTTAGGAGGGGGGCCTCCCAGAGAGTCCTCCTGTAGAAGGCACAGGACAGTTCTCAGGGGCGTCGTGACCCGGGAGCGTTTCTGGCCTGGGGTGCAGGGAGGCCCTTCCTTGCTCGGGCCTCGACCTGGTAAGTGACCCTCGGAACTAGGGCCGAACAGTGTCAGGAGTCGGGCCTGCCGCTTCTTGCTCCAGGTGGAGGGCCGACGACGAGTGGGGCCGGAGTGGTCCTGTCTTGCAATCCGCGAGCTGGCCTGGGAGACCTGGGACTGCGGCTGCCTTTAGGTTGGGGCGCCGTCAGGGGTTGGCTCTGGCACCTCGCCTGCGGGGCATCAGTCAGGAACCGGTGTCGTCCAGGGGCAGGCTGTAGGGCACGAACCCCGCCTTCAGCGACAGGACCTCACCACCACTCCTGGAATGGCAGCACCTCCGGGGAACCAAACCTGGAGGGAGAGAGACAAGGGCATCCCACACAGCCTAGAGATAGAGGGTGGGCCACACAAGAGACCTTCCCCTCCGGGAGAACCCTTGGGGCTGTGGACGAAGGGCGTACACTGGCTGTCCCTTCCCCAACGTATACAGTGGCCGTCGTTGCGGTTCCACAGCCCTTTGAGGTAGCAGCAGAAGGAAGTACAGTGGCCGTTCCTTCCCCCAGTACGTACAGTGGCTGTTACCATGGCACTGCTCCCAAAGGAGGAAGAGGTATATGAGGGACATACAGTGGCCGTTCCCTCCCCGGTACATACAGTGGCTGTTACCACAGGTCTGCCTGCCCAACGAGAAGTAGCTGAGGGACGTACAGTGGCCATTCCCTCCCTGGTTCATACAGTGGCTGTTACCGCAGGGCTACTCCCATAGAAGGAGGAGGAGGTGGACGAGGGACGTACAGTGGCCATTCCCTCCCCAATGCGTACAGTGGCCATCGTCGTGGCTCCACCTCTCCTGCCTTTGCCTGTCGGTGAGCGCTTAATAGCTGTCACACCGACTACAGGGCTACTCCCGTAAAAGGAGGAGGAGGTGGACAAGGGACGTACAGTGGCTGTTCCGTCCCTGATGCGTACAGTGGCAGTTGTTGGGGCTCCACCTCTCCTGCCTTGGCCTGTCGGTGAGCGCTCAATAGCTGTCACACCGAATACAGGGCTACTCCCGTAGGAGGAGGAAGTGGGTGAGGGATGTACAGTGGCCGTTCCCTCCCTGACGCGTATAGTGGCCGTCATCCCAGTCCCACTCCTCCTTCCTTTGCCTGTTGGTGAGCGCACAATACCTAACCCACCGAGGCAATCTCCAGATGTGGCTGCAGCTGAGGGATGTACAGTGGCCGTTCCCTCCCCAGTTCGTACAGTGGCCGTTACCGCAGTGCTGCCTGGGATTGTGTCTGGAGCATCCCATCCCAATCCTGCTGAGGGCTGATTCGGCCGAGAAGTAGTGCCGCATTCCTGCGACGTCACGGTTGAGTAGATTGACGGGAAGAGGGACACAAGGACGGGGCGCTCCAGCGCCCATCTTGCTCTGGGCCGGTCACGCACTCACCTGACCCGCCATGATGCCCTCCTGGGGTGGGGGTAGGGCTGCACCTCTGTAGAGGGGTGGGGGGTCCGGCGGCGGGGGCGCGCATATTAACAGTGCCGGTTGCAACTGCCACCACAACCCACCACCGGGTATATCCATTTTACTCTAACTTGACCTAAAATTGCCATCTCTCCATCTTTAATGCGGAGCTTGTAGCAATAGATCAACACTTCAAGATGATGCTAGTAATGAAGTAGTGCAATGGATTAGATGTAGAGCCGTGGTATTGTCTTTACCTGCCAGGGAGCTACGTGAAATAAGCTGCATAAGGACGAAAATCTGGGCCAAGATAGCGTAAGAGAGATCTAGCTGACACAGGAGTGTCCGGACCAGAAGAACACAAACAGGAGGGGGAGAGAGGGAGATTTTAGAGAACGGAGGGGATGAGAAACGGAACAGACTTTGGAAGGGATTAGGGAGGGAGAGGGAAAAAAGGGAGGAGCGAGATAGAGGGAAGGTTTGGAGAAGTGCGAGGAAGAGAGAAGAGGAAGTCTATGGAAGGGATCGGTTAGGTAGAGGGGGAAAGGAAGAAGGGAGGGAGAGAGAGAGAGAGAGAGACGATTTAGCTAAGGGAGGAAGAGAGAAGAGGAAGACATTGGAAGAGAGAAAGAGAGAGAGAGAGAGGGGGGGGGGATGAAATTTGGCGAAAAGAGAGGAGGAAGACCTTGGAAGGGTTTAGATATGGCGTTCAATCCCCCTTCACATTCAGGCAGCCTCGTAAGCTGAATAAAATCGTCTGGTGTAGTACTTTCACATTAACTTGGCCTGGATTTATGTCGTTTGGCAGCTTATAACGTAGCTCAGTGGCAGATAGAGGCAATGCTACAGCTGTACATCCTGTGTATAGTATTTCCCTGTGACTATCATTATATTCCCATATTAACTGTTACACCTCAGCAGTCAAGAGGGAAGTATGGCAGCTCTTGGCCAAATTAGTTTTAAAATGTATATTATCATCATCATCATCCGGACCTCCTTTCCCACCCTAGGGCAGGGTGAGGAGTAGCAATGTCCAGACAGCCCAAATTTGCTCAGTCCAATGGGCCATGCTTCCACTCACTCACCATTCAAGTCCCCGGAATCCTAGCTGTATCTGATACACCAAAAACATGCACCACGTTCTGTCGCTTCACATAAACGTATCCGATTGAGTCAATCCAGACGCTGCCACGTTAAAAAGAGGTGTCAAATCCATGATCATGCACTTCTCCTCACAACATTCATCCATGTAGCTCGATCTCTTGTGGGGCCCCTAGCCTCACCGACTTCCAAACCTCTCTTCCTCACACACTTATCCACCATATCCCTCCACCTTCTTCTTGGCCTACCTCGCCTCCTCCCTCCTTCGAAGTCGCTCAGCATAACAGAATGAATAATATAAAAATGGCGTCCTGTGGCTAAGAAGTAACCTGTCTTTGTAAAGGATTGTTATGTTTTGTTACAGACTACGGTAATTAGGTCAGGGAAAAGATAAGATACGCGTTGGATTGACCCTGCCTGATAAGATGGTATGAAGTGCCTAAGCCTGGATGTTTGCGCCCGTGGGGTGGAGTCAGGATTCCGGGGGCTGGAATGGTGAGTGAAGGAAGGTGTTGCCAGTTTAATTAAGCAATTAAGCAGTCATTTAGTTGGTTTCTGCTTTTCTCTCTCTTTTTTTTTTCCTTTTTCTCCCTCCCTGGACCATACCTCACCCTGTCTCGAGGAGGGAAAAGAAGAGGCATGAGAGAGAGAGAGAGAGAGAGAGAGAGAGAGAGAGAGAGAGAGAGAGAGAGAGAGAGAGAGACAGACAGACAGACAGACAGACAGAGACAGAGAGAGAGGGAGATTAAAATGTAAGGTGACCAGAGTCCTGCTTTTAGGCGGGACAGTCCCGCTTTTTGGACGTCCGTCCCGCTTTTTTAATTGACAAAAATGTCCCGCTTTTTCAGCAAATTATCTTAATTGTCCCGCTTTTAGAAACTTACTATTGCATTAGATATAACATGACTTTCTTTCATGAAATTAGGATGAATTAGAAAAATTATGCATAATCCTAACCAAATGAAATACCGAATTATTAATATAAAATCTGTAATGCTCACTAGCTGGTAACTTTGGTCGACCCATTCACTGTACCGTACGGTATGTTCGGAGTTCGTAGGAGACGTTAGTGTTTGATTAGCAGCCTCAGTTTGAGGCGTAGCGCAGCAGCGGTCGTTGTCACATTAGTCAATATCTATCTGTCTATCTATCTATCTATCTGTATATCTGTCTATATCTATCTATCTGTCTATTTGTCTATCTACCTATCTATCTATATCTATATCTATCTATCTATCTATCTATATATATATAGGTACACACACACACACACACATGCCAACTCGCTGGTGCAGTGGCAACGTTCTCGCTTGCCAACTGGTGGACGGGAGTTCGCGCCTCGCTCAGGTTGAGAAAAAGTTTCACTGACGAAGTGGGTGGTTACTGTCCCCCTTGAGCAAGGGGACGGGTGTGTGCGTGTGTGAAGGTCACAGCCTTGCCCTTAGATCGGACTATATGAGCTCTCAGCTCCCTTCCGGGAGGGTAATAGCTGACGATCACGACCATCAAGTGATCCTGACTGACCCGGTGAATTACACGCGCGCGCGCGTCCCGCTTTTAGCTCCAACAAATCTGGTCACCTTAGTAAAATGAGAAAACAATACTAAGATGGAAGGGGACCTCAATAAAGTAGAATGGTAGCAAAAAAAAAACATTGTTAAGAAAAGAGATCAATAAATTGAGAGAGTAATGACGGGATGAAGAGAGGCTGAGAGAAAAACGAAAAAAGGAAGAAGAGGAGTGAATGAATGAGAAAGAGGGAAGCAGAGTAAGGGAAGGAGAGGTATAAAGGAAAATAGTTAAAGAATGCGAATTATTAAGGATATAACATAATAGCAGACAAGGAAGAGAGACGGGAGAACCATGAATGAAAGAAGAGATAGGACGAAAGCGGGAGGACGTAGGGATGATGGCAAAGACTGGCACGAGAGAGAGAGAGAGAGAGAGAGAGAGAGAGAGAGAGAGAGAGAGAGAGAGAGAGAGAGAGAGAGAGAGAGAGAGAGAGAGAGAGAGATCTGAATGTAGAGAAGGGTAAGAAGAAAGATGGAAGGAGGAAAAGAGAAAGACAAATGTAAATGAGAAGAGCCTGTGAACTGCTAAGCCTGTCACCACTCCGGCTGCTGTGCCTCCCTCAGCTGAATATAATCATGTGATACTGAGTGGAATGGAGCATCAGAGAACAGCAGACCAGGAGTGTTAATGCCTTCAGTCCCAGTGTGTCATATACAGGGGGGCCGTAGATAGCGCTACACTAGAAACACTTTGCAGGCTCAGTCTGCTGGTGTGGGGGGGTGTCATATACAGGGGGCCGTAGATAGCGCTACACTAGAAACACTTTGCAGGCTCAGTCTGCTGGTGTGGGGGGGGTGTCATATACAGGGGGCCGTAGGTAGAACTACATTACAAACACTTGGTAGGATCTTGTGTGTTGTTGGCACGGCTCAGTCTGCTGGTGTGGGGGGGTGTCATATACAGGGGGCCGTAGGTAGAACTACATTACAAACACTTGGTAGGATCTTGTGTGTTGTTGGCACGGCTCAGTCTGCTGGTGTGGGGTGTGGGTGTGACCGGATATAAGAGATGACCAAGCAAGACAGACACCATCAGACGATTCTCCTTTCACTTTCGGCAGGCCTGTCTTAACGAAGGGGTTAACGAAAGAAAATTATAAAGAAAATTAGTCTTTTCAGCTGGAGTGCACAATTAGTATTAAAATCTTTGTGATGTACTCTTTTCACCTTAACTTGGCCTGTATATCCTATTTTGCAGTTTATTTCACGTAGCTCAGTGGCAGAAACAGGCAATGCTGCAGCTTTACATCCTTTACATAGCACTTTATTTTTTGTGCAAGGAAGAAGGAACCAAAGGCCAGGAGCCCGCAAACCGTTCCTCCCAAGAAAAAACAAAAACAATACAAAAGAGAGCCAAATTCAAGATCCGTTCATTTCGAGATGCCTGGACACACTGCGTTTGAAAGACTGGAGATCATAGGAAGTAGGAAATACGGGAAGAGGGAGACAGTTCCAGAGTTGACCTGTTGCATAAATGAAGAACTGGGAGTAACAGTTAACTCTTGCATTAGAGAGTTGGACAGGAAAGGGATGAGAGTTTGTTGCTAGACGGGCCTGATACTCTAGTGTTTGTCTCTTGTTACAACTAAGGATCCAAGATGGAGAGATAGTAATTTTAGGCCAAGTTACTGTAAAAAGCGTATACCAAACCCTTTATTATTTATTATATTTCCTATATGAGTATCAGGGCAACGTCTTGTAATAAAGTGATTAATGGAAGCTGTATCTGCTAATGATGTGAAGACAGGGAGGAAATAATGACTAAGACATTACTGCATTGGCAGGGTTAAGACAACGGAGAGGGAAGGGATGACGTGGATGTAGGTACAGGTAAGAAGGATGAAAGAACTGGGCAAAAGGAGAGAGAGAGAGAGAGAGAGAGAGAGAGAGAGAGAGAGAGAGAGAGAGAGAGAGAGAGAGAGATGGCTAATGAAGAAAGAACACTCAATCAGTTCATTCAAATTCGATGGCTTGATTTTTTATTTATTTTTATTTTTTTCCATCCTCCCTTCGGGCGACTTTATTATCAAAATGGGGAGATAAATCATGGCTAAATTTGCCCCCTCAGTGCTTGCGATAATTCTAAAGTAGAAAATGGTGATAATACTGTAGTAATAGTAGTAGTAGTAGTAGTAGTGGTGGTGGTGGTGGTGGTAGCAGTGGTGGTAATGGTGGTGGTGGTGGTGGTGGAGGTGGTAGCTGTAGTAGTGATGGTAGTGGTGACAGTGGTGGCAATAATAGTGGTGATAGTAGTAGTAACAGTAGTAGAGGTGGTGGTGGTGGTAGTACGATAGTAGTAGTAATATTAGTAGCAGTGGTGGTGGTCGTGGTAGTAGGTTGTGGTGAAGGTGGTAGTAGTAGTAGTGGTAGTGGTGGTGGTGATGGTGGTTGTAGTGGTGGTAATAGTAGTAGTAGTAGTAGTAGTAGTAGTAGTAGTAGTAGTAGTAGTAGTAGTAATAATGGTGGTGGTGGTATTAGCAACAGTAGTAGTAGTAGTAGTAGTAGTAGTAGTAGTGGCAGTAGTAGTAGTAGTAGTAGTAGTAATAATAATAATAATAATAATAATAATTATTATTATTATTATTATAACAATAATAATAATCATCATCATTATCATCATAATCATCATCATCATCATCATAATAATAATAATGTCTGAGGAACTGGCTTATTTCCATGACCACTGACTCCTGGCTCTAAAGAGGAGCCTGCACTTGGTGGCACTGTTCCCTGGCTGGAGTTACTGCGGCGTCCACCCACGAGCCAAACCTCATGTTTCCCTGCACCTCGCCGTGGGAAGGGCCCTGGTCCGACTCTGGAATGGGTGCACCGGATGATTAAATATTGAAAATGTGTGTGTGTGTGTGTGTGTGTGTGTGTGTGTGTGTGTGTGTGTGTGTCATTTTTAAATATATGGGAAATGAAAATGTGGAACGAATAAAATAAATGATTTTTGAAATTCTGAGGTAAAAACATTGGATATTATCAGGCTGTACTGAAACATACATACATACACACATACAGTATATACATACATACATATATACGTACATACATACACACATTCATACATACATACATACACACACGCATACCTAAATATACACACGTACAGTACATATCTAGGTGCATACATAGACAAACAAGATATACGTTCACGCATACACACATACACACAAACACAGACATACACACAGACAGACTGACAGAAAATCATGTCTACATTCATTCATACATGCATACATACACACAAACAAAAATATGCTCTCTAACACATCCTCCTTAGCGATTTATTTTTGCATACGACTGGTTATATTTTAATGTGTGTTATTTATGGAGAGTATGGTGGTAGTGGAATGATTTAGGTGACACAGAAGAGGACAGTGAGTAGTATTAAGCAAAATAAATCGCTTAGGAAGAGGTGTTAGGGAGTTCATTTCAAAAAGGTTAATGTAGTTCTATTGATAATTTAAGTGTAATTAATAATGTGTCTGGGTTTAATTAATTTGAGAGAGAGAGAGAGAGAGAGAGAGAGAGAGTTTGCTCCTGCAATGAGAAGAGCGAGGACTTTATGGTGAGGACAGTGATGAAGTTGATAATGAGAGAGAGAGAGAGAGAGAGAGAGAGAGAGAGAGAGAGAGAGAGAGAGAGAGAGAGAGAGAGAGAGAGAGAGAGAGATTACGATGAGGATAGTGATGATGTTGATAATGAGAGAGAGAGAGAGAGAGATTACGATGAGGATAGTGATGATGTTGATAATGAGAGAGAGAAAGAGAGAGAGAGAGAGATTACGATGAGGATAGTGATGAGGTTGATAATGAGAGAGAGAGAGAGAGAGAGAGAGAGAGAGAGAGAGAGAGAGAGAGAGAGAGAGAGAGAGAGAGAGAGAGAGAGAGAGGGGGAATTTGGATGATGGAAATAATTTATCAACTAATACTTAGACCCTTATTGATGACAATCGTCTTCACGGTTGATAAGAGAAGGAAGGGAAATGGTGTGAGTGGTAGGAGGAAAAAAAGAGTTAGTGGAGAGAGGGAAGGGAAGTTAGGAAGCAGGGGAGGTGAACTAAGGGAAGGGAAGTTAGGAAGCAGGGGAGGTGAACTAAGGGAAGGGAAGTTAGGAAGCAGGGGAGGTGAACTAAGGGAAGGGAAGTTAGGAAGTAGGGGAGGTGAACTAAGGGAAGGGAAGTTAGGAAGAAGGGGAGGTGAACTAAGGGAAGGGAAGTTAGGAAGCAGGGGAGGTGAACTAAGGGAAGGGAAGACGTGATGCCAAGGAGTTTGTGCAGGAGGGGAAGGAGAACTCGAGGAGAAGAGAGAGAGAGAGAGAGAGAGAGAGAGAGAGAGAGAGAGAGAGAGAGAGAGAGAGAGAGAGAGAGAGAGAGAGAGAATGGTCCTTTGTAAGCCGAATAAAGTCGACAGGTGGGAGCCATAACGAACTTAACACCACATCCACGACAGCTCTCCTAAACTAAATATCGTTAGTAGCATGTGGATGTGATAGGAAGCGTTAGGAGAAATACGCTGAGGTGGTTTGGCCATGTGGAGAGAATGGAGAGCGAGAGACTGACGAGGAGAGTGTCTGTGAGTGAGGTGGAGGGGGGAGAGGGAGAGGGAGGCCGAGGATGAGATGGAGGGATGGAGTGGAGAGGCACTATATATGAGAAAGGGGTGTGTGAACTGGGATCAGGGCAGTGAAATGGCTGGGGACAGGGCGACAAGGAGGCGATTTGTTTGTGGCCACCCTTACGGGATTAAGGCGTCTGGCAATAGATAGACAGATCGCATGAGCAAAATATAGAAGTTTTCATCACTGTGAAGAGTAATGGAAACTGTCCCTCTTAAGGCAAAGAATACCTGTCAGTTGCGTGGGTAGTATACAGAAGAGAGGTAACCCCAGTGAAAGACTGATGTCTATATATTGCCACCAGAGTCTATCTTTCTATTGCTAGACGCCTCAATCCCGTAACGGGTGGCCACAAACAAATCGTCTCAATCCATGTCGCTCTGTCCAACGCCATTTCATTGCCTTACACCCAGCTCACGCCTCCCTCTCATAATTACTCCTCTCCACTCCATCCCTCCATCTCATCCTCAGCCTCCCCCTCCCTCTCCCCCTTAGCACCTCACTCACATACACTCTCCTTGTTAGTTTCTCACTCTCCATCCTTTCCGCATGGCCAAACCACCTCGAAGTATTTCTTCTAAGGCTGTCTATCACATCGTAGTAAATGGGTTAATAGAGGTAGTATACAACATGCCGAGTATGAGAACTCTCCTGAATAATTCATCCCAAGTTTGCAAGTATAGAATTACTGGGGACAGGATTAAGGCCTTCTTCTGCATCTTCATCATCCTCTTTCCCTCCTCCTCTTAATCTTTATTTCCCTGTTACTCTTCTTCCTATTCTTTTTATTCTTCTTCTTCCTCTTCCTTTTATTTCCCTTCCTCCACTTCCTCTTCCTCTTCTTCCTCATCCTCTTTTTCCTTTTTCTTTTCATTCTTTTCCTCTTCCTCTTCCCTTGCCTTCCTCTTCTTCCACTTACTTCACGTAGATCAGTGGGTGTAAAAGACAGTGATACAGCTCTGCTTGCTTTCCACAGGACTTCTTTGTCACTAGCATCATATTCCAGTGTTAGTTTATTATGGCATGGAAGCATTAACGATGGAGCCATGTCAATTTTAGGTTTAGGTTAGAGTAAAAAGAATATAGTGTGGGGCAATATTGTGATGCGTAAGCCTGATTTTCCGTGTACATTATCACAGTACCTATCTCTATTTCCTATTATCTATGATCTCCAGTGTAGGTAGGTAGGTAGGTAGGTTGGTTGGTAGGTAGGTTGGTAGACAGGTACCGTATGTAAGTTAACCATTACTCCCAGTCTTTCATATATCCAACAGGTCAACTCTGGAACTGTCTCCCTCTGTCTGTGTTTCCTACTGCTTATGATCTCCAGTCTTTCAAACGCAGTGTGTCCAGGCATCTTGAAATGAATGGATCTTGAATTTGGCTCTCTGTTATTTTGATTTTGTTTTTTCTTGGAGGGAACAATTTGCAGGCTCTTGGCCTTAGTTCCTTCTTTCTTACGTAAAAAAAAAAAAAAACAAACATTAAATCACCATGATGTTTTGTATAATTCGTTGTTGTTGTTACCGCCACACTATTTCTCTCAGCTCAACCCTTTCAGTGGGGTGACGTGTTGGTTTACTCTTACCATTTACAGGTGATTTTACTGAGCTTAGCACACACACACACACACACACACACACACACACACACACACACACACACACACACACACACACACACAGAATAATTACCATGAAGGAAATGGCAGAAAAGAAAGAAAAATACAGCTATATATGTACATGAATGTGTGTGTGTGTGTGTGTGTGTGTGTGAGAGAGAGAGAGAGAGAGAGAGAGAGAGAGAGAGAGAGAGAGAGAGAGAGAGAGAGAGAGAGAGAGAGAGAGAGAGAGAGAAAATAATTACCATGAAGGAAATGGCAGAAAAGAAAGAAAAATACAGCTATTTATGTACGTGAATGTGTGTGTGTGTGTGTGTGTGTGTGTGTGTGTGAGAGAGAGAGAGAGAGAGAGAGAGAGACTATTCCCCCGTGGCATTGCAAGGGTGGGCTTGTGCCTGGTGGCGTTGCTATCTACCGGATGTGTTGGCGTGCAGGCAGCAGATAACCACGCGGTAAGAACCAGTCCACGCCACTTATGCGACTGGGGCAGGGGCAGGGGTGGGGGTTGAGGTGGGAGAGGAGGGGAAATTGAAGTGCATGGGAGAGATAGGGATGGTGGAGGGAAGATAAGGTAGGGGAGGGGTAGAGGGGAAAAGGAGTGGAAGGTGAAGACAGGGGAATAAAAGTGGGGTTGTGGGGATTAAGGTGAAGAGTGGGGGAAAGGAGGGGAGAGTGGGGTGTAGGGAGCGAGCACAGGATTGGGGGTGATTAAAGAGTGGGGAGAAGCTGCTAAATGAAGGTGTGGCATAACGTGAGGGGAGGTGGGGTGGGAAGAGGAGAAGGGGTGGGGAGCATGGACTAAGGTAACGTGGGAAGAGAACACAAGGTGTGTGAGGGGTGGAAGAGGACTTGGGGAGAAAGGAGGAGGAGGAGGAAAGAGTACTGGGGGAGAGAAGGGGTATACAGACCCAGTAATGTACTGTAGGGTTATTTGGTGGGGATGGAGGAGGGAGTGGGTTGGGAGACGAGGGCTGGAAGAATAGGTGGGGAAGAAGATGAGAGCGAGGAGGACAGATAGGGAAGGAGGAGGGGAGAGGGGATAGATGGTGTGGGGTGATAGGTTGGCGGTATACTGACGGGGCAGCAAGGTAGAGAGCAGACGCTGGAGGTGATGGAGGAGGGGGCAGGTGCAACAAGTATAAACCTTTTCATTCCAGGTGACATCATTTGTAGTGTATTCGTACTGAAAGGGTTTATTAAGGCTACATCGTTGAAAAATCTATCCCAGGGTGAAGAAAATAGTCAGGAAACAAAGACACTAAAATAAAAAAAAAACGCTGCTTGGCTCAGTGCGTAAAATACTTGCCATTCTCACAAGTAGTCGTAACTAAGTGCTGGTCATTAAGTGCTGGTCATTAAGTGCTGGTCATTAAGTGCCGGTAATTAAGTGCTGGTCATTAAGTGCTGGTCATTAAATGCTGGTCATTAAGTGCTGGTATTGGTGTGTATAACGCTGAGTATTGGTGCTGGTGTTGATGTGTATACGATGAGTACTGGTGCTGGTGTTGGTGTGTATAACGCTGAGTATTGGTGCTGGTGTTTGTGTGTATACGCTAAGTATTGGTGCTGGTATTGGTGTGTATAACGCTGAGTATTGGTGCTGGTGTTGGTGTGTATAACGCTGAGTATTGGTGCTGGTGTTGGTGTGTATAACGCTGAGTATTGGTGCTGGTGTTGGTGTGTATAACGATGAGTATTGGTGCTGGTGTTGGTGTGTATAACGATGAGTATTGGTGCTGGTGTTGGTGTGTATAACGCTGAGTATTGGTGCTGGTATTGGTGTGTATAACGATGAGTATTGGTGCTGGTGTTGGTGTGTATAACGCTGAGTATTGGTGCTGGTGTTGGTGTGTATAACGCTGAGTATTGGTGCTGGTATTGGTGTGTATAACGCTGAGTATTGGTGCTGGTGTTGGTGTGTATAACGCTGAGTATTGGGATGCTGAGGGGGGCTGGCGGAGGAGGTACAGATAATATCCATCGCCTAGCTTTCCTTTACCCAATTATTGCCACGGATCCTTCTTTCCCTGTATTTCATTCCATCTTTCCTTCTTCCATTTAATACAATTTTTACTCACTCTTTTACTCTGTATTATCTTTTCTTCTTACGTCTTGCCTCGTCCTTCCTTCCTGTACACACTTTTTAGACACAGGATAATCTGCAGCAGAGGCCCCATCAGTCACAACACAAGAATTTTCACACACAAAGGTGGTTCACTGCTGCCAAACTCGATACCGTGCTTTGTTTTATCGCCCTAAAGATTTTTACACACAAGATGCTTCATTCTAGCAAAGTCCCATACTGAGCCTCCCTCTAACTATCTATCTATCTATTGCCAGACACCTTTATCCCTTAAGGGGTGGCCACAAACAAATCACCTTCATGTCGCCCTGTCCCCCGCCATTTCACTGCCCTCCCACCAGACCACACCCGCCTCTCTCATATACCTCTCCACTCCATCCCTTCATCTCATCCTCGGCTTCCCCCTCCCTACCCCTCACTCTAACGAAGCCCCAGATAGTCTATGGTCCGTCTATTTTATGAAGAGCGTTTGGGCGTTGTCCCTCTTGGGAATTTCCTCTGCCGCCTCGCTGCCAAACGTGTTCACCTCACTGTCTCATGTCAGCTATTTACTACTTCTAAATGAAGTTTATTTACAGTATATATATATATATATATATATATATATATATATATATATATATATATATATATATATTGTTACGGAACAGAGAAAGATAACGTACACTTTAAGTGAGAATACTAAGAGTCACTACTGTCCCGTAAAGTTCCAGGTTCAAAACAAAAGAGTTAGGTAAAATTACAAGTTAAAGTTTAATGCTCAAACTAACAACAAAACATTCAGGACTCATAAGGATAATGTAATGGCAAATAAACAGGTTAAAAATATGGTTAACTGCAATAGCCTCTATTAACACGAAATTAGCAAGAGTAAATTTATCTAAGTCAGCCCTGATAAAATGAAAATACACCGGGTAATGCTCAGTTAATGCAAGATAAATTATTACAGATACAAAATATTATCAAAAGTGACTGATATAAAACCCTACATCAATCACAAAGACCTCACTAGGCCCAAGAATCAACCTTATGCTACACAGTACAAGAAAAAATGCAACAACAGTTATACTCAAATTACACACAGCTGCTAGATGTTTGGAGATTTCTTGAGCACTCACAATAATAATATCTGTACAGGGGAGGACAGAGATGTGAACAAAATGAGGAGCAGATCTAAGTGGCAATGATGCAGAGACTGAGCTCATTATATAGGGGCCAGGAGAGCTTGATACAACTTGTAAGAAGGACGTGCAAATGAAGCCATGGGGACAAAGAGCTGAAAATCCCGCTCTGAATAACAGAGAGAACGACTTACTCTACTATAACGGTAGAAGGGGGGGACTGAGGCAGAACACGCTCGTGATCAAACATGCAGCAACTGTGCGTTAAAATTACACAAAGGATGATGAAATCATAGGCTATGTAACACCTCCCCACAAAGAAAAAGAAATTTACAAAGGAAATTTCTTATTACTCTAAAACAATCTAAAGTCTAGATAAGCAATCTGCAATAACATTTTCTTTCCCCTTGACATGTTGTATGTCTAATGAATACTCCTGAAGCAGTAGACTCCATCTTGTCAATCTCTGATTTTTATCTTTAAACTTACTAAGGAATTTCAGTGGGTTATGATCGGTATAAATGACTATGGGGTCAAAACCAGAACACAAATAAAATGAAAAATGCTGTAAACCCTAAATCAAGGCCAAAAGCTCTTTCTCAATAGTTGAGTAGTTCTTTTGAGGTGGAGTGAACTTCTTACTGTAATAAGATACAGGGTGTTCAATACCCTGATCATCCTCTTGCAGCAAAACAGCCCCAGCTCCTGTATCACTTGCATCAACAGCCATCTTAAAAGGCTTAGCAAAATTTGGAGTAGCGAGCACTGGCTGACTTAATAAAATAGCTTTAAGTTTGTTGAAAGAGGATTCACAGTTATCGGTCCAGACAAATTTAACTCCCTTTTTCAGTAGGTCTGTAAGTGGTGATACAAGAATAGAAAAGTTAAGAACAAATCTCCTGTAATAACCCACCATTCCCAAAAATCTTTGTAGCTCCTTCCTACTTTTAGGTCTGGGAAGATCACTTATAACCTGAACCTTAGCTGCTGGTGGTGCAACACGTCCATCACCAATTACATACCCAAGGTACTGAACTTTAGCTTGACCAAACTCACACTTTGATAAATTAGCTACAAGATTAGCATGAACCAAACGCTCAAGAAATTTACTGACATGGCATAGGTGATCTTTCCAGTTGTCACTGAAGATTAATAAATCATAAATATAAACAACACACCCTGCCAAACCCTCTGTTACAACATTCATGAGCTTCTGAAATGTGGCTGGTGCATTCTTCATACCATATGGCATTACTGAACATGCAAAAGTCTTTCCAAGTGTTACAAAACATGAGATCTCCCTAGCACATTCAGTCATAGGTACTTGCCAGTATCCCTTTAACAAATCAAACTTACTTATGTACCTAGCCTTTCCGATCTTGTCTATGCAATCTTCCACACGAGGGAGAGGGTAAGTGTCTGTTTTGGTTATCTGATTAACACGTCTGTAGTCAATGCAAAGCCGCTGTGACCCACCTGGCTTAAGGACCAGAGTGACAGGAGAACTCCACTCGCTCTGACAGGGCTCAATCATCTTGTGGTCCAACAGGTAGCCAAGCTCCTTCTGGATGAGAGGAACTTTCACTGGGTTCACACGGTAAGGAGGCAGTTTAATTGGCTTTGCATCTCCAACATCGACATCATGCATCAACACAGTGGTTCTTCCTGGAGTGGCACGGAACACTTGCGGGTACTCCCGCAGTAATGCCGAAAACTCCTGCCTTTCCTTGGGAGGTAGATGAGAAAGCTTAGTCTGGAGATCATTCATGATATCAGGATTCTTCCCCAAACTATCACTCAGGCTCATACTGCATGGGAGAGCTTCACTTGCAGACTCGGGTGGAACAGCTACAGTGCAGACTGGATTATTTTCGTCCCGCCTGTGATATAACTTTAGCATGTTGATGTGACATAGTTGCTTGCTCTTTCTACGATCTGGTGTGGCAATGACATAGTTGACATCACTGAATTTCTTCTCCACGAAATAAGGACCACTAAACTTTGCTTGAAGAGGTTGCCCATGAACTGGTAGCAGAATCAAAACCTGATCTCCTGGCTGAAAGTGGCGTAACCTGGACTTCTTATCATATCAAGTCTTCATCTTCTCCTGAGCAGCTCCTAAATTCTCTCTCGCCAGCTGTAAAGCAGTGGACAGCCGTTCTTTGAACTTCATCACATACTCCAGCAGGTTGACGTCATCTTCCTCCGACAGCCAGCATTCCTTGAGTAGCTTAAGGGGTCCTCTTACTTCATGGCCAAACAGTAGTTCAAAAGGTGAGAAGCCCAGTGATTCATTTGGAGATTCTCTTGCAGCAAATACAACGAATGGAAGACCTTTATCCCAGTCTTTCTGATGTTCCAAACAGTATTTCTTGAGCATCGATTTGAGTGTTTGATGATATCTCTCCAACGCTCCTTGGGTCTGGGGATGGTAAGCTGAAGACGTGATCTGGGTGATGCCCAACTCTTTCAGAGACTGCTTGAAAACGTTTGACATGAAATTACTTCCCCGGTCTGACTGTACCTCCTTGGGCAGACCAAACTTTGTGAAAAACCCTAGCATTTCCTTAACCACATTCTTTGCTGAGATATTTCTAAGTGGAATGGCTTCAGGATAACGAGTAGCCATATCAATCAGGGTTAACACATAAGAAAATCCTGAAGAAGTCTTAGGAAGAGGGCCCACAATATCCACCAACACACGGGTGAAAGGCGCCTCAAAAGGAGGAATGGGAACTAGAGGTGCAACCTTTTCAGTCTGATTACACTTCCCCACAACTTGACAGGTGTGACAAGACTTACAATACCAGGAAACATCCCTGAAGATACCTGGCCAGTAGAAGTGTTTCAAAATGCGTGCCACAGACTTCCTCACTCCAAGGTGTCCTGCCAAACTGGAATCATGAGCCACTCGAATGATATCCTGCCTACAAACACGAGGGATGACAACTTGATGTACAACCTCCCATTCACAGTCGGCTGATGCTGTTGGGGGTCTCCACTTCCTCATAAGTACTCCTGACTTTACATAATAACAAGTAGAAGCACCGGCTGACTCTTCTTCACTGCAGGCAGAGTTAGCTAGACCTTTCAACTCAGGGTCAGCAACCTGCAACTCAACCAACTCTTGACGAGACAAATTATCAACAATACGGGGTACTGCCTCATCTGGTGAGTGGTCCAAATTAGCAAGAAAAGTGTCAGCTAGGATAACATCATCATCATCATTATCCTCTAAATCACCAGTAACTTTAGACTTAGCCCTAGTGACAGCACATGTAGGGAACACATCAGGGACATCACAATCCTGGGTAGCAGCCACTGGCTCACTAGACAACTGAGGAGCTGGACACACTTGACTTCCACCAATATCATTTCCAAGTAAGAAAGTTACACCTGGCATTGGAAGTGTCTCAACCAACCCAACCATAACGGAACCATTAACAAAACCAGACTCTAAATTCACTCTGCACAGAGGGACAGAGAAGTAATTATTCCCTACACCTTGTATGATTACAGTTTCATCAGAGGAATTAACATTAGAGCCTAGAACACTGGTCAGCATAAGGGATTGGCAAGCACCTGTATCACGATATATTTTAACTGATTTCCTGTCATTACTGTCCAGAGGACTGACAAAACCATCAGACAGGAAATTAGCACATGAACTCTTGAGAGTGTCACCCACGTTACTGCTCAAAAGAGGAGCTCCATCATGAGAATTTAAGTTACCCCTCAAAGCAGGTTCAGTTAACTCAGTTAAAGAATTCTGGGAAGTCTCAAGAGTGGACACTAGACCAATTGACTGAATATTTAAAGACTCCTTTTTGTTCACATCACGCTGTCTCCTGAAACATCTCTCCGTAGTATGACCAAGCTTACTACAATATGTACATTTACTTTTCTGAAATCTAGAGGTGAAGCTGGTATTTACTTCCTGAGAAACATCATCTTTATTCTCTTTCCTGTTACCTGTACTCTGAGTAGAGGCAACGTACTTACTCTCAGCTTTCCTTTTTTCTTTAGAATATCTCTTGTGAGTGAGAACATATTCATCAGCTAAAACTGCAGCATCAGACAAATTATCTATTCTTTTCTCATCAAGATATAGGCTTACATCTTTATAAATACACCTCTTGAAGTCCTCCAGCAAAATCATCTGCTTAAATTTGTCAAAATCAGAATCCACATTCTTAGAATTTAACCACTGCTCTAACAGATCTTCTTTGATTTTTGCATACTCAACATGGGATTGCTTATCTTGCTTATAAGTTGTCCTAAATTTTACTCTATAAGCTTCAGGAACAAACTCATAGGCCTTAAGAATCAAGCTCTTAACTACATCATAATTATCAGACTGATCCTGAGGCAAAGATGCATAAGTTA
This sequence comes from Coenobita brevimanus, assembly GCF_032717465.1. Lineage (NCBI taxonomy): Eukaryota > Metazoa > Arthropoda > Malacostraca > Decapoda > Coenobitidae > Coenobita > Coenobita brevimanus. Next base: position 17,677,617 of record NC_136965.1, on the reverse strand, counting down.
CTTGAGCTTTACCGGTGAGAACAGTTTGAAGGAGTACTGGTCAATACTTTTTGGGCCAATTAAAACCTGTAGCTACCCTCTCAAACAACTGAAAATACTTTGTTAAATCAGATTCATTAAAAGGAGGGACAAGTTTAACATTTTTAGCCACATCAAAATCATCAGAGCTAGATGATCCAGTTCCACCTTGTTTCATGCGATACTCATGGTCTGCCTGAATCCTAGCAATTTCAACTTGTGCCTCAGCCTCCTTAGCTTTTCCCTGAAATTCAGCCTCCTTAACACGAGACTCCGCCTCCTTAGCCTTAGCCTCCTGCAGGGCTAGCTGTAACTTAGCTAATTCAATCTGTGTTTGCTTATTTGGAGGAGTTACATTAAACAAGCTTTCATTAATCATGTCAACAATTTGATCTTTAGAATGATGAGAGCGAACAGCAATTCCCAATTGTTGAGCAACAAGCTTAAGTTCATTCTTTGTTCTGTTTTCTACATCACACACTGTTTGCACATTTGAGAAAAATCTTTGGCTTCATCAAGTGTAGTAATAGTAGACATAATTAATAAGTAACAGTCACAAAATATCAAGCAATATCCTTATGATAATATCCTGAATATCCTGATATGAGGTCGCCAAATTTATGTTACGGAACAGAGAAAGATAACGTACACTTTAAGTGAGAATACTAAGAGTCACTACTGTCCCGTAAAGTTCCAGGTTCAAAACAAAAGAGTTAGGTAAAATTACAAGTTAAAGTTTAATGCTCAAACTAACAACAAAACATTCAGGACTCATAAGGATAATGTAATGGCAAAAATACAGGTTAAAAATATGGTTAACTGCAATAGCCTCTATTAACACGAAGTTAGCAAGAGTAAATTTATCTAAGTCAGCCCTGATAAAATGAAAATACACCGGGTAATGCTCAGTTAATGCAAGATAAATTATTACAGATACAAAATATTATCAAAAATGACTGATATAAAACCCTACATCAATCACAAAGACCTCACTAGGCCCAAGAATCAACCTTATGCTACACAGTACAAGAAAAAATGCAACAACAGTTATACTCAAATTACACACAGCTGCTAGATGTTTGGAGATTTCTTGAGCACTCACAATAATAATATCTGTACAGGGGAGGACAGAGATGTGAACAAAATGAGGAGCAGATCTAAGTGGCAATGATGCATAGACTGAGCTCATTATATAGGGGCCAGGAGAGCTTGATACAACTTGTAAGAAGGACGCGCAAATGAAGCCATGGGGACAAAGAGCTGAAAATCCCGCTCTGAATAACAGAGAGAACGACTTACTCTACTATAACGGTAGAAGGGGGGGACTGAGGCAGAACACGCTCGTGATCAAACATGCAGCAACTGTGCGTTAAAATTACACAAAGGATGATGAAATCATAGGCTATGTAACAATATATATATATATATATATATATATATATATATATATATATAATTCTTTAATAAGGCTATATAGTGTTATAAATGCCTCTTTTTTTTCTTTTAATAACAATTACTTTTTATAAATACCACAACACTTGGCAACGTTGCTTTCCAACGTTGCCACGCTTGTAAGGGTAGAGTGACCGTGTTAATCCAGGTCATTTCCACTCTGGCCGCCACCTGAGATGGATGCTCTTACTCCTGCTACTCGCTCTCGTGTGCTCCACAGCAGAGAAAAAGAACCACAAATAAACATCACACTTTAAGGAGAAAATCACAGTCATAATAAAAAAATAATGTTAGAGAGAGAAAGAGAGACAGACAGACAGACAGACAAACAGACAGACAGAAACAGAGAGTAGGGGGAAAGGTCATGGAGAAAGGGAATGAATAAGAGCACAACAAGACAGACAATCAGTCTGGAGGCTTTTCCTCAAATTCTAAAAATTCACAAAAGTGTATAGATTTTTTATAGAAATAAGTCTATAAAAATGCAATTTCTATATGCAAAGAGAGAGAGAGAGAGAGAGAGAGAGAGAGAGAGAGAGTGGTGTGCTGGGAGGGAGAGTTGTCATTAGCGCCTTGTTTCTGATCCGATTAAGTTGCCCAGTACAAAGTATGGCAACACTGTGGGACGGGGACTCCCCAAGAGGGACAACGCCCAAACGCTCTTCATAAAACAGACGGACCATAGCATCTCTACCACCTCTGTCCTTGTTATTTGATAATTTACCCCTTCAGTGCGGTGAGGTATTTATCCTTTTATTGTTGTGACCTACGGACAATTTTCAGCTTAGTTTTAATTTTTTTTAAATTGGATGTGTCAAATACAGCCTCATTAACCCCTTCACTACAGCAGGTCTTCCCTAACCTGAACAAAGTCGTGTGGAGGCGGCCATAATAAACCCAAACAAGACGCCATCGTGGTAAAGGGGTTAGTTTTCTTCATTCTCTGTACTGCTTCATCTACACATTACGTCCTTGAACTGAAGGGGTTAATGGTACGACTAACACTACGCTCCTTACACACACACACACACACACACACACACACACACACACACACAGTTCAATGACCCAAGCAAAGGGCAAGAACAGGCAGCGACAATCTATGGGCGTGCAATTAAAACTGTACGCTGTGTCCTTTCCCTCCTACCACCCCCACTGTAGTTGGTGTGTTTACATCTGACGGAATTGGCCCACTCCACGGCTTGAACACTGAGTCAAGTGTGTGCGACATTTGGTGGTTCTTGTTTATGAGATAGGAATACGTGTCCTTGGTGGTTAGTTATAGCAAACTTTTGGTTTGATCTGCCACCACAGTCACTGCCACTACCATAACCACCACTACCACCACCTTTCCATGCCACCAATACCATCACCACCACTACTTTACTTACCATCATCACCACCACCATCACCACCCCCACCACCACCACCTCCACCATTCCGTACCACAGCTACCACTACAACCACCACTGCCACCACCTTTCCGTACCACAACTACCAGAAGCACCACCACCAGCACCCACCACAACCACAACCACTACCACCACCGCCACCACTACCATCACAACCACCACCACTACCATCACAACCACCACCACTACCACCACAACCTCCACCACCTCCACTTCCAGCACCTACCACAACCACACCACCGCCACCACCAGCTTTCCGTACTGCCACCACCCCCACCACAAGCCTAAACACCCGACTAATAAAACGTGTCCCAGCCGCGGTTTGACATCATTACCCAACAGCAAAAATCACACGATCACACAATTACTTGCCAAAAACATCCTGGCCACGTGGTGAAGGAGCGATGACCTCATTGGCTGGTACCGCGATCCTGGCCACGCTGCTCGGCCAGTGGGCAAGGACAGGACAATCGGGAAGACCTGAGATGGATAGCGTTGGGTTAGACTTGCCCGCTGCTGCAACCGGAACTCAGCTGTAATTCTTAGTCCTGTAGTCTCAGCACGTCTTTTTTTTTTTTTTTTTTTTTTTTTTTTTTTTTTTTAAGAACAGAGGAACGAAAAACGAATGAATTAAAAAAAAATCCATAGACAAAAGATTACTGGTGTCCTACATTCATAAAAAAAATCTATAACAGTTGGACTTCAACATCAGTAGGTTGAAGATTGAGGGGAAACAACTCCGGGGAAGCGAGTTACAGAGACGCAGTTCGGGTAATAAAAGAATTCTGATAGCCAGGAGTCCTGCAATATGACTGTGTGACATTCCAGTCATGAGCGCTACCAGGTGCCCGTGTAGCACGGGGAAGGCATGGAGAGGTGGCACAATGGATGTAACTTCGTCTGAGCATTTGCCAGAAAAAGTGTCTGTAAATAGTGCAAGGGAGGCAACTTTCCTTCTTACTTGTAGGGGAGGTAGTTTATTTGTAATAGTAGGGTTATTAATAATTCCAACAGCTTTGTTCCGAAGTTTGTCCAGCTGCTTTAGTACAACCTCTCCACATCCATTCCACAAGGGTGAGCAATATTCCAGCTGAGAGTCCACATGACTTATAAACTACAGCTAACTGCTCGTCAGCGAAGAAGCTACGAACTCTATACAATGATGCAAGTTTCTTTGAGGCGGTTTTAGCAAGTGATCTGACATGAGAGGTCCAGCTGAGGGCATTGTTAAGTGAAACACAGATAATTTCAATACTTTTGGAGATGGGAATACTCGTAGCACTGAAGGTAATATAGGAATCGGGCAATACCTATCTATTAGTATATTGTATATATTTGGCTTTACTAGCATTAAACGAGACGAGCTTGTTTTGTCCCCGTTCAGTGATCCTAGATAAGTCTTGATTTATGGTGATGGCTGTACTGAGTTGTGAGTTAGAGATATCAAACTTTGTAAATGTTTAAGTGTGAATGAACTGTGAAGTGTTGAGTCATCTGCATATGAATATATGGGATTGTGGGTGACAGATAAGAGATCATTATACAAATATACAAATATCCCTCAACTTCTCGAACTGAAGCGGGAGGTACAAATTCTCAGGCAGGAGAAGGCACAAATGAGGGAATTGTTGGAGGAGATGTTGGAGGAGAAAGAGAAAAAGGCTGAAGGTTGGACACTGGTTAAAAAGGGTGCAACGAAGTTCACTCTTAAAAAGCAAACGGAAATTAAGACCACTAATGCCTTCGACGCACTACGGGACGAATGTGAAGGGAAGGCAGAGAGGGAAGTAAAGGAGAAGGACGGTGAGAGAACTTCCAGTACAGGTAAGTATAAACAGAACAAGAAAGGTAAGAAAAATGTTGTTGTTGTTGGAGACTCCCAGGTGAGATATCTGAACAGGGCCATGTATACTCCACTCGCTAAACATGTGTGTCTTCCAGGGGCCAGGGTGGCTAATGTGGTAGAAAGAATTTCAAATATCGTAAAGGAAAGTGGTGACAAACCCACTGTGTGCCTCAGTGTAGGAGGCAATGATATTAGTAGCTGTAAGAGTGAGGTACTGTGGAAAAGGTACAAGTTGATGTTAGAAAAGGTTAGGGAGAGGGGAGGAACCCCTGTAGTGCTTGGTGTTTTACCAAGGTGGCGGGTTGGAAGGGAATGGTTGAGCAGGGCAATAGGGTTTAATTGCCGCCTTGAAAGGTATTGCAAAGATAATGCAATACCTTTCATAGACAGCAGGGACCGGTTTTATGGACGGAGTGCCTTGTATAGTTGGGATGGGACTCATCTTAGCAGGCAGGGAGTTACTGTTTTAGCTGGAATGATAGATAGGGAGTTGGAGGGGTTTTTTCGAGATTGAGAAGTAGGTGTACAGGAAGATGCAGCAACTACGCTCAGAAATCATTATTACCATGTTTGGATAGATGCATCGATACTTGCAAAATTAAGAACAAAAGTTCAACCAATAGTGTAGATACATCCACTCAGGCACCTCAAATTGAGCAGGCGATGATAGATGATAGAACAAGCGATGATAGAAGGGCGATAAGCGATAGTACAAAAAATTGTTATAATAGTAAAGTAAAGAGTTTCCCAGTTAGTAATAAAATAAATAACAGTAAATGCCAAGGTAAAGGCATAACTACTCGTAATAATCTGAAAGTGTACAACACAAACAGCCGGAGTTTACGTAATAAAATGGATGAACTGAGGGCTTTACTTTGTACAGAGAAAATAGACATTGCCGTTATTAGTGAAACTTGGATGAATACAGACACTCGAGAATTTTTAGCAGAATATCAGATAAAAGGCTATAATATTTTTGTGTCAAACCGTCAGGGAAGAAAGGGGGGAGGGGTAGCTATTTATGTAAAGGATTCATTAAACTGTTACAATAAAGCAGACATTAAAGTAAATAGGGACACAGAAAGTGTCTGGGTTGAAATTAGTAACAATAGGGAGAAATTAGTCTTAGGAGCAATTTACAGATCTCCTAAATTAAGTAGAGTTGATTGTAAATACCTCTGGGAGGAAATTAGGAAAGCATCACAGTCCAGCTTAGTAATAATTGTTGGGGACCTTAATCTGCCAAGGATAGATTGGAGAAATCAGACAGGAGATGCAGAGTCAGAGGAATTTCTAGAGGTAGTACAGGATAATTTCCTTTATCTGTATATCAGGGAGCCCACCAGAGGTAATAATATACTAGATTTGGTTTTAGCTAATAAAGAAAATATCATTAGCGATATAGAGGTTGGTGGACGACTTGGTAATAGCGATCATGAAGAAATTAAGTTCAAATTTATTTGGGATGTCTGTTCCACTGAAAATACCTCCACCGTTCCTAATTTTCGTCTAGGAGATTTCGATGGCTTAAGAGCTTATTTTCGAACGGTATTCCACAGGGAGATTAGCTATTTGAGGGATTGCCAGGTCAGTGGGGATCCCCAGGTCATAGGTCAGGCGCAGGAAGCACGTGGGGGTGTCCGTCAGGTGTCTGTGAGGGGGGAGGTGGTAGATAGGAATGTAGTCCAGGTGACGGAAATTAACTCAGCTCCAGTACCAAACAGACGTTCAACCAGTGAGAAGTATAACGAGTTAATAAATATAATACACGGAGGCCAAGATAGATATATTCCTTCAAAACCGTTTAGAACTAACAATTCAGAACCAAAATGGTTAAACAACAGATTAAAATCTCTCATAGGCCAAAGGAAAGGAATATATAGAAAAATAAAACGTGGAGAGGAACACTTACGTAACCGGTACACAATTTTAAATAGAGAAGTAAAGAGGGAGATAAGAAAAACAAAGAGATGTTACGAAATTAAGGTTGCAAGTGAATCAAAAGAAAACCCCAAGGGTTTTTATCAAATGTACCGAACGAAAAATAAAGATAGGATAGGACCATTCCGAACAGAATCAGGTGACATTACCAGTGAAGATAAAGAAATGTGCTCCATCCTAAATAATTATTTCATATCAGTATTCACCAAGGAAAATCTAAGCCTGGTCCCTCAAGCAGCAAATATTTACCATGAGAATACGGAAAATATTCTTAGTAAAATAACCATTAGTAAGGAGGACGTATTGAAAGAAATTAATAAGTTAAAACCTCAAAAATCGCCAGGTCCGGACGATATATATGCAAAAATTATAAAAGAAACCAAAGAAGAATTATGTCAGCCACTTTTAACGTTATTTAATGACTCTTTAAGTTCAGGAGAAGTTCCAGAGGCGTGGAAAACCGCAAACGTAGTGCCCATCTTTAAAAAGGGTGATAAATCAGCTGCGTCGAATTATCGTCCGATAAGTCTAACGTCAATAGTAGGAAAAATGTTAGAGTCAATTCTGGCAAATAGGATTAGAGAACACTTAGAAAGATTTAATCTTATAAACGAAAGTCAGCACGGATTCAGGCAAGGACGATCCTGCCTCACAAATTTGTTGTCATTCTACTCGGAGGTCTATGAGGCAGTAGATAGCGATAAAGCTTACGATGTTATTTATCTGGACTTTAGTAAAGCTTTTGATAGAGTCCCACACGAAAGGTTAGTTAGAAAGGTTCGAGCACACGGTATAGACGGCGATATCTTAAAATGGATAGAATCCTGGCTGAAAGGACGAAAGCAGAGAGTATTAATAAATGGAACTAAGTCGGACTGGGGATTAGTAACTAGCGGTGTACCACAGGGTTCAGTACTCGGTCCCTTAGTATTTATCATATATATAAATGATCTAGACTTAGGAGTCAATAGCAGAATCAGCAAATTTGCCGACAATACAAAAATAGGGCGTATCATTAACTCGACTGACGATTGCCATAACTTACAAAAAGACCTCGATACTTTGTCCAAATGGTCTAAAACTTGGCAAATGGAATTTAACGTTGAAAAATGTAAAGTACTTAACGTAGGCAAGACCATTGGAGATACTAAATACAGCTTAGATAACAAAGAAATTAGCAAATCGGAATGCGAGAGAGATCTAGGAGTTATGATTAGTAACGACCTTAAACCTAGGCAACAGTGCATTAATGCGAGAAATAAAGCAAATAGGGTCCTAGGATTTATTTCGAGAAGCGTGAGCAATAGATCATCTAAAGTAATACTGAAACTTTATCTAGCATTAGTAAGGCCACATTTAGACTACGCAGTACAATTTTGGTGTCCTTACTATAGAATGGATATTAATTCGTTAGAAAATGTACAGAGAAGAATGACTAAAATGATACATGACGTCCGGAACCTGTCATATGAAGACAGACTGAAAAGACTAAGTCTGCATTCGCTAGAGAGGCGTAGAGTAAGGGGAGACTTAATTGAGGTGTTTAAGTGGATGAAGGGTATAAATAAGGGAGATATCAGCAAGGTACTTAAAGTGAGCATACAGGATAGAACTAGAAATGATGGTTTCAAACTAGAAAAATTCTGTTTCAGTAAGGAAATCGGTAGAAATTGGTTTGGTAATAGAGTAGTAGACAAATGGAATAAGCTACCTAGTAAAGTAGTTGCTGCCTCTTCCATTGAGAGTTTCAAGCACAGGCTAGATAAGCATATGACAAATAAGGGGTGGATATAGAATAAAGAAAATCTTATAACCAATACTAATTCAAAAAAAATTTCTTTTCAGGTTACACTATGATAGTCTCTATTCTCCTTTCACACTTTCCTGTAAAATGTCCACGCCAGTTTTTCTATACGGCGTGGTGTTCTTTCTGACTTTTTCCTACCGGCTTCAGCTGGAGGGTTTGGAGGGCGGGGGAGAGCCTTCTTCTTTGCTATCCTTATCTCATTCTAGTAGTTCAGATACTCTTCTAGGAGCTGCCTAGCATGAGCCAACCGGCCTACTACAGTTATCCTCTCTTCTTATGTTCTTATGTTTTTTTAACTTTCTCCCCATCCCCCGAAAGAAGGATGGTGAGCTGTACCAGGAGGATTACATCAGCCTGCAGTCCACTGGGTTCACGTTCAAATGAGCCTGGGATTGCTTCTCCTACTACTTAACTACCATCTTCCCTATTCCATCCTCCCCTCACACTCGCCCGACGCCTCAAAATGTAAGTGGGGGGAAAATCAGTGACACACATTTCCTTCCTTTATTTTAGACTTGCCCTCTCATCTGTTTACGATGATGGCTCTTATTCCCCCCACCTGCCTGTCTGTCTGTCTGTCTGTTTGTCTGTCGCACGCGCGTTCATATATACTCTGTGTGTGTGTGTGTGTGTGTGTGTGTGTGTGTGTGTGTGTGTGTGTGTGTGTATTTTCATCCAGTCACCCATTTTTCTCTTGTTCATCCAGTTTCGATGTCAGCCACCAGGCCGTACCATCGTCTTAATTCTACGCAAGACTTTCAGGCTTTCCTTCCCCCCCACCCCGTTCTCTCTCTCTCTCTCTCTGGTAAGGGGGGTAGGAAACCAGTCACGTTAGTCTTCTTACAACTGAATTATCTTGTTGAGTTCTGTTATGAATGTTTTGCTTAATATGAGAGAGAGAGAGAGAGAGAGAGAGAGAGAGAGAGAGAGAGAGAGAGAGAGAGAGAGAGGCGAAGTGGGAGAAGGGATGTAGAAAGAATGCGGATAAGCAGAGTCATGTAGAGAAGAATAGTGAACTGGAAAATGTTATGATGAAGTGGAGGAATTGGAGTTATACATATATGCATAATATTATATGCTGTACATAAAACATTCATTCGTACATACATACACAGATGCTGTAGACAGATAGTTTGTGGTTGCTGTGTTCTCTTTCAAATATCTTGAAATACTTTCACTACGGCGGAGTGGGTTGGCCACACATACACGCAGCCGCCAAAACAACAGAGCGACACCTTCCCGCTCACACAAAGTTCTACAAATATGCCAGGTTGATGAAATACCGCGTTCCTTGAAACTCAAAGCTGCGTGAAATTATCAGCTTCGTGAAACTCTTAAATTCGTGAAATTCCCCGATGAGAGAAATTCCCAGTTTCGTTAACTTCTCAGCTGATTATGGTGGCGTGTTTGAGAAAAGGGGTCGAGACTTGTTATGAAGAAGTTAGATTGAAAGGCGGGGAAGTAAACGATGAACGATTGTGTGTGGTGAGAGGGAGAGCAGAAGTAAGTTGCGGTGTTCAGTGTCAGTTAGTAAATAGGTAGATGTATCTTATATATAGATGAACGGTGTTAAGGAACGTTAGGATGGTGTAGTGTTTGTTTCAGTCTTGATCGAGTACATTACCAGGTGTAAAAGCTCGCCTGCTGTCCCACTGTGTCTGTTTTACACTTGAACACATCCATCATATTCCTGTCATATACATTGTATAAGAGAGAATTATCTATGAGCAGAGGAACATATCAAGTTCCTTCCTGCTTAGCAGCACTAGTTGGCATAGGAAAGTGAGAAGTATGGGAGGTGATGTATTTAGCAAACTTTTGTTCCCGACTGTATGGCCATCTGGGATTTGCTGCCAGGAAGTTCATTTATTTGGTTGTACTGTCTTGTATTCCATAAATCTGTGTTGTAATGGCAGATTTGGTTAGTGTGATTTTTGTGAAATTTGTCTCATAACTGAAACCAGATTGTGCGACAGAAAGCTTACTGACCCGTGTGAAGAGAAAAACAGGTTCTTGCTGTAAAAGTAGGTCAGTTGGCCAATATGTTTAGGACTGCACTCGATATAAATGGGGTACAGTAGTTGTGAGAAATGGTGCTGTGTTATGTTTATGTTCCAGTGTAAATGGAGCAAGGGTAGTACTTGTAGTAGGGTGAAATGTGGCAGCAGTGAATAGTGAGCTGGTGTAGTAGAGTGTAGCACAAGTATAAGTGTGGTTGGGTGGGATATGCTGATGTTTGAAGACTGTACATGATAATACAGTAAATAGGTGCAGCGGGGTAAGGTAGGGCAGTGTGTTTTGTTTCTCTTTAAAGTATTTCTGTCCAGAAGCTCACCTGGTTTTACATGCTGATCAATGAAGAAGCCTGCAGAATGAAGGATCTACATGTGAGCACCACAGCTAGTGGCAGTTAAAGATGTGCAGCGGCTGTATTTATGTGCTCACTGAAAACATTTTGTATAAAATTTTCGAACTCTGGTTATTTTTGCCTTCCAGAAAGGCTAAAAATTATCTTGCATCCCGAACTTGTGAATTTCCTCGGCCACGATATGCGAAGTTAAGCAAAACTCCAAAGCGCGTTGTTCTAGAAGTTAGCATAAATCCGAGGTCTGTCTTAATCCAGGATGGCGAATATATCAGGCTGCGTACTCTGAGTCTTGTTTAGAGCTGTGACACTAAAATAATCTTGGGCCCGCTCTTCTCTTTCTATACTGGCTTTTGCGGCCGTGGTGGTAGCACTGGCTACGGTGGACGATAAAGAGGTGGGATGGATGTGGTGGTGACGACAGCAGAGTTTTGGCCACGGACAAGTTTATGATAATGGCAAGACTAAGTTTTGGAGGCTTTCTCTTTTTCTCTTTTCGTTCCTTTCCTCTCTCTCTCTCTCTCTTTCTCAGAACTTTGTTCTCTTATTTTTTGTGTTTGGTGGGTATGTGTCGAGCTACATTTGTGTTTTACACGTAACTGTTTTTATATGTGCTTGACATGAACAGTAAGTCCATAATGTAGTATACCAGCAATGAAAGTTTTTTAATATATCCTTAGCTTTTTTTTTTTTTTTTTAATAGGAAGATTACGTTTTTCAACACATACATGAACTGGGTACTTGGTCGGGCTGTGAGCCGTATAGTCACTGTGAAGTATCAGTGGCAGTTTCAGGGTTAGCGATCTTGAGTTTGCTGTTGATGCCGTTAACCTAACAGAGTCGCCGGAGATTATTTCTGAGTACCCTCGAGGAATTTCACGAGAATGAGAAAGCCATTGGATTTAAAGGTGTCTTGGGTCGAGACCAAGGTCCAGGAATTTGGTGGCTTGTTGGGTGAAGCGGTTCAGTCTGTCCAAGTATGTGGTGAGAATGTGGAAGTCTTGGAAAGATTTGCGTTATCTTGGTAGAGTGATAAATAACAACGGTAGGGCAGCCAGGTCAAACTCCTCGTCGCAGCAGCCTGGCCTTCGCAGTTATGAATTCACTCAACGGCGTTGCCGTTATTTGTACAGAAGGACGAAAATACGGATCTTCAAGGCACTGGTGCTGCCTGTCTTACTCTAGCTGTGAGACATGGACACTAAACAGCAACTTGAGGCAGCAAACTGACTCCTTTGGAACCATGTGCCTTCGCAGGATCATGAGATATCACTGGTATGACTGGATACGTAACGAGCGACTACTCTGTGAGACTGAGTCGAGGCCTATTACCTGCATGATAGTGTACTTCAGCTTCAAGTCCAATTACACGGGTACGATTACGTGGACTGCTGACCCTGGCCATAGGGTGATGTCTGAGAGAGTTAACGCAGGGTAATGGAGACCAAGGCTAAGGCCACGGAACTTATGGCTGGAGCAAGTTAACTATTCCTGTCAAAAGATACTTAGAGGGAGATGAGTCGCTGCCTGCAGGGTTGCACGAAGGGACCCCTGTGAGTGGAGCTGGAGGGTGTCAGCCCATGCTCCCCGCGGCGTTTTTTCCATTTCTGTTTTTTGTGCTTTTTTTTTTTCTTTCGGTTTTCTTTTTTTTTCTCTCCTAAATTAGGGTGACACAATTGGGGGCGGCGCTACCCAGGTTTATCCCGGGTAGTATTGTATATACGTTTTGCTGTTGTTGTCATTTTGTTTTGTTTTTTTGTTCTCCCCCTATCATGAGTAAACAACACCAGTGCCCTCGCTGCAGTAGGTCTGTAGCAAAAAGTGCACAAGCACTGAAGTGCGCCTACTGCAGCGAGTGGATTCACATAGCTTGTGAAAATTTGGATGCAGGCGACTATCTATTCATGAAGAAGAGCCACCAGCTGGGCTTTCGCTGGCTGTGTAGCCAGTGTGTTGCACCAGAAGACGAGGTCTTGGCTGGTGGAGGTAGTAGTACCAAGAAGGAGTTTGAAGATAAAGTTATTGGGCCGATCTTTCAAGCAATCAGAGACATATCAAATAGACTGGAGGCACTAGAGACCAAGGTCTCATCACCCATGGCGGTCACGCAAGATCAGGCCAAGTCATTTGCAGATGCTGTTCGCAGGTCTCTCGTAGGGGGAGGGAAGGATCTGCCTGAGGGCGTGATTGAGATCAGTGCTCATGGCCAGAAAAAAGCCATTCATAGTCAGAATGTACTGATTGTGAAACCAGAGAGTGGCGCTGGTGGCCTGACAAATCAGATGGGACCAGAAGACATCAGAGGTGTACTTAACTTGGTACCGGTTGATAGCTGCCTTAAGACCAAGGCTGGTGGACTGGTAATGAAGTTTCCGTCAGCTGAGGCCAAGGTTGAAGCAACTGGGGTGCTGACTGATCATTTTGGCTCTGAGGGCACTTTTTGCATATCAGAGCCAAAGAAAATGTTGCCTAAAATGACCGTGACAGGCCTTTCCTCTTCCTTGGATGACTCTGACATCATCCCAAATATTCTGAGAAAAAACAATAAAATCAAGATGCTTGTTGATCAAGGTTGTACCCTCAACCTTCTCTTCACAAGGACAAGGAATGACACCAAAACTGCTGTCTTGAAGATGTTGCCAGAGGTGAGATCCTCCATTGTAGAACAGGGCAATTACATCTATGTGGATCTTACAAGATGCCGCGCTTTCGATAGATTCTGGGTTACACAGTGTCATCACTGTCAAGGCTTTGGTCATACATTTGAGAGAAGTTCTACGAAAAGTGATGAACCTAAATGCGTCTTTTGTGCTGGAGCCCATAAATCTAAGGACTGTAGTAACAGAAATTCTCCCAAATGCATCAACTGCTCTTCTTTAAGACATCAAGATGCTAATTCAAAGTCACAGGTGGTTGCCCATTTTGCATCAAGTAGAGAATGTCCAATTATGATTTCTCATAGGAATTTGACCATTCAAAAAACTGACTACGTCCCTCCTGAACCAGTTAAGGATGGGTCTTTTAAATATTCATTCCATCCGTAATAAGATAGACTACATTAATGAAACCCTAAATCAGCATGAGCTTGACATATTGTGCTTGACTGAAACCTGGTTGTATGAGTCTGATATCGACATTATTCATAATGCTTTGCCTAAGACACATTCTATTATTAGTATTCCCAGGCCTGCTGCAGACTATCCAGAAGGAGGCGTAGCATTCATCTACTCGGAAGCACTTGCAAACGTTTCTCTCATTGACTCAGACCTGACCTCATCTTCATTTGAATTTATGGAAGTATTAATAAATTTCCATCAGAATACCATTAGAATTGCAATTGTCTATCGACCAGGTCATCCGGGCAGAGATCGAGGTTATATGGAGGAGTTTGGGCAGTTTCTTGAAGGGTTTTCTCTTAAACCTGGAGGACTTCTTGTTTGTGGTGATTTCAATTATTGGGTTGGCAGTCCAGAGTCAAAACTATTTTCTTCAGAATTCCGAGGTTATATGGAGGAGTTTGGGCAGTTTCTTCAAGGGTTTTCTCTTAAACCTGGAGGACTTCTTGTTTGTGGTGATTTCAATTATTGGGTTGACAGTCCAGAGTCAAAACTATTTTCTTCAGAATTCCTTGAGTTGATCACCCAGAACAAATTTTTCAATCATGTGAGTAATCCAACTCATGTCCCAGGACATGTCCTTGACTTGATCTTGTCCCCTGTTGGTTGCAGGCGCATGTCAGATGTGGAGGTTGACTCATTTGACCCCCTCATCTCTGATCATGCTCTGATCACTCTTAGTTTTGATGTCCCAAAATCCCCTTCATATAAAAAGGTCATCAGGTTCAGAAATTACAACAATGTTGACCGCCAGTTGATGTGTTTTGAAATTGATCAACGTTTAAACTCCATTGATTCTTCAAGTCTTTCTTCTGGTGAATTGGTTGATATTTACAACAACGAGCTCAGGTCAATTTTTGACCATTATTGTCCTGAGGTAGTAAAAACAATCACTGTACGTGATAATTCTCCGTGGTATGGTCCATCCATTAATTCTTTGCGTAGACAACATAGAAGGGCAGAATGTGAGTGGCGCTTGCAGCAGACCGAAGTAACTCGTTTGCGTTATGTTTTTGCGAGAAGAGCAGTCGTTCACACTGTAAAAGCCCAAAAGGCTAGGTATTATCAAAATAAAGTTGATTCATGTGGTGGTGATAAAAAAAAACTGTCTGCAGTTAAGAACAATTTGGTTGGTCGGAGGAATGTAACTGTTAAACCAACTTCTGTATCTGATGCCCAATTGGCTTCTGATTTTGCTTCATTTTTTACCAGTAAGATATTACGAATAAGAAGTGATTTAGACAGCAGTTCTCCTAGTGAAGCATACTCAGTTGACTTCCAGCCACGGTGCACCAGAGATCATTTGCTTTCAACATTTCATCCGCTGGATGTAAACAAAGTCAAATGTTACATCAGAGAACTTAATAAAACATTTTGCTCACTCGATCCGTGTAACATGTCACAACTACCTGATGTGTATGAGCATGCTGCAGACTTTATCTGCAACATAATAAATAGATGCTTCTTAGAAAGTAATTTTGTGCAGTCTGAGAAACATGCTTTGCTTAGGCCCCTAATTAACCCTTTAAACGCAGAGCGTTGCGTTTGCGATGATCGCCAAAAAGGAAACAACTGCGGATCGTCGCGTTTGCGATTTAAGTTAATTTTGAATAAACGCGGGCAAGGATGTTCCAGCTGGTATTGTCTATCAGTACTGCCACCCTTTAGCTACAATTAGCATACTTGACCTTTGTACTACTGACCTCCGTTGTTGCCAAGTATTGCATTTTTCCCCCCTCCCCCCCCCCCACCGTCCGGCCAGCCTGGCTGTGATATAAGGCAGCGCGCTGACTGCTCAGAACTGTAAATCTGCGCTCTCCTCTCACAAGCAGTTTATGCTAATAGGAAACGCTTGTTTCCCCAGTTGTCACACTAGCTTTATTTCGCGCAGTTTTCCCGTTTAGCGTCAGTTTACTGCAGGCTTTCAAAGTGACATTATGGCGAGTTCTAGCTCTTCCGAGTCAGTGTGAGCGGCCGACAGGAACAAGAATAAAGTGACAGGCGTAAGGCAGAATAAAAGCGTGCCGCAGTTGTCTTTTGGGAAGTACTATGATTGAAAATAATGTAGTATACGTGTTTTTAGCTGTGAAAATGGAAATGTTCGTTGAGTGACGGGAAGACCGCCGCCGCGCTGCATGTCGGCCGTACGCTTCGTTGATTTTAGCCTTATTTTCAGTGCTCATTGTACAAATACGGATTCCAAACTACCTGTACGTTGTAGTATAAAGTTTACTGTGACAGAATGAGGCTGTGGTAGAGGGGAAACCAGGTTGCTGGAGGTGTGAAAGTGAAGATTTTGTTACCCAACTTTGCCAGTCTCCACAAGTCCTTGGGTAGTCCACGAAGGCTCAACACCTGTCTCTGGAGAAAGCTGAATGTAAGTACTATCTGCCATACCAAATATAATGTTCTAGGGTTAATCTCTGATTTTTGGCTAATATTTTCCTACAGGTACTCGGACCACGATCTTATCCCACCACCCAGGGGGGGGGGGGTCGGCTGTCCATGGCCACGTTTTAGGGGTTAAGAAACCTGACCTTGATGTCAAGAGCATGACAAATTTTTGTCCTGTCTCTAACCTGTCTTTTTTATCCAAGATTATTGAGCGAGCCATACTCGATCAACTCTTACCACTACTGGAACACAACAGAGTTGTTCCTGTTGTTCAATCAGCATACAGAAAATACCATTCAACTGAAACTGCACCAACAAGGATTCAGAGTGACTTGGTGGCAAACACTTGTAGTGGGATGTCCTCTCTCCTAGTTCTGTTGGATCTGTCTGCAGCTTTTGATACAGTAGATCATTAACTATTGTTGGATGATCTGTATTTTTATGGCATTCGTGATAGTGCCCTTTTGCTCCTTAAATCATAACTGTTGGACAGATCTCAGAGAGTGGTTGTTGATTACGCTAGCTCTGATTCTACTCCTCTTCTATTTGGAGTCCCTCAAGGATCAGTTTTGGGTCCAATTCTATTTACTATCTACACAAGTAGTTTATCATCTCTACTTGATGCTCATGATGTGTCCTATCATTTTTATGCTGATGACACCCAGCTCTATGTTAAGATGTCATATATCAACGATACTAAGACAAAGTTTGAATCTCTAATGTCTGATATTAAGATTTGGATGGCTAAGAGGAAACTTAAGTTGAATGATGTTAAAACTGAGATCATCATCATCAGAGGAAAAAGAAGGGGTGATGACACTGACATTGCCCTGGCTTTGAACACTGGCGTGTCACAGCTGCATCCAGTCAGTTCTTTTCGAAATCTGGGTGTTTATTTTAATTCTAAGTTAAATTACAAAGAACATATTAATCAGGTTGTAAGAGGGTGTAACATGCATATCAGAAATCTGTACTCTGTGAGAAAATTCCTGAATAGACGGTGCCTCTTAACACTGGTCCATGCAGTGGTCTTGTCTCGTGCTGATTATTGTAATTCACTGTGAGTTGGTCTTCCAAATAATATACTAACAAAAGTTCAGTCTGTGTTGAACAGGGCAGCACAGCTTATCTTTGGTCTCCCCCCTGAGAACCTCAACTACCCCGTTTCTGACTGAGTTGCATTGGTTACCAGTAAAGGCTAGAATTGAATTTATACTGTGTCTTATTACATTCAAGGTTCTTAAGTTTGGTGAACCGAAGTATCTTGCTGAATTGTTAAAACTCCCATCGACACGCCTGGGTGTGATGTTACGCAGTGAAGATGATTCCTTGCGTCTTGATGAGCCAGAAGCCATTCACCAGTCATCTTTCTCTGATCGTTCTTTTGCATATAGAGCCCCTAGATTATATAACAGATTGCCATTGTCCATAAGACAACTCCTACTGTTGAATCCTTTAAGAGACAGCTGAAAGCCTTTCTTTTTTCAAAATGCTATGACCTGGAGAGAGGTACTATGACGGATGATTATAGGGTTTAATTATTGCCACTTTCATGTATATATGATGTAGCTTGTATTATATACAAGAAATGTCACAATTCTTGTAATTGTAAAAATAATGTATGTGTGTCGAGCGCTAGTGAATTCCCAAAAGGAAGAACTGGCGCTTTTGAGAAACAAAAGGCCAGATTATTATTATTATTATTATTATTACTTGTGGTATGGTTAGGTTAGATAAAGTAAGGAACTGTAATTGCTTTCAAGGGTCTGAGGGGACAACACCATGGCGTTCTCAAACCGTGGCAACACGGGTCTTGTGGTGTGCATGCATGAAGGGAGTGGGCAAAATGCTGAGTACCAGTATTTACTGAACATTAAATTTCTGCCCACACAGAGACTGAATAAGTCAAGATACCCACCAGGTGTAATTTACAGTCTGAACAAACTATGTATTAAGAACCGAACTTGCACTAACTGTAGCAGAAAGTAAATAAATAATATAGAACCACTGAAATGGTGAGTTGCCGTCATATGCCATCAATGATATTTCAATTTCCGTTTATGATAAATATGAACAATTCACGCTACGTTATATATACGTGTTCTATTTATACCATTTATATTACAGTATATGACATTACTATGACCCACAGGTTCACACAACAGTGTAGATATTTACAAAAATATGCTTTTAAAACAGAGCGGGGAATGTGTTTGTCCAAATGGTGGTGAACATCTACCGGAATACTAGGCTTTTCAGAAGCACCCCATTATTCCCCTGTACAAAGGAAAAGGGGAAAAAGAAGTGTGTGGTAATCATAGGGGCATTTGTCTTCTTAGTGTAATAGCAAAAGTATATGGTAGGATACTTATTGACAGAGTTAGAGAAATAACAGAGGAATTGGAGAAGAACAGGGAGGTTTTAGGAAAGAAAGAGGTTGTGTAGATCTGATATTCATTCTTAAATCTTTGGTGGAAAAGTTTCTAGAGAAGGGAAAGAAGTTGTATGTGGCCTTCATGGATCTGGAGAAAGCATAAGACAGGGTGGATAGACAAGGATTGTGGAAAGTATTAAGAATACAGTAAGGTCCCGGGTTACGTCAGAGTTCCGTTCCTGAGACATGACGTAAGCCGATTTTGAACGTAACTCGAGTTTTATACAGTACGTCGTATGATTATGCTTACCGCAATGCATCTTACAGATTTTTCAACCATACATTGCATACTATACATGTAATAATCTTATAACAGGTATGTATAAGAAACATAGTCTTTTGAACTGATGATATTTATTGAATAAAATATAAGTTGTACTAGCTAAGAGTCTTCGTCACAGTACCGCACTCGCTGCGGTAACAGCATTTCTCATCGTCATGGCAGCAGAGTTACGCCACCACTGCCTCACCCACAACTGAGTCTGGCTGCCGCTCCCTCACTCTCCCGTCCTTACACACGTGCACACTGCCAACACACATTTTATTCCTATATTCAAGCACTTTTCATACTTCATCATACAATAAAGTTTACTGTAAATTACTGCCGTAAAATATGAAATAACATCATTACCAGCACGATAATGTAAGCATTTCTAACATCAAGTTTGATGGCTTTTTTTTTTTTTCTCACTCGGACAGCAAAATTATTTCAGTGATAAAATGACCGATTACTGTATGGTACTGTAATAAAAGATGCATACTATGTGTCACTACATACCTTCTGACATCAACTTGACTCGTTACTGGGGTTGCGATGTGGAAGGCACTGCATCAGGGGAGTCAGGGACCGGAGCAGGGGAGTCCAGGGCTGAAGCAGGGGAGTCCGGGGGCTGAAGCAGGGGAGTCAGGGGCTGAAGATAGGGAGTCAGGGGTTGACGATGAGGATGAGGTAGCAACTGGTGGTGAAGTTGTGGCTCGGTGTTCAGTTCGCTTGAAAAACTGGAGGGTGAAGACTGCTTGGCGGCATATTTCTTTTCGTCATAGATTTGACGATAACAGGACACTGCATCCTCAATTCCCCTGTACACTTTGGCAAACCTCTCTGCATTTGGGTCCTGATCTTCAAATGCAGCCATTGCTTTTCTAGGAAGTCGAAAGCATTTGCCATTTCCTTAATCTTAAACTGTCTTAGCGGTTCTGCCTCATCACTTTTTTCATCATTTTCCATTTGCTTTCCTAGGTATAGCAAGTCTTCATTACTCAGCTCTTGATCATGTGAATCAACAAGTTCATGTACATCACTCTCGTCTATGTCCAGATTTAAATCGTTTCCAATTTTCACACAGTTGCGCTTGACTTCGTTTATACTGTCTTCATCAAATCCTTTAAAGTCATTTACGAGGTTAGGGCACACTTTTTTCCACACTCCGTGCATATTTGTCTCAGTCACTTCAGCCCAACATTCTCCAATATTTTTAACTGCCTTATAGATGTTGAAATCTTTCCAGAATTCTTTGAGTGTTACTTTACCATTTTCTGTTGCTCGTATTGCCTGTCTGAATGTTTTTCTCAGGTAGTAAGCCTTGAAAGCTCTTATTACACCTTGGTCCATGGGTTGTAGGATTGATGTTGTGTTTGGTGGCATAAACACAACTTTTACATTAGGGTGCAACTCTGTCAGGCTCGAAGGATGACCAGGAGCATTATCAATAATGAGAAGAGCTTTGAATGGCAGATTCTTCATAGCACAATACCGTTCACCCTCTGGCACGAAACACTTTGAAAACCAGTCAATGAAAATTGCACTAGTCACCCAAGCCTTTAAATTACTTTTCCAATGAACTGGTAGGCTAGCTTTAAGGATCCCCTTAAGAGCTCTTGGATTTTCGGAGTGGTACACGAGTAGCGGTTTGAGCTTGAAATCGCCTGCACAGTTTCCCCCAAAAGTAGCGTTAGGCGCTCTTTGGATGCTTTGTGACCTGGCATGGTTTTTTCTTCTTTAGCAATATAGGTTCTGTTAGGCATTCGTTTCCAGTTTAGTCCCGTTTCATCAACATTAAATATAAGTTCTGGAATGTAGCCTTCCTTCTCAATCAACTCCTCCAACTCTTTGAATGTTTTTGCTGCATCGTCATCTGCACTGGCTGCTTCTCCGAAAATTCTTTTGCTGGTTAGGTTTGCTCGAGCCCTGAAACGAGTAAACCAACCTTTTGATGCCACAAATGTCTCGTTGGTCTCACTTTCCTCACTTTTTTTCTTTCTTAAGGTCTTGGTAGAGTGTGCGTGCTTTTTCACAGATTAACTGTTCACTCAGAGGCATGCACCGTTGATTATTGTCCTCAATCCACAGCATTAGCATCCGTTCCATCTCAATCAACAGTCCCGATCTTTGCTTGGTAATCACAGTTGATTGCATGGGAGTTGCACCTTTAACGTGAGTCAAGATACGTTCCTTGTCTTTGAGGATGGTAGCTACGGTAGTACGGCTCATCCCAAGCGCACGCCCGATTGCTGATGCCTTTTCTCCTTTCTCATTACGCTTAATAATATCGACTTTTTCACGTAATGTGATGGTCTTGCGTTTCTTGGAGTCGTTATGGTCACCAGGAAGCTGTCTCTTAGGCATCTTGGAATCAGGATGGCGAAAAACACAAGAAAATGACGGTATCACTGTATCAGGCGGTGGTAGCAGTGAGACTGAGAGCGATTGTTGGTAGTCAAGAGTGAGGCGGGAAAACGCCAGAGACATCTCGCGGTACTTAGCAACACTTCAAAACCCACTCTTTACGTATTTTTTCTTTATTTTCTTATATTTTAAAATTTCCACTCACGGACCGACTGTCGTAACCTTGAATTGACGTAAGTCGATACTGACGTAACCCGGGACCTTACTGTATATGGAGTAGACGGGAAGCTGCTGAATGCCGTGAAGAGTATGTATGAGGGTGCTAAGGCTGCAGTGAGTGTGGATAGTGAACTGAGTGAATTTTTCTATTTGAAGGTTGGATGGAAACAGAGATGTGTCATGTTTCCATGGTTGTTCAATCTGTATATGGATGGGGTTATCAAAGAGATACAAGGTAGGGCAGTGGATGTTGGAGTGGCCTTAACCCCTTAACCGCGGGGTGTCACTTTCGTGACGCTTGGGAGCAAGGGATCATACCGCGGGGCGTCGCTTTTGTGATTCTGTGTTATTTTGAATTCACCCGGGCTTCCAAGTGGGGGCTTGTATCATCTATCATTACTGCCAATGTCCAACACTAGTCAGCACTCCTAATCTCATCTGTACTCCCAACCATTGTTGACAATTTAGCCATTTCTCCCCGTTCTTGACTCCCCTCCCTACCCCCCCTCCATTACTCTATCCTCTCGCCTGCCTGGCCGTGCTACGCTAAGTAAATCTTCCCTGGAATTTTTCACTGATTTCAACCATTGAAATAAGCCCTATGCCCTATTCTTATACCAAATAATATATACAAGAAAGAAATAAGGTAAGTGAGAGTGCCATACACCTGGAACTGGCTAATTATCACCTGACAACACCTCACGTGCACTCGTTCGCTAATTTTTGCTGTTTTTTTCCCCTTGAAATATGCCGTATAATCTATTTTCGTAATAAATATACATATAAGGAGGAAAGGGAGAAGCCTAATTTATAATGTATTGTCTAGATTTCCTGCCAATCATTTCAGTGCTATACATAGCTGTTTCAAGAGCTAACATTGGTAGTCCTGAATATCCCCTAAGTAGGCCTCCACCCGGCCCTCCCTTATCAGTTTACTCTCATCTTCCGAAGTGGAGGTACAGTCACGCGTACTAATTTCTGCTCAGAGGTTACCCCTTCCTTCCCCCCTCTACCCTGGACAGAGGGAAGGGGGGAATCGCGAACAAGGCTACCCCGCCTTCTGCCCCCAACTCCCCCACCCTCCACCTCCAGCTGCCAGTTACTGATTAGACGCAAATTTTCTCATGTCCTGTAAACATGACTAAACTGTCGTCGCACACGCTTTCAACGGCCAAGATTTGGACTATATTTTTAGAATAAATTATTACCGTATTGAACTGCATTTTCAAATTGAAAATATTCACCATCATTGTAATCCAGTGTCGTCCGCTGCACAATTCTGGGTTCCAGTGCTTACCCTTTCACTTCCCCCAGCTGTCTCTCTCTCTCTCTCTGAATTTACTTTTCCCACTCACTCTTTCTTTTTTAATTTATATAACTTTCTCTTTGCTTCTCTCCCCCTCTCCCCCTTCTCTCTCGTTCTTTGTCTTAGTCTTCCCCGCCTCTAACCCCTCCCGTCCCTCCACCTTAGGCCTGATCAGCAGTCAGTTATACCGTCACCGCTCCTTCGTATATCGTGTGCAGGCAACATTTATCACACACACTTAGGTCAAATGTATGGAAAGCTATATATATATATATATATATATATATATATATATATATACAGTAACCCCTCCAATATCCGGATCAATAGAGCCATAGGCAGGTCCGGATAGTGGTCCTGTCCGGATATTGGGCCCCAGCTTATGGACTTGTACTTATGGACCCTAACTCTGAAAAACACCTATACAACTCCCTCTGGACATGCATTGCATCTATTTAAGACCCAAATCACACCAATAAGGGACATAAAAGACTGAAATAAATGCAAAAGAACCATAAAATGAGGTTTTAGAGGTGAGTTTATACAATATTAAACATTCTGGGTACTTACAAGTCCCTTGCTCTTGGACTGGTTTGAACCGCCAGTTTGCAGTCCACAGTTAATCCTCTGCACTCTAAATTCTAATTTCTTAACACTGCACAACACTGTAAATTCCCGTGTGTTCTAGTGGCAAGGTATTGCAGTTTATTCACTGTTTATTCACAAAAAACAAGCACCTGTGGCTTGCACTGTTATGAGTATCTGCTCTTCATCGGAGTTAAGCTGTGACTGTTGATGTTGGTGGGGTAACAGAGTTGCCAGATCGCAACAGCCACATTACCAATCTCCTCAACTTTCATTGTCAAATATAACTTTTCATTACCAAATTCGTAAAGCTAGCATATATTCTTCACTAATTATATATACAAGTGGAAATACATGTAATCACTCTCCTTATAACTAACACCATGTTGATTATTTTCACACTATGTAGGGTAGCAGATTAATCAGAGAGAGCAAGCAATCCACCATCTCCATCCTGTGTATCCTCATACATGTGAAAAATCCATTTGGTAATGCATTATTCTAATTCATTACCAAACGAATTTTTCATTACCAAATTGGCCCACACTTGGTAATGAAAAATACCAAATGGCAACCTGACAGGGGAGGGGGGAGGGGGAGGAAGGAAGGGGGGAGGGGGAGGAAGGAAGGGGTGAAGGGACCATGGTGTAACAGCTGTTTGGCGCCAGGCAGGAATTTCAAATTATGGGAGGGAAAAAAGTCAGATTTTTTTTTATTTTTTTGCGGTTTTTGGCCCATTTTGGGAATATTGGATCCCAGGAGGATTATGTCCGGTTAGTGGGGATGTTCGGATATTGGGCGTTCGGATATTAGAGGGATTACTGTATATATATAATTGTATTTCTCATTATGTGCCAAGTTCAAATAGAGAACACCAGACCAATATTCGTAATTTTTATTAGAGTGACCGTTCCACTTCACATAGCTGGGTAGCTGGGCTTATAAACTGCACACACACACACACACACACACATACACACACACACACACACACACACACGACTTAAATTTTGCACTGACAGCGTGGCGACTACAAATATAGTCATTCTAACAACTGGATCTGCTGGCTCCAAACCTTCCCTGTCCCAGTCAAACTCCTCATTCAACACCGGTTATTGAATGAGGAGTTTGACTGGGACAGGGAAGGTTTGGAGCCAGCAGATCCAGTTGTTAGAATGACTATATTTGTAGTCGCCACGCTGTCAGTGCAAAATTTAAGTCGTGTGTGTGTGTGTGTGTGTGTGTGTGTGTGAAGTTTATAAGCCCAGCTACCCAGCTATGTGAAGTGGAACGGTCACTCTAATAAAAATTACGAATATTGGTCTGGTGTTCTCTATCTGAACTTGGCACAATGAGAAATACAATTATATATATATATATATATATAAATTAGCTTTCCATACATGTGACCTAAGTGTGTGTGATAAATGTTGCCTGCACATGATATACGAAGGAGCGGTGACGTTATAATTGACTGCTGATCAGGCCTAAGGTGGGGGGACGGGAGGGGTTAGAGGCGGAGAAGACTTAAGACAAAGAACGAGAGAGAAGGGGGAAAGGGGGAGAGAAGCAAAGAGAAAGTTATATAAATTTAAAAAGAAAGAGTGAGTGGGAAAAGTAAATTCAGAGAGAGAGAGAGAGAGAGAGAGAGAGAGAGAGACAGCTGGGGGAAGTGAAAGGGTAAGCACTGGAACCTAGAATTGTGCAGCGGACGACACTGGATTACAATGATAGTGAATATTTTCAATTTGAGAATGCAGTTCAATATGGTAATAATTTATTCTAAAAATATAGTCCAAATCTTGGCCGTTGAAAGCGTGTGCGACGACAGTTTAGTCATGTTTACAGGACATGAGAAAATTTGCGTCTAATCAGTAACTGGCAGCTGGAGGTGGAGGGTGGGGGAGTTGGGGGCAGAAGGCGGGGTAGACTTGTTCACGATTCCCCCCTTCCCTCTGTCCAGGGTAAAGAGGGGAAGGAAGGGGTAACCCCTGAGCAGAAATTAGTACGCGTGACTGTACGTCTGTTTCGTCTTGCTGACTTCAGGGACTTTTTCACCCCCATGCAAAGGGCCCTGTGACCTTTACCCCCTACTAAACCTCATGTGGAAAGAGGTAAAGGGCTGACAATTGATAAAAGAGCGACTACGATCTTTCTATTGAGTAAAACAGTGCAAGTGGAATTGTAAATAATTGTAAACAGCAAGTGAAAGTAATGAATGTAAATATACGTGAACAATGGAAAATAGTTTTATAAGTTACTTCAAGTGACAGTGCATAATACAGTGTAAATACAATAGAAATGTAAATAACGTAAATAAAATAGAGAACGTAAATAGAAATGTAAATGAGTAGTATTATAAGAATACGAGTATATACCCTAGGAGTAATGAAAGTGAAAGTTTCACTCTAGCGTGTCTGAATACTATGAGTTATGAGAGTGAAGATGAAAGTGACATTCACTCTCAATACTAGTATACAGGACGAGAAAGTGAATGCTACGTATTTTACTGAAAGAAATTGAATCCCTACAGTGACAATAAACTAATACTGCTGAAGGAAACTTATGGATAAAGACGGTAGATATATATAAGTGTTATATAGTAATAGAAATATAAAGTGTGAGGGGTTTTATGAATAATAAATGACAGAGTACCAAGAGCGAAATAGCGCAAGTGGGAAGGTCATACACGCTCGTAATTTTCATTGCTTTCACAGTGTTTTTTTTTTTTAGTATGGATCCCAAATTACTTGAAAATCATAGAGTAGTGTTTATAGTGTTAATATCTGGCTGTGGTAATCATATTACGGGTTGTCGGGAAGTGTAAAGTGGAGACTTCGTTACCCAACTTCAGAGGTCTCCACAAGTCCTACGGTAACTGACGAAGGCTCAATAAACATTCCAGGAGAAAGCTGAAGGTATGTGCCATAAGCATATGTAATTTTAATATTCTAGGACTAATAACTGATTTTTGGCAAATATTTCTTAAGAGTCTGTCGGAGCCCGAATAACCCCGCGGAACATGCAAAACATCGGTAAACATGCCCGCAGTGTAGGGGGTAATGAGAGAGGGCAGTGTTTAGAAACTCCCTGTACTGCTGTTTGCAGATGATACTGTGTTATTAAGTGAAGATGAAGGGGAGCTGCAAGGCTTGGTGGATGAGTCTGGGAGAGCATATAAGAAACGGAATCTAAGGGTGAATGTAGGGAACAAGGTCAGTAAGAATACCAGGTCTCATCACCCAGTGGTACTACGCATATGTGGTGACGTCACAGTGTATAAGACTGTCTACTCCCATTTTTCTCTTCACTTTTCCCACTCACCCCCCAGCCTCTGCTGGGGGGTGAGCAGGGTGGGGGGGGGCTGCTCTTGTGACAGCCGTAGGAGAGAGGTACTGTAGAGGCAGACATATCGAGACTTCAATTTTTTTTTTCTTTTTTTAGATCTGTTCAGTACTGTGTTGGCTCTTATTATTTTGTTCTAGTTATCATCAGATGAATTTCCCTAGATCAGAAAGAGACTGTGGAGTGAAAGGGGTAGTGGAGTTACCATAGCTAAAGTATTATGAGAATGATGTAATGGTGATGAAGAGTTCATAAAATTCTTTATGATGCTCTCAGAATACTTTCATCTCCCTTCAGTTCCTTGAACAATCACGTATTCTATGCTTTAATATAATTAACTGAAGCATGGAAGCTGAAGTTAGGGTATACAATATGCCCCACTGAGCAGAGACCTGAGAGAAAGGACGGGAAAGAAAGAAGGTAGAGGAAGGAAAAGTGGGGGGATAGTTGCCAAACATTTCCAGAATACTGAACACCTCATATTAATTTAATCCTACTGTATGTAAATATCTATTAGAATGCACATCAGGTCGAACAATAAAGGTGATTGCTAAGCTTATCATTTAAAATTGCCTTGACATGGGCGGGAGATGAAACAGTTTATATTGTGGAAAAATATGAACATTAGAAACTCACGACTAGTTACTCTTTTTTGTCAAATTTTGCTAAATGAATGCATGATTGAGTATTTATTCATTATATTTAAGTGTTATACCCCACAAATATATACATGCATAGCAATACACAATAAAGCTATCACAGAACATAAGATGAAGCAATTATCACTATCACTGTCCGCCGACCTCTTCTAAGGTGTCTCCACGCTGTGACGGTGTATGTGAGCTGGATATAAATATGCCCTTGTATGACATGACATGGCAGTCTTATTGGCCTTGGTAGGGAAGAGTAAAGTTATGGTCTTCGAGAGAAGTGAAGTCAGTGAATGTACAGTGAGGCTGGATGAGGAGGAAATGGAAAATGTGAGTACAGTAAAACCTCTACAATTCGGTATAATACATGTGCAAGTCTTGCCGAGTTAGCCTATTTGCCGAGTTGTAGGGACGAACTTTAAGTTTTCCCCCAGCACACACACACAAAAAAGGAAAAAATGGAAAAAAAAGTTAAATGTTTTTACAATAAACAGTAAAAACTGCCTTACCATGATTCCACGCAGTTGTAGGGTGTATTGCAGGCATGGAGGAGGACTTTTGGTAGTTTTTGGAGGTGATAGGGGGGCTCAAGATCACTTTTGGGCACATCTTTACTGTACTGTACTTGACAATGTACACTATGTAAAGAACAATTAACACTATAATGGCCATGCTGTAATGTATTTATGACTTGTACTATACTGGGGAACTAAAGACTAAACACCTAAACATTACTGTACAGAACTTATTCACTAAACACTGAGGTAGCACTGGGAGACGCCGTGGTTAGCTTCTGCAGGTACAATCCACTTAAGAGTGCGTAACACTTAGTCACAAGCAGAGCGAGTGAGGAGAGAATGCAACACGGGCAGCGGACGAAGGCAAACTGGCCTACATGTGGCGCACAACAGGCTTTGTTTACATTCCCATGCACACGTGATGCCGGGTTACTCTTGCTGAATGTCGGTACAACTCGGCATCTTACCGAGTTGGGGGAAGTTTTGCCGACTATCTTCCTCTCACGTGTGCATTTTGGGGAATTTTTGAATTTTGATTTTTTAAATCAATATTTTGGAGCCTTCCCGAGTTGTAGAAGTTTCCGACTTGAAGGGTGCCAAATTGTAGAGGTTTTACTGTATTTTTAAGTACAGTGGATACTCAAATTTTGATGGGGATATGTACCAAAAAAACGCATCGAAATTGAAAACATCGAAATTTAAACTGAAGTTCTCATGGGAAAAATTAGTTTGGGTCGGAGGCCTCCGAACCTAACTATCTAAAATCATGATTTTTTGCCCACAGCCCCTGTAAACTTTATGAACTATAATTGTGGTTAAGTAACTGTAGTTCTGCATTGTATTGCCATATTGTCAGCAAGTGTACACTTGGTGTATTTCTGCCCTTTCCTGTATTGCCATTTCTCCTTTGGCTGCGAAGATTTAGAGGTGCCAGGCTGCTCTCATCCATTACCACTGCTACCCAAAGAACCACTCTTGCTTGCCATCTTGAAACAGGTAAGTTGTGACGAAAATACAAAGAAAATACATACAACTAAATTGCAGTGAAATGCATGTCCACATATGGAAGGTACAGGCTGAAAGTGCAGCACTTGGCTGTAGAGGGCTGGCTGCTGGCAGGACAGTAGAGGGCTGGCTGCTGGCAGGACAGTCGCAAGATGGCCGCCGACAATAGAGCATCGCCTTGCACATGGCTTGCTGTTGTTGGTGCCTACTCCCATCTGGAAGCTCTTGTCCTTAAACAACATGACTATTTTTTTTCTCAGTCTCTATTGTTCATTTGTATGTTGCTTCTTATATTCATAATTACCGTACTTCTCTTCATTTCAGTATTCTGCCTACTGTACAGTGTTTGCTACCACCTGTAAATCATTGTTTTAGTATTTCTACCACTGATTCTCTTCCTATAATTTCTCTTGGTATATCTTCGAGTTATTAAAGTATTGATTAATTAATAATAAGTATATTTATAGAATGACGGGGAATCGTCCAGGGTGCGAATTGTCCTGACGGGAAATTGTCCATGTTTTGACGGGGAATTATCTGATGGGCGAATTGTCTCGGAACCACATCATCGCATGCTTCATGTCTATCTATCTATCTATTGCCAGACGCCTCAATCCCGTTTGGGGTGGCCACAAACAAATCGCCTCCAAGTCGCCCTGTCCCCCGCCATTTCACTGCCCTGCTCCCAACTCACACCCCCCTCTCTCATATACCTCTCCACCCCATCCCTCCATCTCATCCTCGGCCTCCCCCTCCCTCTTCCCCCCTCCACCTCACTCACATACACTCTCTTCATCATCTCCATCCTCTCCACATGGCCAAACCACCTCAGTGTGTTCCTCATAACGCTTCCTATCACATCCACATCCACACCACAACGCTCCTTTATATCCTCATTCGTCAGCCTGTCTCTCCACGTGACTCCACAGGCTCCTCTTAAATAACTCATTTCCACTGCTCTCACTCTTGACTTGTGTCCTTCCAACAATGTCCAAGCTTCACTTCCGTACGTTAGAGTTGGTATCACAATACCAGTACTTCATGTACTGTATGAATAAATGATGTTGATTTTCATTCTCTTCTTGACACATCACATACAATATTAGGTTAGGCTTATACTTTTTTTTATAATTTTCCTTCACTTCTAGCATTTTGGTTTGCATCAAAAATATTATCTTTGCTTGTTTTGGTTGGAGTCTGGCCCTGAGAGCACATGTCACATACGATTAGGTTCATACATGTTCTTAAAATTTTCCTTCACTTCTACCATTTTGGTTCGCATCAAAAATATTATCTTTGCTTGTTTTGGTTGGAGTCTGGCCCTGAGAGCACGTCACATACAATATTAGGTTAATGCATATTTTTTCTTATAATTTTTCTTCACTTCTAGCATTTTGGTTTGCATCAAAAATATTATCTTTGCTTGTTTTGGTTGGAGTCTGGCCCAGAAAGCATCGAAACAAGTGACTTTGCATCAAAAAATAAGGTAGGCAGACCACTCCAAAATGCAACAAAATTTGATTCATCGAATTCTAAACTGTCGAAATTTGAGATTCCACTGTACTTGGGTAGTCTGATGAGTAAGGATGGAAGTTTAGAGGATGAAGTGCTTGAAAGGGTACAACAAAGAAGAATGGTTGCTGGTTCCTTGAAAGCAATGATATGAAACAAGGAAGTGAACATGGAAGTGAAAAAGTTACTACATGACAGTATTGTGATACCAATTCTAATGTATGGAAGTGAAGCTTGGACCTTGTTGGAGGGACACAAGTCAAGAGTGAGAGCAGTGGAAATGAGTTACATGAGAGGAGCCTGTGGAGTCTCATGGAGAGACAGACTGACAAACAACGATGTGAAGGAGTGTTGTGATGTGGATGTGGATGTGATAGGAAGCGTTGGGAGAAACACACTGAGGTGGATTGGGCATGTGGAGAGGATGGAGAGTGAGACTGACGAGAGTGTATGTGAGTGAGGTGGACGGGAGGAGAGGGAGAGGGAGGCCAAGGATGAGATGGAGGGATGGAGAGGAGAGGTATATGAGAGAGGAGGGTGAGCTGGGAGCAGGGCAGTGAAATGGCAGGGGACAGGGTGACATGGAGGTGATTTGTTTGTGGCCACCCCTTACGAGATTAAGGCGTCTGGCAATGGATAGATGGAATACAATAATGACAAGAACAAATTTTTAAATTAAGATATAGCCACATTTCTAGAATGTTTCTCACATCTCTAGACATAAATCACTAGCTTAATCATGTGACATAACACTTAATTTCTAGAATGTTCCTCACAACTTAAGATATAAACCACTCAGCTAATCCCAAGGCATAACACATAAATTCTGGAATGTTCCTCACATCTGCATATATAAACCACTAAGCTAATCCACCCAACACACCAGGGAGATAAATGGACCAGCCTCCTCTGCTACATTATAATGGCATCATAATTTTATAAATGCCAAAACCAGCAGGAAGGATTGTTGAGGTTAGATTAGGAAAAATTATTAGGTTAAGATAAATGTTGTAAGGATCAGTTAAGGTAAGTTAGGTAGGACTGGCAAAATTAGTTTCGATATGGTCAAGGTTAGGTTAAAATAGGTTAGGCTGGATGAATTAGGTTAGGTTACAAAAATTTAGGTTAGGTAGGGTATGGGCAGGCTAGAATTAACAAGGGTATGTTACAATCACTGGGCTGGGTTTGGACAAATCACCACTGGTGAGGGAAAATTTGTGCCAAAATAGTATTAGAAGATGGCGTCCATCTGTCTCGCATACAAGATGGTGTCTGTTGAAACTTAAAAATACACTCGGGGAAAAAAAAAAAAAAAAAAAAATCAGTGTAACAGAAAGAGAACGGGAGGGGGGCAAAACAAGATGATTTTGTGTCTCCTTGATGATTATATATCACCCTGAGCTCCCACACAGGCACCCATACATACTATATATGGTATTTACCTCACATCTGCCATAACACTGTACACAGCAGAAATATTAGTAGTGAAGTTTAATTCATCATCATCATCATTATCCATGGCAAGTACGGTGATGCAGAGCTATGGAAAACCATCACAGGTAAAATCAGCCTTACAACCAGCTATTGTTCTGTTATCACAAACTAAAGGAGCAAAACCTGGATTCAAATCTGAACCAGATCAGGCTCTGCCCCATGATCTATCTATGAGTACAAACAGAAGAGGACTTAATTAGAGTCAAATGCCCCATGATCTATCAATGAGTACAAACAGAAGAGGCCTTAATTAGAGTCAAATGTGCTAATTTGTTAATGTTCTATTCATGACACAAACTGTAATGCTCATTTTTGTACTGAATCATCACATAATATAACAGTATTATTATGGATGAAATACACAAATATGAAAAGCACTGAAGGGAATATACACTGGATATTGGTTTGACCAGCTATTGCTTACATTCAAGCCTGCTGCTCACTCACGGACAGTGGCTTCCCCACTCTGGTATCCTACTTGTCAATAATCCTCTCCTTAGATGAGGCCCAAGTAATCAGGGCCAAATTAAATTTTTTGGGGGACTGTAGGCTAAAGCAGATACTGGGGCTCCTACCCAGGGAAGGGGCCCCCATCATGAGGTCTTGTGTGATGCCAGTCACTGTAATTTTATCATTTATTAATCCATTTGATTTTTTTTTTTTTTTTTCAATGGTGGGGGCCTTGGCTGGGAGGTATTCAGCCTAGTGATTAATCTACCCCTGCAAGTAACCTCTTGACTGGGCATGATTAGTTAACACCAAGCCATTGTGAAGGACTGTCCTGTCTTAACATGGGCACTGTCTTTAAAATCACAGTGTGAATCCTTGTTTGTGATGCCATCCCATAATATGGGCACAGCACATCTTGTGTCATAGTAGATCACACTTTGAAAACCTATTGGTGGCATCATGCATCCATCCATTACCCAATCTTATGTTACCACATGAGGACCATAGGAACCCGGGGCTAGGCAAGTTGGTCCTGACATTTAAGATGAGAGTGACCAGCCTCACTCATCCCTGTGTGGCATTATGTGAGCAATAAACCTCAACCACCCCTTGGATATAAACCTACACCAGCTCAATCCAATTGGAGCGGCTTAATTACCCATTAAACCACCAGGCCCCATAATTTGGTTATATGGTTACCACCCATTTGGCTTGTCACTCAGTGTAGAATCACCCATAGGCAGAAGGAAGAGGAAAATATGAAGGAAAGAAAGACAGAAGAGGTTGCAAGGATGAGAGGAAAGGGCAGACACCCAAAGCAGTACTACATCAAGTGAGTGGATGGTGAGTGCTCCCTCCCACCACCAACTGGTGGCATCCAGCCACCATAAATGATCATCACATCGTACCTCAAAAACAACATAGCTATACTTTCAATTCCTCTTCCTTCTGTCCATAGGTGACTCTACACTGAGTGACAAGCCAAACTGTTTCCTGTATATATAACCAAATTATGGCGCCTGGTGGTTTAGTGGGTAATTAAGGCGCTCCAACTGGACTGAGCCGGTGCAGGTTTATATCCAAGGGGTGGTTGGAGTTTACTGCTCACATAATGTCACTCAGGGATGAGTGAGCCTGGTCACTCTCATCTTAAATGTTAGGACCAATTTGCCTAGCCCTGGGCTCCTACGCTCTTCTTGGGGCAACACTGGATTAGATGATGAATGAATGAATATACTTTCAACAGATTCCCCGGTCTTTTCCATTCACAGCCACTAAAACTTTATCATATCTTGCCCTTTTGCCAAGTTCCATCATACCCTCTGATTATTTGCCTTCATACTATCAGGTATTTAGCTGGATGTAAGGTATTATTACACTGCACATCTCCTAGTGCATGGTGATTTGAGTGAGAAAATACACCATGTCAGTGAAAAATACATACCGCAAATATATAATGAACTAATGCTATTAAGGGTGACATCTCTTACTCGATTTTTGCCCATTATTTTTCATGGGATACTTGACATTAGTGATCTAAGCACCCAGCTAGTGCTCCACCTTGCGATTAAAGTACCCCCCCCCCATGACAAAAATAAAAGAAAACTTAAAGCAAAAGTACCATAAAAATTGTGTTCCATTAGACCTGCCCCAGTAAAGTGAAAATAAAGATTACTCTCACAACAAGGTGGAGCACTTGCCATGTGCTTAGACATCATTATCCCATAATAAAATGTCACACAATAAGGTAAGTTGCTGCCCATAAAGACGAACAATACATATATGTACACTATTTTTGTGTACAGATGTTGTGCAGGATATAGTGCACCTTGATGCCCAGTTTACTGTGTACTAAATGAATGCCCTGTACTGCTGTACAACTATCACAGTGAACAGCCCTCTCCTCATACAAAGCACCCTCAATATAACCAACTAATTTGTACCAGACCCTTGACATTATAGCCAAACACCATGCTGTTCAGTAATTTCCCAGGCATTGTGACTTTTACCGAACAAAGATTGTTAAATATACAGCACTGTTCGGTCATATACTCATACACAATAACATACAGGTAGGTCTAAATGATTTTCTCAATAAATGCTCTATTTACTAACAGACGTGTTTATTCTTACCTTTCTGGGAGTAATTGCACTGCAAATAAAGACTGCAAATAGGCTTTATATAAATTATATATTTATTCTGATCGTTCAGGAAATAATTGCACTGCAAACAGGCCGTGGATAAATCTCTGTACATTTATCATTCAGTATTTAAAAGGAAAGTGTAGGTAACAAAAACTCACACTGTACATTGCCTGTTACATTACAGTAAATACTACATATCAGAGAATAGCAAAGAACACAGTAAAGAACAGCTGCATGTACATTAAACATAAACTGCATTCCACCACCGGCACAGATAGTCACTGATAACCACTACAATTTTGCACTATATTACTGCCTATACACTACTGTACATTTGTTGTTTAGTATTTACAGGGAAAGTGTGTGTAAACTCACTGTACATTAACTGTCATATTACAGTAAATATTACATAACATAGTATATACAGAACAGCTGCATGTACATTAAACATGTGTTTAATGCACACACAGTGTGTGAATGGGGGGGGGGGGACACCATGCTGGTGGGTGTTTCCTGCACGTCCAATCTATCACCAAAGTTTGTTAAAAGATCATAATGCTTTGCCAACTCAAAGTGGTGTTAAAACTGAAATTCATTGAAAGAGGGTTTGTTATATCAAGGGTTTACTGTATCTAGAGTTTCACATTATTTTATCACTCATGGTTAATGGTGTCTTCACTCAGTTGATCGTATGACACACTGCATGAGGGGTCGCCTGCCACAAGTACCAACAGTAGCTAAAGGGGCACTACAGACCAAAGCACTCATTTTTTTTTTTCCCCCCTACAACCCACTTTTTAAAATTTTCCATTACACTCTCAAACCAGCCTAAGAGATAAAACATGTCTTCTCCCTCACTTGTTAATGAACGGCACCATGCCTGGATACGGCCATATGCTTAAAGCTAATGTAGGGCCTTTCCTAAGGGCCCTATACCAAAATGGTATGCTAAATGGTTAAGCAGGGAAAGACTTTTCCTCAATTTGTAGGGGTTGTTCCAAAATTTTTATAAGGGTAGGCATGGTATGGCTTTCGCAAACCCTGTATTTAATTATTCGTAACAAAAGTAATCACTCCAATATCCGACATAATAGAGCCATAGGTAGGTCCGGATATTGGTTCTGTCCCTATATTGGGCCCCAGCTTATGGACTTGTACTTATGGACCCTAACTCAGAGAAACACCTATACAACTCCCTCTGGACATACATAACACCTATTTAAGACCCAAATCACACCAATAAGGCACATAAATGACTGAAATAAATGCAAAAGAAACATAAAATGAGGGTTTAGAAGTAGGTTCATACAATAATAAACATTCTGGTGACTGGCTCCTGGACTGGTACTTATGGACCCTAACCTAGCCTAACTCAGAAAAACACCTTCCTACTGCACATGCATAGCTCCTAACACCCTATTCACACCAATAAAGGACATTAAAGAGTGAAATGAGGTAAGTATAGTATGGAAAAAAGTACAGTATGAAACATTCTGCCTACTTACAGCAAGTCCATGGCCATCTCGATGAATAACCGCCTCCTCTCGGACTCTGACAGTAAGAAGGATTTCCTGAAGCACTTGCAG
This sequence comes from Coenobita brevimanus, assembly GCF_032717465.1. NCBI lineage: Eukaryota > Metazoa > Arthropoda > Malacostraca > Decapoda > Coenobitidae > Coenobita > Coenobita brevimanus. The sequence goes on along the minus strand of NC_136965.1, from coordinate 17,641,391 downwards.
TACACTATTCCTGAAGTCTTGCACTGAACTTAGTCAATCACACACAGAAGTCCGTTCTCTTCACAGTGTGCACTCTTGTCTAACTAATGCTCCTTTGTAACTTACTAAGTGTTGCACTTTAACTTTTCCCATTCTTCTAATTTTCCAAAACCAAAACAAACAAGTCTATTTACGTTAAATTTTTTTTCAATTGACTCTTTTTTCTCACAACTGTAAATCCTTAACACAACACACTGTTTTTTTCACTGCACAACACTCTAAATTCCCGTGTGGTCTAGTGGAGAAGTTCTTGCTGTTTATTCACTGCCAGAGTCCGAGAGTATCACTGGCAGGTGACCTAGGGGTGCATCGCTGGGTCGTGGTGATGGCGTACCCACTGCAGACGACTCTGAAGACAGCCGCAAACTCACGTCGAGCGGTGACTCCACCGTGGTTGATGTGCTGGGCTATGGCTCGGAGCATGAGGGCCTGTCTTGGGGAGGCAACGGAGTGGAGCCAGTGCTGGGCACAGCGGGGGTCACGGGCCTGAAAAAACTGTCAATCGTTGATTGACGCAAGGAACGACGATTGATGATGCGCTGCCTGAAAGCACGCACATCCTCCACGAGTCCCAAGGGCCCCATCTCCCTGTCGCAGTCCGGGTGTTCCAGGTAGTCTAGGACGAACTCTAGATGTTCCCGAAGTGCGCTCAGCTTGGGGATGGCTGGAGTAGTGTCCTGCTGAGAGGAATCCGCATCATTGTCACCTTCCTCGTCGGAATCTTCAAGTTCGGTACTGACACCTGCAACTGAAGACGCGATCTCGATATCAGACAATGTCTGATACCCAGGATCGCCCTCGTCGTCATCCAACCACTCACGAACATCGTCCACATCAACATCGTCGCCGTGCATACGTAGCCATACATGGAAGTCATCTATGTCAAATCCTAGAAAATCGTACTCCACATCCGTTCCGAGAAGCAGACGAGACCAACCACTTTCCAGAGTCTTCACAGGGACTTCCTCCCATGCACTAGCCCAGTTGTACAGCACAGACTTGATGTTGCAGCGGCGAAGGTTTTCCAAAGTCCGCTTGCCTCGTGTGTCCCGTCCTTCCCTGCGCTCGTCCTCGTCCTCGAGAACAACCATCACCTCGTCCAGGAACTTCCAACGGTATAGGCGCTTTGTTGCCACGATCACTCCTTCGTCCATTGGTTGGATGAGAGCAGTCATATTAGGTGGCAGAAACATGCACCTAATACGGCCATTTTCAGCAACCAAGTCCTTGTCGCACGGGTGGGCAGGTGCATTGTCGAGGAGAAGGAGGGCCTTTACCTGGTCACGCGGGATTCCCAGTGTCTTCATCTGGTAATGGATGACCTCCTTGACGAAGTGGCAGTGGAACCAGTCTTTAAAGATTACAGCTGTACACCATGCCTTCAAAGAATGGTACCAGACGACAGGAAGGACATCCATCACCCCACGAAGGCACTGAGACTGCTTTGCGCAGCCAACAACAACGGGCTTAGGCCGGTGCATGCCGTTAGCATTGGCACAACACAAAGCAGATATCCGTTCCTTGGAGAGCTTGCGGCCAGGTACACGCTTCTCCGTCTCCTCGGCTAGAGTGTTCATTGGCAGCGAGCGATAGAATAGGCCAGTTTCATCTGCGTTGTAGACTTGACCGAGAGTGAGGCCCTCCCTGTCGATCAAGCCCTTCACCTTGTGCCGAAACTCGTCAACTCCATCCTCGTTAGCGTCCAATGCTTCGCCATGTGCTTTACGGTTGGTAAGACCATGCCGTAACTTGAACGCAAAGAGCCAACCCTCGGATGCCTTGAAGTCTAGGGCGTCGTGAAGCCTGGCGAACTTCTCAGTAGCAGCCTTCAGCTCCGTTCCACGTACCATCACACCAGCAGCACGTTGTTGTCGATACCAAATCAACATGGATCGGTCGATTTCTGCAAACTTGGGGGTAAACATAACCTTCCTCTCCACGCTGCGTTTGCTTCTCGACGAGAAGTCAGCCGTGTACTGCATGAGTTTGTCTCGGGATCTCTTAATATCGAACAAAGTAGACCGTGCCAGGTTAAACTCGTGGAGAATGCGGGAAGAAGACCACCCCGCATCTACTTTCTCCAATATCTCCCGTTTCTTCTCCAGAGTCAACACCACTCTCTTCCTTTTCTCAGGTGGCGGGGTCATCATCACACACACTAAGAGGAGGCCCAAGAGCAGCAGGAGTCTTTTATGACATTTGGTAACTACAAAGAAGTTACAAAGTCTTTTATGACATTTGGTAGCAGCGAACGTATACGAACCTCGTCAACGAATCAACAGTGAATTCCTACAAAATATCAAGATTGAAAACAAAAAAATACCTCTCACAACCAACAACACAACCAGCTCCTGACAGTATTCTCTCCAACCAGCCCCCTCCGTCTCCCCGATCATCACGCTGATGTAGAGGTGAAGAAGTCACACGACGCCTTGCAAGTACAGTAATCACTCTAATATCCGGACGCCCAATAACCGAACATCCCCACTAACCGAACCTTATCGTCCTGGGATCAAACATTCCCAAAATGGTCCGAAAATCCAAAAAAATTGGAAAAAAAACCGATTTTTTGCCGTCCGTAATTTGAACTTGCCGCGCGCGCCGCGTGAGAGCATTGTTTTGGTTCGTCATTCCTCCGACGTCCGATAGAGCGCCGCTGCATCATCCCCACTTCCCGCCTGTCTCTCACCGCGACTGGACCTGCACTGTTCGTCATGGCTGCCCACGTGCTCGCTTTTGTGGTGGTGCCGTACTTGCTGCAAGGCCTCCTGCTGCTCTCTGCCCTACTCTTAGTGTGTGTGATGATGGCCCCGCCTCCTGAGAAAAGGAAGAGAGTGGTGTTGACTCTGGAGAAGAAACGGGAGATATTGGAGAAGGTTGATGCGGGTTGGTCTTCCTCTCGCATTCTCCGCGAGTTCAACCTGGCCCGGTCGACTTTGATATCAAGCGTTCCCGAGACAAGCTCATGCAGTACACGGCTGACTTCTCGTCGAGAAGCAAACGCAACGTGGAGAGGAAGGTTATGTTTACTCCCAAGTATGCAGAGATCGACCGCTCCACGTTGATTGGGTATCGACAGCAACGTGCAGCTGGTGTGATGGTACGTGGAACGGAGCTGAAGGCTGCTGCTGAGAAGTTTGCAAGGCTTCACGACGCCCTAGACTTCAAGGCATCCGAGGGTTGGCTCTTCGCGTTCAAGTTGCGACATGGCCTTACTAACCGTAAAGCACATGGCGAAGCATTGACGCTAACGAGGATGGAGGGACGAGTTTCGGCACAAGGTGAAAGGCTTGATCGACAGGGAGGGCCTCACTCTCGGTCAAGTCTATAACGCTGACGAAACTGGCCTATTCTATCGCTCGGTGCCAACGAACACTCTCGCCGATGAGACGGAGAAGCGTGTACCTGGCCGCAAGCTTTCTAAGGAACGGATATCTGCTTTGTGTTGTGCCAATGCTAACGGCATGCACCGGCTTAAGCCCGTTATTGTTGGCCGTGCAAAGCAGCCTCGGTGCCTTCGTGGGGTGATGGATGTCCTTCCTGTCGTATGGTACCATTCTTTGAAAGCATGGTTCACAGCTGTGATTTTCAAAGACTGGTTTCACCATCACTTCGTCAAGGAGGTCATACATTACCAGACGAAGACACTGGGAATTCCTCGCGACCAGGTAAAGGCTCTCCTTCTCCTCGACAATGCACCTGCCCACCCGTGCGACAAGGACTTGGTTGCTGAGAATGGCCGTATTAGGTGCATGTTTCTGCCACCTAATACGACTGCTCTCATTCAACCAATGGACCAAGGAGTGATCGTGGCAACAAAGCGCCTGTACCGTCGGAAGTTCCTGGACGAGGTGATGGTGGTTCTCGAGGACGAGGACGAGCGCAGGGAAGGACGTGACACTCGAGGCAAGCGGACTTTGGAAAACCTTTCGCCGCTACAACATCAAGTCTGCGCTGTACAACTGGGCTAGTGCATGGAAGGAAGTCCCTGTGAAAACTCTTGAAAATGGTTGGTCTCGTCTGCTTCTCGGAACAGATGTGGAGTACGATTTCCTAGGGTTTGACGTGGATGACTTCCATGCACGGCTACGTACGCACGGCGACGATGTTGATGTGGACGATGTTCGTGAGTGGTTGGACGACGACGAGGGCGATCCTGGGTATCAGACGTTGTCTGATATCGAGATCGCGTCTTCGGTTGCTGGTGTCAGTCCCGAACTTGAAGATTCCGACGACGAAGGCGATGATGATGCAGACTCCCCCAGCAGGACACTACTCCAGCCATCCCCAAGCTGAGCGCACTCCGGGAACATCTAGAGTTCGTCCTAGACTACCTGGAACACCCGGACTGCGACAGGGAGATGGGGCCCTTGGGACTCGTGGAGGAAGTGCGTGCTTTCCGGCAGCGCATCATCAATCGCCAGAATCGTCGGTCCTTGCGTCAGTCAACGATTGACAGTTTTTTCAGGCCCGTGACCCCCGCTGTGCCAAGCCCTGGTTCCACTCCGTTGCCTCCCCAAGACAGGCCCTCATGCTCCGAGCCACAGCCCAGCACATCAGCTACAGTGGAGTCACCGCTCGACGTGAGTTTGCGGCTGTCTTCAGAGTCTTCTGTAGTCGGTACGCCATCACCACTACCCACCGATGCACCCCTTGGACGCCTGCCAGTGATACTCTCGGGCTCTGACAGTGAATAAACAGCAAGAACTTCTCCACTAGACCACACGGGAATTTTGAGTGTTGTGCAGTGAAAAACGGTGTGTTGTGTTAAGGTTTTCAAGTTGGGAGAAAAGACTAAGTAGAAAAGAAATTTAACGTAACTAACCTTCTTTGTTTTGGCTTTGGAAACTTAAAAACTTGGGAAAAGTTAATGTGCAACACTTAAATTTAATGGAACATTATTTGGACTAAAGTGAACACTGTGAAAAGAACGGACTTCTGTGTGTTAGTGACTAAGTTCAGTGCAAGACTTCAGGAAGAGTGTAGTGCAAGTGCTTCAGGAAATCGTTCTTACTGTCAGAGTCCGAGAGGAGGCGGTTATTCATCGAGGTGGCCAGGGACTTGCTGTAAGTAGCCAAAATGTTTCATGTTGTACTATTTTCCATACTATATTTACCAGAATGTTTCATATTGTATTTTTTCCCATACTATACTTACCAGAAAGTGTCATACTGTACTTCTTTCCATACTAAACTTACCTCATGCATGTGCAGTAGGAATGGGTTTTTCAGAGTTCGGTTAGGTTCGGTTAGGTTAGGTTCGGTTAGAGTCCATAAGTACCAGAATGTTTATTAATGTATGAACATACTTCTAAACCCACATTTTATGTGTCTATTGCATTTATTTCAGTCATTTATGTGCCTTATTGGTGTGATTTGGGTGTTAAATAGGTGCTATGCATGTCCGGAGGGAGTTGTATAGGTGTTTCTCTGTGTTAGGGTCCGTAAGTACAAGTCCATAAGCTGGGGCCCAATATCCGGACAAAACCAATATCCGAACCTACCGATGGCTCTATTGATCCGGATATTGGAGTGATTACTGTAGTTTAACAAAGTGCTGATGCAAACAATCTTGAAATTTCTACGACAAACCAACGAACTACAACCATCTACAATCAACTACAAGTAACAACTCTACGAGTCGTCTGTATAATCTTCTACATGCACCTACAAGTAGCGGCAGTCTTCATCCTACGAGTAAATCACAAGAAAAAAGGACCTAGAAAACATCGAGAAAGAAAAACGGAACAAACAAACGAAGAGTGAGACACGACTCATAACTCATCCTACTCACTCGTCTTCACTGAAGTTACTCATTCACTCACCACAGCTACCAGTGTGGGAAGTCGACGTCATCATACGTGCTTGCTGAAAAGACGCCACGTCAGTCAACACACCACCTGCACCACCACTCACACCATTCCCACCACGGTAAAAATTAGTGAGTTACATAGTTTCTTCATTTATACAATACACAGTGATAGACAATAAGCTTCTGCACAAACATATAAAACGTGCTGTATGGTTACAGCTTAAATACACATACTTACTACAGTTATCTGCATAACTCAAACACTAAATAATCACCAACCATAAATATTCTACACTATATATATTCATTCATTTATTATAACATTTATTTACTACCAACGAGTGTTACCATTTATACCTACATAAAATACGTGTTTCATACATACAGCTATACATTATTATATCTACAAAGTGATAAAGAAAATATACCACCACAGTAACTCAGTGAGCGATTAAGAGAACTGTATTAAACATTTATTGATTAAAGCTACCTAGTGGAAACGGATAAATTAAGTTACAAGGAAAACCAGAAAAAAAAAAAAAAAATGGCCAACACAAATGACGTTAGCAAGAGTGAACATCTTCAACACAATCGTGAAGACAATGATTTCCACACAGTGCTGACACATATTACCCACGATAGGTACAAGTGAACAACAAGTCAGTGTATATAGTTAATACTGTATATAGTGTATATATATATATTTTTTTTTATATAAAATAACAAAATATGGGACTATATAATATCATTTTCAATAATATCTGTGCAATATAAACTAAACTTTAAAAAAGTATCCCAAGGAAATTAGCCAGTAATTATGCAACCATGAACAACATACAAAAAGCGTACACAAGCGAAGAAAAACAAACTATAGAAAATCAATTAAAAAAAAAAAAAAAAAAAAAAAAAAGAGAGAAATAGAGTAAGATCACATAACAAACAAATGAAAATAAGTGTAAGTGTTACTACATATGCCAAAATACCACATAAACTACAAACAAAAAAGCAAATTGTTGTCTCCACAAGCTAGTGGCATAACACATCATCACTATCATCGACCGCAGCATGACCGGATTCATATGTTAGGACTGCAATTATTACAATTATGTAACGACAAACGATTGCATTATGTTACACTTGCTACAATTATGTAACTACAAACGATATGTAACAATTATGTAACTCCATATTATAATTATGTAACGACAAACGATTGCATTATGTTACACTTATTACAATTATGTAACTACAAACGATATGTAACAATTATGTAACGACAAACGATTACATTATGTTACACTTGCTACAATTATGTAACTATAAACAATATGTACCATTTATGTAACAGTTGCACTAACAAGATGTAACTTTTATGTAACTTTAACTACAATTATGTAACTACAAACAATATGTAACAATTATGTAACGACAAACGATTGCATTATGTTACACTTTGCCAGTTAACAGTTGCATTAACAAGATGTAACTTTTATGTAACTTTAACTACAATTATAAGGCCAAGACACTTATGTAACAGTTGCATTAACAAAATGTAACTACAATTATAAGGCCAACATAATTATGCATTACCACAATATTTTGTAACAATTCATAAAATGTTACAATTATGTATTACCACAATGTTAGTACAATATTATAAGTCATACAACTATAGCACAATTCTGTATTACCAGTATCATCATACAAGTTAGGTGAAATATTAGACATTACTAAAGTCATAACTCAATATGTAATGTATAACCTAGCAGTATTACCATTGCACAATTATATGCGTACGTCTGTTGTACATGCGCGTCTTACAAAGTGTTATACAACAACCATTGCATTTATTCAAAAATGTATACAACTTGTTTAAAATGTAATATTACTGAAGAATTGCTATTTACTATGAATGTTATATGTATACAATATTATAATCAATATTATATACTAACAGATTAGCATATGTCAATGATGATTGCTCTCGGAGGACCTCCAGTGGCGTGTACCGAGCATATGTTAGGAATCCATATTATAATTACAAATCATAATAGATAGATAGATAAATAGATAGATAGACATCTCTATGCGAGCCTGGGAATGGGAAATGATCTTGCAAGTTACACTGAGGAAAAGCTGACGACAGATTACGAAGTAGCCAGTCAGTTGGTTGTCAGCAATTTGCCGGGTGAACAAAGCCTTGTTGACCATACACACACATACACACATACTCACACACAGGCTTCTAGAACTTTCCAATCACAGGGAACACACGTGATACGACTTCTGTTACACCAGAATTTAGGAAAGAGAGCTCAGAAGGAAGCTAGCCATAGAACAGACAGGTAGCAGGGAGAAGGGCTTAGCAACTTGGGAGAGAGAGAGCAAGACAGGGAGACAGGGACTCTACTCATACTCACTCGTGAGTGAGAGACTTGTAAATATTTCCAAGACAAATAAAAATAGTCCCATACTATTCTTTACCTCTCCTGTCATTGCACGACAAATGGGAAAGAAGATTATCTACTTACAAAGCTACTCAAGTATAACAACCGCTCGTCCACAAGTCTAATATATATATAACTTCTCTACAAGTAACTACAAAGTCTTTTTTATGACACCTGCAGCAGGTAAGGCATCACCACAAAAGCGATCACATGGGCAGCCATAACGACGAGCGTGCACTCGCGGCGAGAGACAGGCGGAAAGTGGGGAGGATGCAGCGGCGCTCTATCGGACGTCGGAGGAATGATGCGCCACAACAATGCTCTCCCGCGCCGCGCGCAGCAAGTTCAAATTACAGGCGGGAATTTTTTTTTTTTTTTTTTTTTTTTTTTTTTTTGGGGGGGGGGTCCCCCCGGGCCATTTTGGGAATATTGGATCCCGGGACGATTATGTTCAGGTAGTGGGGATGTTCGGATATTGGACATCCGGATATTAGAGTGATTACTGTAACTCTTTTCCTCCAGAAAGCATAGTCTATCTATCTATTGCCAGACGCCATAATCCCGTAAGGGGTGGCCATTTGACTATGAGTTATTTGTTTTACAGGGAGGGGCACTAACCCTCCACCAACTCACTTGTTGACATGTAGGGAGCATATATGGTTTGGTTATATGGTTATCACCCAGCGTTGTAAATGGTTTCTTGGCTTACAGAAAACCATTTGGCTTGTCACTCAATGTAAAGCCACCCGTAAAGGAAAGAAAAGCAATAAGAAGTGACAGGAAAGATGGGAGAAATAGGAAGAGAGGAGGGCAGGCACAGAAAAAGAATGATAAAGGCTAAGGAAGAAGTAGGCAGCACTACTCCAAGTGAGTGGATGATGGTTGCCCCCACCTACCACCAGAAAGCATAGAATAATGTAAATAATTTACGAAAAAAATATTTTAACATGCTAAAAATGCAATGCAATCATACAACAGAACTGAAGAGTTGGTTATTAAAACACACGAGCTGTACCTTACTGAGTAGGAGGGAAAGCTTGGGCCCGTCTCTGCCCTAGTGGTGACGTGGTCTTTTTTTTTTTTTTGTTAAACAAGTTAACAGCAGGAGAGATCCTAAAACTGACATGTATAAACCACTTTTATAAGTTATGCATGTGATTTAACTAAATATTGAATGTTCAGTCAATGCTACAGGTAATAACATACGTTAATATATACAGTATTGTGAGAAAGCTTCTGTTCTTCGCTCATAGGCCAAACTATGATGCGTCATGGCAGCATCAGATCATCTTTGTGTTTTAATCTCAGGCACTGCAAACTGTTTTTCATTTTCTTATAATACAATTTTTATTTATTTGTCAGCACCATTCTATTCATAATTTTTGTTAATCGTTAAGAAGACATAGGACCACCTTATTTTGCATTATTTTTCCTTGCTTTAGCCCTTCATGGCATTCTTTATGTATTCTAGAATTGCGTGTTCAAGTTTCTGTGTTTTTCATTTCTTTTAAATGTGGTAAAAGGTGCTTTAAAAAACTGTGTTTGTTCACAGACAGCCACTATCTTGCAGTGCACAAAGACAGATGGACGCCATCTTAGAACACCATATATGAGTGTGGTGAAATGCTGAAGCATGGGGGAGAGATAGCAGTAGAATGGATGTGGAAAATGTGCAGATTGGCCTGGGAGGAAGGTAGAGTCCCGGAGGATTGGAAGTCAGGTATAATTATTCCCTTGTACAAAGGAAAAGGGGAAAAAGAAGTGTGTGGTAATCATAGGGGCATTTGTCTTCTTAGTATAATAGGAAAAGTGTATGGTAGGATACTTATTGACAGAGTTAGAGAAAGAACAGAGGAATTAGTTGGAGAAGAACAGGGAGGCTTTAGGAAGGGAAGAGGTTGTGTGGATCAGATATTCATTCTTAGATCTTTAGTGGAAAAGTTTCTAGAGAAGGGAAAGAAGTTGTATGCGGCTTTCATGGATTTGGAGAAAGCATATGACAGGGTGGATAGACAAGGATTGTGGAAAGTGTTAAGAATATATGGAGTAGATGGGAAGTTGTTGAATGCTGTGAAGAGTATGTACGATGGTGCGAAGGCTGCAGTGCGTGTGGATGGTGAACTAAGTGAATTTTTCTCTTTGAAAGTTGGGTTGAAACAGGGATGTGTCATGTCTCCATGGTTCTTCAATCTGTACATGGATGGGGTAATAAAAGAGGTACAAGGTAGGGTAGTGGATGTTGAAGTGGCCCTGGTGAGACAGGATAGTGTTTGGAAACTCCCTGTACTGTTGTTTGCAGATGATACTGTGTTGTTGAGTGAAGACGAAGGGGAGCTGCAAGGCTTGGTGGATGAGTTTGAGAGAGTGTGTAAGAAACGGAACCTAAAGGTGAATGTAGGGAAGAGTAAAGTGATGGTTTTTGAGAGAGGTGAAGTTAGTGAATGTACAGCGAGGTTGGATGGTGAGGAATTGGAAAATGTGAGTACGTTTAAGTATTTGGGTAGTGTGATGAGTAAGGATGGAGGTTTGGAGGGTGAAGTGCTTGAAAGGGTACAGCAGGGAAGAAAGGTTGCTGGTTCCTTGAAAGCAGTGATAAGAAACAGGGAAGTGAGCATGGAAGTGAAAAAGTTACTACATGACAGTATTGTGATACCAACTCTAACGTACGGAAGTGAAGCTTGGACATTGTTGGAAGGACACAAGTCAAGAGTGAGAGCAGTGGAAATGAGTTATTTAAGAGGAGCCTGTGGAGTCACGTGGAGAGACAGGCTGACGAATGAGGATATAAAGGAGCGTTGTGGTGTGGATGTGGATGTAATAGGAAGCGTTATGAGGAACACACTGAGGTGGTTTGGCCATGTGGAGAGGATGGAGGGTGAAAGACTGACGAAGAAAGTGTATGTGAGTGAGGTGCAGGGGGGAAGAGGGAGGGGGAGGCTGAGGATGAGGTGGAGGGGGGAAGAGGGAGGGGGAGGCTGAGGATGAGATGGAGGGATGGGGTGGAGAGGTATATGAGAGAGGGGGGTGTGAGTTGGGAGCAGGGCAGTGAAATGGCGGGGGACAGGGCGACTTGGAGGCGATTTGTTTGTGGCCATCCCAAACGGGATTGAGGCGTCTGGCAATAGATAGATAGATATGAGCGAAATTACCCTTGCAGTACCTACATATCCAAACCTAACCTAAATTTTTGTAACAACCCAACTTTATTTATCCTAACATTACCTGACCTATTTCAGACTAACCTAACCAATTTTATGCTAACCTAACCAAACTTATCCTAACCTGTGCGCGAACACTGATGAACGCCATCTTAGAACGCCATTTTTCGGCGAAACTGCCCTTTATCAGTGCTCATTTACCCAAACCTAACATAAATTTTCGTAATTCAACCCAACCTCATTTATCCTAACTTATTTTAGGCTACCCTAACCAATTTCAGGGTAACAACCAACTTTATCCTAACCTAACCTAACCCATCTCCTGTGCCAACTACATACAGTACTCGTCAGAAGTATTCAGCATTGTCCGCCGGGCGCGCAATACTTATGGCCCAAAAAGAATCACCCATTTTTGGGGGTAAGAATTGAGCCACAAGTTTGAGCTCCGAGCATGACGTCACGGTAGCCTGAGGCCTTCCAACACGCTGGTTGGTTCCCGCCTCAGTTGCCCACGGGCTGCCTGAGAGAGAGGAACTCCGCCGAGTGTCCCTCTCAAATTGCGCCATTTTTTACCGAGTGTCCCGCAGTGATTTGGCCTTTAAAACTTTGTTATGGCACCTACCCGTGAACTATCGAGTGAAATCATATCCCAGATCATTGCTCTAAAGGAGGCAGGCCACCAGACAAAGGAAATTAGTGAATTGGTTGGTGTGGCACGATCGACAGTGCGTCGTTGGTGTGCGCGGTTTCGGGAGGAAAACAGTGGTGAAGTTCCCACAAAGAAACCGAGGTCTGGTAGGCCTAGGAAAACTTCCCCAAGGTCTGTTAATGTTTTAAAACGTGCAGTGGAGTTTAATCCTCGTGTGAGTGCAAGGAAAATTAAGGAGAGCAACCCAGAAGTGTTTGGTGAGGTGTCAGTGAGAACAGTGTCTCGTAGGGTGCATGAGCTTGGTTACACAAGTCACAGGCCTGTGAAAAACCCTCTTCTCTCTAGCAGCCAGAGAATTCGTAGGCTTGCCTTTGCTAATAAATATCTAAACTGGGGTGAGGAGCAATGGTTGTCAGTGTTGTGGTCTGATGAGGCAACATTTAGTGTTACCTGTAACAGAGGAGCACGCAAAGGTAGTGACCCACTTGACCCACGGTATGTAGAAAGCACAGTTAAACATCCTGATTCACTCATGGTATGGGGTTGTTTCTCATGGAAGGGTTTGGGGAAGCTTGTTGTACTTCCCAAGAACCTCAGAGTGAATCAGGATGTTTACCTGGAGCTTGTGTGTGATCATTTACCAGACTCCTTCGAGCTAACAGGTGCACGAGTGTTTCAGCAGGACGGTGCACCTGCTCACAAGGCCAAATCGGTCACCAATTGGCTTCGTGACTGCGAGGTATCATTCATGACAGACTGGCCAGGAAATAGCCCAGACCTCAACCCGACTGAAAACCTCTGGTACCTCGTAAAGAAGAGTCTCCAAGGGAAGGACGTGAGCTCTCTGCCTAAGCTGGAAGCCGCCATTCGTGACTCCTGGGACAAAATACCGCTCCAGCACCTCAGGAGCCTCGCCCTTTCACTTCCAAGACGTCTCGGGTCCGTGAAGAAACGTAAAGGCTACCCTACGAAGCACTAAAGGTAAATAAAATGCATTATTTATATGTTTTTTCAATGTTGAAAGGTTTGTTTCTCAGGAGGGACGCAGGGCGCTCCATACTTCTGACGAGCACTGTATTTACAACGTAAGTATTGACTGAAAAGTTTATTACTACAAATATATATAAAGCATACATAATAACAAGTCCTAATATATAAAAAAAATTACGGGAAGTTATTTTGTTTCATTGTTGACTGACATCATCTGGACAAAGAATAGTCATGGCGACACCCACAGGAGCACTTCCGACATACCAACTGGTCTCGTGGGGCTACCAACCTTCCCCTTCCCCTTAATGCTCTCTTAGCATACCATGTAAAAATTGAGGGCTTGCTTGTGCTTTCCTTAGTGCGTAAAGTAGGGACCAACGTAGGGCCTCTCCATCTGTGTTTATGCATACGGCCGCTAGTGCCAAAATCCAGCGCAATGCCGGATCATCGGCAACAAGTCATGTAAGCTGGGTGGGCTGGGAGCACAGCCATGGCGTCGTGAAAGCAATAGGTCAATGGGAGGTGTATCATATCACAGACGGGGCTACTGAAGTAAGGAACGGAATTAGATGTTGGAAAGAAGACCAATAGAGGTAAGGAAGGACATGATATTATGGAAGGAAAAATACGGTAATTCTCAGAGAAAGTCTGCAAGAAGGGGGGGACGTTGGAGGTGAGACAAAAAAGGAATTGAAATACTTCACCGTAGGGTGTAAAGAGGACAATCAAGGAAAGTATGGCGTATGGAAAGAATGGTATTGCAACGAGTACAAAGGGGAGGGCGACCACCAGACATCAAATACGAGTGGGTAAGTCTACTATGACCAATTCTAAGACGAGCTAAAGCAGTCTCCCACCTCCTATTACGATCAAAAGGGATCAACCAGAGGGAAATAAAAGGTTTAACAACACGTAGGTTATTATTAGTGATAGAGTCCCAACAAGACTACCACCGGTGTTGAAGGAAGATGGGGCAGGTCAGAGACTGGAATGAGGAGGGAAGGAGAGACATCCCTGGTAACAGCCATGCGAGCCAACTGATCAGCACGTTCATTGCCCGCAATGCACACATGTCCTGGGACGCAACAGAACTGGGCTGTTTTACGATGAGAGGAGATATGGAACAACCATTCCAAGATACGAAGGACTAAAGGGTGAGAAATACAGTATAACCTCGATTTAACGACATTCATTCTAATAGCAACCCCAAACTAACGGCACAAATCTCCCGAGGAATATTTATGCAAAAAAATGTCTAAAATTCCCCCAAAATGGGTAAAAATTATTAAGAAATTCAAACGTGGCGAGCGCCGCGTGCATCTCGATCGTCTGTTTGCAGTTTCCTGCCAACTGGGTATGTTTATGCTCACCCAGTCTTCCTGCCACCTAGCCTGACCCCAAAGTGAAAAAAATTAGCTTGTAAGGTTAGATTTAAGAACTAGTGTTATAGACTTCATAACTTAGTGAACTTATTTACGCAGTGCCATCTATTCTACTCCAACCTGCAATGAACTTACCTGGAGTACTGTACTTACCTCTTTTACTGTACAGTAGAGCCACGATTTAAGACCAAACGAAACAACGACCTTACAATAATACGAGCAAGTAATTTCTCTATCTATCTATTGCCAGACGCCTCAATCCCGTTTGGGGTGGCCTCAAACAAATCGCCTCCAAGTCGCCCTGTCCCCCGCCATTTCACTCCCCTGCTCCCAACTCACACCCCCCTCTCTCATATACCTCTCCACCCCATCTCTCCATCTCATCCTCGGCCTCCCCCTCCCTCTTTCCCCCTCCACCTCACTCACATACACTCTCTTCGTCAGTCTTTGACCCTCCATCCTCTCCACATGGCCAAACCACCTCAGTGTGTTCCTCATAACGCTTCCTATCACATCCACATCAACACCACAACGCTCCTTTATATCCTCATTCGTCAGCCTGTCTCTCCATGTGACTCCACAGGCTCCTCTTAAATAGCTCATTTCCATGGCTCTCACTCTTGACTTGTGTCCTTCCAACAACGTCCAAGCTTCACTTCCGTACGTTAGAGTTGGTATCACAATACTGTCATGTAGTAACTTTTTCACTTCCATGCTCACTTCCCTGTTTCTTATCACTGCTTTCAAAGAACCAGCAACCTTTCTTCCCTGCTGTACCCTTTCAAGCACTTCACCCTCCAAACCTCCATCTTTACTCATCACACTACCCAAGTACTTAAACGTACTCACATTTTCCAATTCCTCACCATCCAACCTCGCTGTACATTCACTGACTTCACCTCTCTCAAAGACCATCACTTTACTCTTCCCTACATTCACCTTTAGATTCCGTTTCTTACACACTCTCTCAAACTCATCCACCAAGCCTTGCAGCTCCCCTTCGTCTTCACTCAACAACACGGTATCATCTGCAAACAACAGTACAGGGAGTTTCCAAACACTATCCTCTCTCACCAGGGCCACTCCAACATCGACTACCCTACCTTGTACCTCTTTTATTACCCCATCCATGTACAGATTGAACAACCATGGAGACATGACACATCCCTGTTTCAACCCAACTTTCAAAGAGAAAAATTCACTTAGTTCACCATCCACACGCACTGCAGCCTTCGCACCATCGTACATACTCTTCACAGCACTCAACAACTTCCCATCTATTCCATATATTCTTAACACTTTCCACAATCCTAGTCTATCCACCCTGTCATATGCTTTCTCCAAATCCATGAAAGCCGCATACAACTTCTTTCCCTTCTCTAGAAACTTTTCCACTAAAGATCTGAGAATGAATATCTGATCTACACAACCTCTTCCCTTTCTAAAGCCTCCCTGTTCTTCTCCAACTAATTTCTCTGTTCTTTCTCTAACTCTGTCAATAAGTATCCTACCATATACTTTTCCTATTATACTAAGAAGACAAATGCCCCTATGATTACCACACACTTCTTTTTCCCCTTTTCCTTTGTACAAGGGAATAATTATACCTGACTTCCAATCCTCCGGGACTCTACCTTCCTTCCAGGCCAATCTGCACATCTTCCACATCCATTCTACTACTATCTCTCCCCCATGCTTCAGCATTTCACCACACACTCCATCAATCCCTGGGGCTTTCCCTGATTTAACTTTCTTCATTGCTTCCACAACTTCTATCCTACTGATTTCTTCCTGTCTTCTCACCTCCCTCCTTCTTCCAGCCATTCCCCAGCCACTTATACTCGCATTACTTCCATCCTCCACGTTCAACATAATTATATAATAGCACGGTGGTACCACTCAACTCTGCGAGAGAAACTGTGAGAAATGGGTGTTTTGGTACAGGATTTCCAGATACAACTCATGTGTTATGCTTTTGTCAGTCACTGATTGGTTTCCTCGACCCAACCCAACCCACGTGACCCCCATACTACCAGCCACAGCCTGTTGCTGCCTACCTCAGTGTTGTGTGAATGGTCGCTGTGATGAGAAGTTTAATTGCTTATTTCCTCGCTCCTCGTTTCCTCTCAGTTCTAAGCACATGGTTCCAAACCAACTGTAGTTATGCCTAAGCACCCTGAAAGTGCTATGAGCACAAGGAAAGCATTTATTTTAAATGAAAATGTAAAACTGTTGGACGAAGTGACATGTAGCGTTTCAGCTCAAATGCAAATGATCAAACAGATAAAATGAGTTGGGATGTTTACGATGTGGATAGTTTTCTTTGTTGGAAAAAAAAGTTAATGATGGAGCAGTAAAATTCATGTATTTGCCTTTAGTGCAACGAGTGTGAAAAAAAAGAAGAAAAAAAAAGGCTTTGTGCTCGATCTTTTTGTTATAAACTGACGATCTTTGATCAAGTAAATTTGGATCTTATGATACAAGAAGACACTACGTGTTGACATAAACAGTTAGGCAAGATAATTATGTGAGTTCAGTTCTCTTGAATTATACTGTCATACAAATTATACTGTTTGGCTGACTTGTTTATTTTTCATGATTTCTGCATTCGTGTGTATCTGAGAAGTGAAATACGCAATCACTCCATGCTGACGACTTCTTTATAGTTTTTTTTTTCCTTTATTGTTGAAGACTAACAGCTTTCAAAAAGTTTCACACTACATTTTTTTTTTCGTTAGTACCAATAGTGATTGGTGACGAAATATGGGTGATGCTGGCCAGCAATTATTCACATGTTGTTTAGGTCAAGTTTATGCTTGATTTCTAATAAGAACTGTCAAGAGGCTTAGTGGCAATCCTTGGAGATTAAAATTTTTATGGGGAGTATTAGAAAGCAAAACTAATCAGTTAGGTTTGGTTAGAATGCAGTAGCTATGCATTGATGTGTCCAGTTGGTGAGGTTGTACGTAAACACACTGTCTTCAGTGTCTAAGGCAGATGTATTTCTAATAATCTACCTTTAAATATATTTTTAACGTAAAATATGAGGCTCCTAGAACCTAACCCCCTATTTTACATGTAAACATATGTCACGTTTTAGTGCGAAATTGATTTTGCATGTGGTTCTGCATAACCTATCTTGTGTTGTATGAAGACTCAACTGTACTGTACTTACCTGGATTACTGTACAGTACTTTACTACAACACCACAACTACCTGCTTTCTTTTGTTCTAAATATAAATTTTTTTTTATTGATTTTGTATGTCTGCACATGTTTACATACTTAAAAATGTGTTAAAATGTGTTAGCATGAGTTCCGGGGATATTGACAGGTGTAAGCCCCAATCTAACGGAATTTCGTCTTTTTCAGCATGCTCAGGGCCCCCTAGGGTGCCGTTAAATCGAGGTTTTATCGTAAAAGGTAACTGAAGATGGGACAGAGCATTATATGAATCACAGAACATCATAAATAAGGGAGAGGAGGAACGACAAATATACCGCAACACAAACAAGTAGGGCGTATAACTCCACTGTTAGAACACTTGCATAAGTAGGAAGGCTAAAATGATAAAAGGTATTACGAAAGAGAATTGCCAATCCAACAGCTGCAGGGTTTTTTGAACCATCAGTGTATATAGGTACTGCACAGGAATGGCGAGAGAGATAGTCAGAAAACTGGGAACAGAGAATGAATGAAGAAGAATTGGACTTGGAATATGGGAAAATGGAAGGGCAAACATGGGGTCGTGGAAAGACCTGCAGAGGGAAAAGACGTGCGGAAAGATAAAACATTACTAACAGTATGGGAGAAGTGTGAGAGGAGAGTGCAAGCTCAAACTGCAAAAGGTGGTTTGGTCCTATGTGTGGAAAACATGTTTAAGTCAGGACTGGGAGGAAGCAAAGAAGGGGTATGAGGAAAATAGTATAACTTAGCATAGACATGAAGAGAAAGTAGAGCACAACGGTGGAAGAGTGATGGAAGTCTTGATTCAGCACAGACTCTCAACTGGGGAGGACTTAAAGGCACCAAGACCCAGACACAAACCGTGATGATGCACAGAATCAAGTTGTTGGAGGATGATGTCTGATGCAGAAGAATAAACTTGGTAAGCACAGACAAGTTTGGAGAGAACGAGAACAATATGGAGACAAAGGAGAGTAGTCCGATCAGCACTCCACAACACATGAGACAATGTTTGTAAAAGATGGAGGCGTTGCAAGGCTGAGATTTTCAAGGAGGCAATATGATCCTTCTAAGTAAGACGGGAGTCAAAAAGAAGGCCAAGAAAGGAAGTGATGGTTTTGTACGGGAGAGGAGAGCCATAGAGAAAAAGAGGTGGTTTAGAAATAAGATGAGAATGAGTAAAAGTAATAACATGAGACTTAAAAGGAGAGAACCAAAAGCCATGAGAAGTAGCCCCTTCTGAGGCAGCAGAAACTGCATGTTGAATAAGATCACCATGGGCAGAGACATCAGAATTTGAAGCACATATTGCAAAATCATCAACATATAAAGAACAGTGAACACCAACTGGGAGATAAGAAACAAGCCCATTAACCCACCAGGTGCCAGTGCCGTTTTAAAACGGTCTGACATAATTCCGCGGCCAGAGCCAGTGCCATTTTAAAGAGGTTTAAAATGAAGAACTTCACTGTGACAGAATAGATTCGCGGGTAAAAATTGGCAGGCATGTAAGGTAACTGTTCCTCTACCATCCCCCAGGCTGTCAAGGCCATACACTCACTCGCTCCCCCCCTCACGCTCGCCCTGCCTCACTCTGCCTGTGTGCCTCACCCAGTGCTGTACATAGTGAAGGCATTTTGTAAATATTTTCATGTAAGTGTATGGACTGTATAGTGAAGTCAAGTTGTAAATACCTTCAAGTGCCAGGACTGTACGTAATGAAGTCAGGTTGTACCTATCTTCAGGTAAGTGTAGGATAATGCATTCACAGTGAGAATGACACACAAATTGTGATAGATGCTGAAGTTTAAGTAATCAGAAAAGTGTACTGAACATTGCTATACCTTACCAGCATAAATACCTGAGTATATCTTACATAGAAAACGGCTTTCTCTCACGTACGTGGTGAGTGTGAGAGAGCGGATATACCCGTATACGAGTATGCAGGACTCAATAAAACTCATTTCCGAGCCTCAGTAAGCATTTTAATGGCGAAATTCGTTGTTTTGACATCAAAATCTATCATCTTAGCTGAAAAAAAAGGTCAAAAAATGGCCAGCACTGGGGTAACCCACAGGGCTAAAAATAGCTGGCACACGGCGGGTTAATTGCCAATAAAAAATAGTGCTAAGAACACTGCCTTGGGGAACACCATATTGTGGGAATGGATATGAATAAGTATGCTGAACACAGACTCTAAAGAAATGAGCTGACAGATAATTCTTTAAAAAAACACCAAGGTTACCATCAGTACCACAAGAACAAACTGTGCGTAAAATATGGTAGCGCCAGGCTGTCTCATAAGCCTTCTCAAGGTCAAAGAACACTGCGACAACAGATTGCCAATCGGCAAAGGCTGAACGGATATAAGTCTCCTGATTTAGGAGGGGAGTTAAGGTGTTGTGAGCTTTTCGAAAACCAAATGGTGAAGAGGACAAAAGCTGCTTAGATTCCAGGAGCTACATAAGACAATAATTTATCATACGCTTGAACAATTTGCAAAGACAGCTAGTAGAGCAATGAGGTGATAATCTTGTGGGACATGGCCTTGTTTTCCCAGTTTAAGAAATGCGAGAATGACAGCATTACCAAAAGAGGGCCTGGGGGAAAGGTCATGGAGCATATTATAGTGTATGCCATCAGGACCCTCGCAAGTGTTCTTTTAAAGACGAAGGGCAGAGGACAATTCATGGAATGTGAATGGCGCGTTATATGACTGACTAGATGACAGCTTGAAGACAATAGGGGTACATTCGGTAGCAGCTTTAAGGGCATGGGATTCAGGTGAGAGATGAGAGCCGCCACTAACATTACTAAAATGAAGACCTAAGCCATTAGCAACTACATGAGCATCTGCAACTGACTCCCCATCTAAATGGAGGATAGGGGAAGGCATGGGAAGATGCTTACCAGCTATTTTGCATATACATTTCCAAACAGAAGCAATGTCTGTATTGGCAGCAATGGTGGAAATGTATAATCTCCAGCTATGGTGTTTAGCCCATTTAACAATCTTACGAAGAAGAGTGCGGGCCTTTTTAAACAGCTGAAATGCACTCTGTTCATCCTGAGTGTTGCGTTTGCATAGGTAACTCTTCCAACATGCATGTTTAACATGGAGTGCCACAGTACAATCCAAATCCCACCAAGGCACACACTTCGAAGTAAAAGGATGGGACGACCTATGAATCACAGTCAAAGTTGCACTCAGAACTAACACAGTAAAATAGGTGAGCATATTATCTAAAACAGTAGAGAAGGAAAAAGGGGGTATAGAAGGAACAGTCAAAGAAGTAAATGACAGCCAGTCAGCTTTCAGAAAACTCCATCGAGGGGGTCTGAGTACGGGACAATATGTAGTGAGAAAAGGAGAGATCTAGACATGAGAAAGTACAAGTCTTAGCGTCAAAATGCATTGATGTTCCTGTATTCAATAAGGATACATCATTATTAAAAATAAAAGACTCAAGGTGGCAGCCATGCGAATTAGTAACAGTATTGCCCCCATAAAGTATGAAGACCATTAAAATCTCCCAACAATAAAATTGGGATGGGTAACTGGGATAATAAAGAGATAAGGCAAAGAAATCAAAAGGCTGGGAGGGAGAGACATAAATAGAAACCACTGTAATCCAACGTCCGAGAAAAACACAAATAAAATGATATAGAACAGTGGTGTTAATGGACAGACATTCAAGAGGAACTGTATGGTAGACTAGGATAGCTGAAACAGAAAGAGAAGCAGGAGAGAACAAGAAACAATTGCCGGGTATAGGTACCAGAGGGGACGACAAACGTGGTTCTTGTAAACAGACTAAGGACAGACAGTGAACTGAAAGAAGATAGCGAGGGTCATTGTGATGGGCCGTAAATCTGCATATGCTCCATTGTAAAACAGACATACTAAAACTTTAAAACACCAAATAAAAGTAAAACCTAACAGAAAAATAGAGTCTAGGAAAGATAAAAGAAAATCAATACTGTACTAATGATAAAACATAACACACAGGAAATAAAATATAAATACATATGGAGTAAAATATATTACACTGGAAGTAAAATATCTTACAGAATAGTAACATATATTACCGAATCGTTACGATAATAGGAATGGGGGCAGAAGGTGGAACTGGTGGATGAGCAGGACGGTTACCATAGCCTGGAGGCATGGGGAGAGATAGAGGGGAAGGAATAATAAAAGTGGAAGAGGAGGGCAGCAAAGAGGAGGAGGGGACAGAAGGTGATGGAGGGGGGATGAAGGAGGGAGATCAGGCAGTACAGGATGAACTTCAACAGACAGGGAACAGTGTCATAAAAAACTTTGTAGTTACTTGTAGAGAAGTTATATGTATTAGACTTGTGGACAAGCGGTTGTTATACTTGAGTTGTTTGTAAGTAGATATTCTTGGTTCCCATTTGTCATGCAATGACAGGAGAGGTAAAGAATAGTATGGGACTATTTTTATTTGTCTTGGAAATATTAACAAAGTCTCTCACATGAGTGAAGTATAGAGTCCCGCTAGCTACCTCCCTGTCTCGCTCTCTCTCTCTCTCTCTCTTCCATGTTGCTAAGCCCCTCTCCCTACTACCTGCCTGTTCTATGGCCTGTCTCCTTCTGAGCTCTCTTTCCTAAATTCTGGTGAAACAGGGGTCGTGTCACGTGTGTTACACTGTGGTTGGAAAGTTCCAGAAACCTGTGTGTATGTGTGTATGTCACTAGGCTTTGTTCTCCTGCTATTTCGCTGACAAATTACCTGCATCATCTCCTGACATTGCTACTTCCTAATCTGTCGTCAGCTTTTCCTCAGTTTAACTTGCAAGATCATTTCCCATTCCCAGGCTCGCACAGAGCTGTCTATCTGTCTATTTATCTATTTATCTATTATGATTTGTAATTATAATATCGAGACCTGACATTGCTCAGCCCACGCAGCTGAAGGTCCTCCGACAGCAATCATCATTGACATATGCTAATCTATTAGTACATAATATTGATTATAATATTGTATAATATAATATTCATAGTAAATAGCAATTATCCAGTAATATTACATTTTAAACAAGTTGTATACATATTTGAATAAATGCAATGGTTGTTGTATGACATTTTGTAAGTTGTGTATATATAACAGACATACGCATATAATTGTGCAATGGTAATACTGCTAGGTTATACATTACATATTGAGTTATCCCTTTAGTAATGTCTAATATTTCACCTAACTTGTATGATGATACCGGTTATATAGAATTGTGGTATAATTGTAATATTGTGGTAATACATAATTGTAATATTTTATGAATTGTTACATAATATTGTGGTAATGCATAATTGTGTTGGCCTTATAATTGTAGTTACATTTTGTTAATGCAACTATTACATAATTGTGTTGGCCTTATAATTGTAGTTAAAGTTACATAAAAGTTACATCTTGTTAATGCAACTGTTACATAATTGTGTTGGCCTTATAATTGTAGTTAAAGTTACATAAAAGTTACATCTTGTTAATGCAACTGTTACATAATTGTTACATATTGTTTATAGTTACATAATTGTAGCAAATGTAACATAATGCAATCATTTGTTGTTACATAATTATAATAACTGCAGTCCTGACACTGAATCCGGTCATGCCGCAGTCGATGATAGTGATGATGTGTCATGCCACTAGCTTGTGGAGACAACAATTTGCTTTTTTGTTTGTAGTTTATGTGGTATTTTGGCATTTGTAGTAACACTTACACTTATTTTCATTTGTTTGTTATGTGATCGTACTCTCTTTTTCTTTCTTTTTTTTTCTTTTTTTGTATGTATTGATATTCTATAGTTTGTTTTTCTTCGTTTGTCAACGCTTTTTCTGTGTTGTTCATGGTTGCATAATTGCTGGCTAATTTCCTTGGGACCCTTTTTTAAGGTTTAGTTTATATTGCACAGATATTACTGAAAATGATATTATATAGTCCCATATTTTGTTATTTTATATAAAAAATATATATACACTATATCCAGTATTAACTATATCCACTGACTTGTTGTTCACTTGTACCTATCGTGGGCAATATATGTGTCAGCACTGTGTGGAAATCATTGTCTTCACGATTGTGTTGAAGATGTTCACTCTTGCTAACGTCATTTGTGTTGGCCATTTTTTTTTTCTTTTTTTTTCTGGTTTTCCTTGTAACTTAACTATCTGTTTCCACAAGGTAGCTTTAATAAGTGTTTAATACTGTTCTTTTAATCGCTCACTGAGTAACTGTGATGGTATATTTCCTTTATTACTTTGTAGATGTATAATGTATAGCTGTTTGTATGCAACACATATTTTATGTAGGTATAAATGGTAACACTAGTTGGTAGTAAATAAATGCTATAATAAATGAATGAATATATACAGTGTACAATATTTATTGTTGGTGATTATTTAGTGTTTGAGTTATGCAGATAATTGAAGTAAGTATGTTTATGTAAGTTTTAATAATACAGCACGTTTTATATGTTTGTGTATTGTATAAATGAAGTAACTATGTAACTCACTAATTTTTACCGTGGTGGAAATGGTGTGAGTGGTGTTGCACGGGGTGATAGCGTTGTTCTTCACAGGTTGATTGACGTGTTGTGGGGTGTCAGACACACGGCTTGGCGTTCTGTCAGCAAACATGTATGGTGACGTCGACTTCCCACACTGGTAGCTGTGGTGAGTAAATGAGTAGCGATGAGTAACTTCAGTGAAGATAAGTGAGTAAGATGGGTTGTGAATATGGACTTGGTATTTGCTTCGTCGTCTTGACCTCTTCACTCCTGCGTCAGCGGTGCAGGTTGGGTGAATGTAGCAGAGAGAGGAGGGTGAGGTCTAGTTGTTGAGAGTTGTGAGTCGTATCTCACTCTTCGTTTGTTTGTTTTGTTTTTTTCTTTCTCGATGTTTTCTTGGTCCTTTTCTCTTGTGATTTACTCGTTGTGGGATGAAGACTGCCGCTACTTGTAGGTGCGTGTAGAAGATTATACAGATAGATGCATCGTAGAGTTGTTACCTGTAGTTGATTGTAGATGGTTGTAGTTCGTTGGGTCGTCGTAGAAATTACAAGATTGTTTGTATCAATATATTGTTAAACTACTTGCAAGGCGTCCTGTGACCTCTTCACCTCTAAATCGGCGTGATGATCGGGGAGAAGGAGGGGGCTGGTTGGAGAGAATACTGTCAGGAGCTGGTTGTGAGTTGTTGGTTGTGAGAGGTATTTTTTTGTTTTCAATCTTGATATTTTATAGGAATTCACTGTTGATTCGTAGACGAGGTTCGTATACGTTCGCTGCTACCAAATGTCACGAAAAGGACTTTGTAACTTCTTTGTAGTGATGTTTTATATAGATTGATTATATATTAGACTTGTGGACGAGCGGTTGTTATACTTGTGTTGTTTGTAAGTAGATAATCTTGGTTCCCATTTGTCATGCAATGACAGGAGAGGTAAAGAATAGTATGGGACTATTTTTATTTGTCTTGGAAATATTAACAGTCTCTCACACGAGTGAAGTATAAAGTAGAGTCCTGCTAGCTACCTCCCTGTCTCGCTCTCTCTCTCTCTCTCTTCCATGTTGCTAAGCCCCTCTCCCTACTACCTGCCTGTTCTATGGCCTGTCTCCTTCTGAGCTCTCTTTCCTAAATTCTGGTGAAACAGGGGTCGTGTCTCGTGTGTTATACTGTGGTTGGAAAGTTCCAGAAACCTGTGTGTGAGTATGTGTGTATGTCACTAGGCTTTGTTCTCCTGCTATTTTGCTGACAAATTACCTGCATCATCTCCTGACATTGCTACTTCTTAATCTGTTGTCAGCTTTTCCTCAGTTTAACTTGCAAGATCATTTCCCATTCCCAGGCTCACATAGAGCTGTCTATCTGTCTACTTATCTATTTATCTATTATGATTTGTGGATAGGTTACAAGAGGATGAGAAAAAGGCAGAGTATAAGAGAGAAGTGGAGGAACGATTGGGCAAATATGAATTGGAGCAGATGGGAGACGTGGAAGGTATGTGTAAGATATTTACAGAAGAAATATGTGCAGCATGTGATGTGGTGTGTGGAAGGAAGAGAAGACGGAGGGGGGTGCAAGGAACAGCGTGGTGGACTGAAGAGGTGAAACAGGCTGTGGCACAAAAGAAGAAAGCATACAATGAATGGATGAGAAATAGGGGCGTGGAAGAAGTTGAGAGGCGGAAGAGAGAGTTATATGTGGAAAGGAAGAGAGAGGTGAAAAGATTGGTAAGAGAGAGTAAGAAGAGAGTGGATGAGGAATTTGGAAGGAATTTGAGTGTAAAGTGGAGGGACTGTAAGATAATGTTCTGGAGAGAAGTGAAAAGAGTAAGACAGGGTGGAAGTGAAGTTAGCAGGGGAGTGAAAGATAAAAATGATAGATTACTAGTGGAGAAGGGAGAAAAAGTGAGCAGATGGAGAGAACACTTTAAGGAATTGCTGAACGTAGAGGATGGAAGTAATGCGAGTATAAGTGGCTGGGGAATGGCTGGGAGAAGGAGGGAGGTGAGAAGACAGGAAGAAATCAGTAGGATAGAAGTTGTGGAAGCAATGAAGAAAGTTAAATCAGGGAAAGCCCCAGGAATTGATGGAGTGTGTGGTGAAATGCTGAAGCATGGGGGAGAGATAGTAGTAGAATGGATGTGGAAGATGTGCAGATTGGCCTGGGAGGAAGGTAGAGTCCCTGAGGATTGGAAGTCAGGTGTAATTATTCCCTTGTACAAAGGAAAAGGGAATAAAAAAAGAAGTGTGTGGTAATCATAGGGGCATTTGTCTTCTTAGTATAATAGGAAAAGTGTATGGTAGGATACTTATAGACAGAGTTAGAGAAAGAACAGAGAAATTAGTTGGAAAAGAACAGGGAGGCTTTAGGAAGGGAAGAGGTTGTGTAGATCAGATATTCATTCTTAGATCTTTAGTGGAAAAGTTTCTAGAGAAGGGAAAGAAGTTGTATGCGGCTTTCATGGATTTGGAGAAAGCATATGACAGGGTGGATAGACAAGGATTGTGGAAAGTGTTAAGAATATATGGAGTAGATGGGAAGTTGTTGAATGCTGTGAAGAGTATGTACGATGGTGCGAAGGCTGCAGTGCGTGTGGATGGTGAACTAAGTGAATTTTTCTCTTTGAAAGTTGGGTTGAAACAGGGATGTGTCATGTCTCCATGGTTCTTCAATCTGTACATGGATGGGGTAATAAAAGAGTTACAAGGTAGGGTAGTGGATGTTGGAGTGGCCCTGGTGAGAGAGGATAGTGTTTGGAAACTCTATGTACTGTTGTTTGCAGATGATACTGTGTTGTTGAGTGAAGACGAAGGGGAGCTGCAAGGCTTGGTGGATGAGTTTGAGAGTGTGTGTAAGAAACGGAACCTAAAGGTGAATCTAGGGAAGAGTAAAGTGATGGTCTTTGAGAGAGGTGAAGTTAGTGAATGTACAGTGAGGTTGGATGGTGAGGAATTGGAAAATGTGAGTACGTTTAAGTATTTGGGTAGTGTGATAAGTAAGGATGGAGGTTTGGAGGGTGAAGTGCTTGAAAGGATACAGCAGGGAAGAAAAGTTGCTGGTTCCTTGAAAGCAGTGATAAGAAACAGGGATGTGAGCATGGAAGTGAAAAAGTTACTACATGACAGTATTGTGATACCAACTCTAACGTACGGAAGTGAAGCTTGGACATTGTTGGAAGGACACAAGTCAAGAGTGAGAGCAGTGGAAATGAGTTATTTAAGAGGAGCCTGTGGAGTCACGTGGAGAGACAGGCTGACGAATGAGGATATAAAGGAACGTTGTGGTGTGGATGTGGATGTGATAGGAAGCGTTATGAGGAAGACACTGAGGTGGTTTGGCCATGTGGAGAGGATGGAGGGTGAAAGACTGACGAAGAGAGTGTATATGAGTGAGGTGGAGGGGGAAAGAGGGAGGGGGAGGCCGAGGATGAGATGGAGGGATGGGGTGGAGAGGTATATGAGAGAGGGGGGTGTGAGTTGGGAGCAGGGCAGTGAAATGGCGGGGGACAGGGCGACTTGGAGGCGATTTGTTTGTGGCCACCCCAAACGGGATTGAGGCGTCTGGTAATAGATAGATAGATTTGTAATTATAATATGGAGACCTGACAACAGCATTGTCTACTGAATCTGGTGTAGAAGTTAAAATGTAATTCATAATCTTGGGGATGGTTTCACTGTCATCATCGCCTGAGGGTTTTGTGTTACAATTAGCTGGCAGTGAAGCGGTCCAGGGATGTGACTGAGGAGAATGCTGAGATGTGGACTTCGAAGCAGTAGAGTGTATCGATCGAGAGGGTCGGGTATTCGTCGCACGAACTTTACAAACTGGAGAAGTAGGAGGATGGGCAGGAGAGGTCTTAGAGTCCGACGTGGTGGGTAGTCTGTGCTTACCACTAGAGGAGGATGGGGGTCGGATAGGACATTGGGCCAGAGGCGCCAAACGGCCGGTATGAGAAACAGAACTGGAGGAGAGGAGGGACGAGGATGGGAATGGGGGACAGCACGAGGAGAGGGAACAGGTAAGGAAGGGGATGGAGAGGAGGTAGGGGTAGAGGAATCTAAAACAGAGAAAGAATTAGAGACAGGATCAAGAGGAGTCTGAAAGGGGAGGACTGAAGTAGAGGGATGGTTAGGTACAGAGGAGTGAGAGGTGGAAATAGGAGTAACAGGAGGAAGGGATGAGGAGACACCAGTCACAGGGGTAGGGACAGAGTGAGAGGTGGGAAGAGAGGAAGAAGGGGCAGCAGATACAGACAGGAGCAGAAGGGGAAGAAGAAATAGTTCTGGTACTAGAAGTTACTACGGGAGGAGAACGAACTACACATGCATCGGTAACATTAGGATGGTGATTGAGGCTGCGAACTCTGCAAGGAGCCTCATGAAGAGTGAGGCCAGTTTTCCAGTGGATGCTGGACACTTCTGCTTCAAAGAGGTAGATGGGACATTGTCAGTAGGTGGCAAAATGGCTACCCTAACAGTTATAGTAGCATTGGATGGTGGAAATGCAGTCTGAGGTGGTATGACTGGCCAGCACACAGTTGGTGCAGACTGCAGATGATTGGCAGTATTTGGCTGGATGGCCAAAGTGAAAACAAGATGTGCACTGGCGAGGAGATGAAATATACTCACGTACTTGGAGAACAGTGCCTCCAAAGATGACTGTGGAGGGCAGATCGCGAAAGGCAAAAACTTTTTTATGATATTAGCAGGCTCTTGGCATCGTCCAGGAGGAATTGTATAACAATGGACTGAACGTATTGAATGATGCTGTTCTGAAGGGATTAGCTCAATGTCATTAGAGCAATCTGTGAAAGCCCTCTGGCCGAAGGACATTGAAGACAGTAAACGGACAGTGGCAGAAATGAGCTGGATGTCTGGGGACACGGAGATGGGTTGTCTTGCATTGCTGACCAGGGATGTCACTTTCTCGGCTTGGGCAACACTGTGAATGACAAGGAGGCGGGAACCATTCGGACGGGCCGAGAAGGTGACAACCCTGCCTACTTGTCAAAGTAGAGAGAAGTGGAGTGAGGGGTCGTTGGTCGTATCATGGACACTGAAAAATTTTGACCATGTCTGTGATCCGAAAATTGAGGTGAGGGAAGGGGCAGGTACTTAGGATGAAGGACAAGGTTGGGAGAGGGAGACAGAGGGCATAGAGGTTTAGAGACAGGAGGTGAAGGAGGAAGGTTAGGATGAAGTGTGACAACAGTAGAATGTCTGAGTCAGGTAGACAGAGCAGAAGCTGGAGGAGTGGAAGACACAGTAGGTGGGGAGGAGGGGTGATTAATGTAACCGAACATGTAGGGGAACGGGAAGAAGTCAAGGCCACAGTCAAAAGGGAGTCCTGGGTCATCACCATAATCGGATGAGAAGTAACTGTATCCATGTAATGTGAATTGGTAGATTTCACCCCCCCACCCACCACGGAGTTCAAAAACAAGGGGAGGCTGATGTTGGGTCCAACTCACCCAACAGCCCCAGGGACAATAGGAATGGTATACGCGGACACGGTTTGGTGTGGAGTGGCAGCCGCAGACCAATGCGGTGCCCACCAGTGCCCGCTTGACCCTAGCCGAGGTTGACTGAGCCAATGCACGGCCAGGTGATTTGCCTAACAGGTCCATACTGGACCACCCATGTTACTCCAACCCACCTACCAAACGAGCATGTTGCCAACCACAGGGAACTGCACCCTGCCCCATGGTGGACTCAATTGCCAGATAGAGGGGCACAAGCAATAAACGGGTCACCATGCACGGCAAACACGTGGGGAGGAAGCAGTCTAGCCCAAAATGACAAAAGGGGCAGAGACTAGTATCATCACCAAAAGCCTCCACTATTTGGCGATGATAGGGGAAAAGGAAGGAAGAAGCAATAGAATAAGAAAAAGAGCCTCGCAAAATTAGTTGAGGCAGTGACAGGGACCCAAGGAGAGGGGAGAGGGCAGAGTGGAGACCCCACCATAGCTCCCCCACTCGTCAAGACCCAATCGACATCTCCGAAGCCCCCCCCACAACAACAGCAATTTCTTCTTCAAGCTTTGCCACATTTATCATAACTATATAATTGTTTTCACACCTGAATGAACTGTCAGGTGCTAAGTGAATAAGGATTTTTTTCTATGTTGTTTTCCAGTCATCACATTTCAAACGTTTTCACTCCTGAACTGATACTGGAGAGAACCTATAATAAAACTGTTCACTCCATTCATCACACCTGAATTTCTTCACTCCTTAATGAATTAAAGTGTTGGATGACATCAACTGAGTCAACTGTTTATCACATTAATCCGCCCCGTCCCGTCGACGTATGGGTACGCTGCAACGATTTGCATTTGCCAGTCCCAGTGATGTACTGGTACATCGTGCAATTGCCAGGTCCCTAATTTGCACAATTTTCAATTTTTGCGCGTGATTTTTCGTATGTATACACAGGACACCTTCCTCTATTCCTCTACAAGATGCCAAGCAGGGACAATGCCTTACACCGCATAACCTCCCCCCTCCCCCCCTCACACCATTGTCTCGGCAATACTTCTGTTACCAGTGACCTGGCCAATAAAGACATTCAGGGCCAGAGTGATTCCCCAATCGATGACAATGTGGAGGACAAGGTTTACATAGCATTAAAGGAAGAAACAGTCAGAAATAATGATCAGGTAATGTGGGAAAAAAAGGTCATGAATGGTGATTAGTTAGTGAGTGAAACAATGCTTATAATGCCTATATTACTGCTTGAAAACCAATATACTCTCATATTACATATAAATTCGTACCAAGTAAATAAATAAATACCATTTATGAGTGGATAAAATAGTTACCCTCCCACAGAACTCGTTTTCTTTGGTGCCAACATGTTAGAAAACCCAGTCAGGTAAGGAGGAACTCCTACCTGGATTGAGTATTTTAAACCTCAGGTGAGCGCTTTCTCTATGAATTTTCGATGTTTCTCACCAAAAGCGGAGGTTTTAGCCAAAAAAAAATTTTCCGAAAATACCTCGGGACTGGGGGATGTCGGAGGTGCGGAAAACCTCGGGACGTGACGGGTTAAGCACACTAGAAACTCTTCCCTCTACAATGATTTAATAGGTATTTAGTGAGATGAGTTTTTCTACCAAAATGTTTACCACATTCATCACACTTGAAAATCTTCACTCTTGAATGAATAATAGGTGTTTGTTGAGACCAATCTTCTGTGCAATTAGTTTACCACATGCATCACACTTGAAATTCTTCACTCCTGAATGAGTTATTAGGTGTTTGGTGAGATTTGTCTTCCCTGTGAATCATTTACCACTTTCATCACACTTGAAATTCTTCACTCCTGAATGAATTAATAGGTGTCTGGTGATCTCACTCTTTCATTTTCATTCACTGCCAGACGCCATGTATCCCAAATGGGGTGGCCAAGGCTTAGAGTTAATTGTTTTACAGGGAGGGGCACTAATCCTCCACCAACCCCACTTGACACGTAGGGAGAACGCCAACAGCATCTGGTGTTCCCAGGTGGTCACCCATCCAAGTACTAACCAGACCCAACATTGCTTAACTTCGCTGATCGGACGGGAAGCAGTATACTCAACGTGGTATGCAAATATTTCACGACATTCATTATGTGAGTGCATTCAAGTACTTGGGTAGTGTGATGAGTAAGGATGGAACTTTGGGGGATGAAGTACGTGAAAGGGTACAGCAGGGAAGAAAGGTTGTTGGTACACTGAAAGCAGTGATGAGAAATAGGGAGGTGAGTATGGAAGTTAAGAAGGCACTGCATGATGGTATTGTGATCCCTACCCTGACGTATGGAAGCGAGGCGTGGACCTTGCAAGAGGGGAACAAGTCAAGAGTGAGAGCAGTGGAAATGAGTTACCTGAGAGGAGCATGTGGAGTGACGTGGAGGGACAGGTTGACGAATGAAGAAGTGAAGGAACGTTGTGGGGTAGATGTGGATGTGGTTGAAAAGATTAGGAGAAATACACTGAGGTGGTTTGGACATGTGGAGAGAATGGAGAATGAAAGACTGACTAAGAGGGTGTATGTAGGTGAGGTGGAGGGAGGGAGAGGGAGGGGTAGACCGAGGATGAGGTGGAGGGATGGAGTTGAGAGGTATATGAGGGAGGGGGGGTGAGTTGGGGGGGGTGAGTTGGGGGGAGGGGAGTCAAATGGTGGGTGACAGAGTGACTTGGAGGCGTTTTGTCTGCGGTCACCCTTTGCGGGAGTAGGGCATCGGGCTATAGATAGATAGACATTACACTTGAAATTCTTCACTCCTGAATGAATTAATAGGTGTTTGGTGAGATAAGCTTTCTGCGCAAATAGTTTACCACATTCATCACACTTGAAATTCTTCACCCCTGAATGAATTAATAGATGAGTAAGATAACGTTTCTGAGCAAACAGTTTACCACATTCATCACACTTGAAATTCTTCACTCCTGAATGAAGTAATAAGTGTTTGGTGTGATAACACTTACGTGCAAATAGTTTACTACATTCATCACACTTGAAATCGTTCACTCCTGAATGAATTAATACGTGTTTGGTGAGATCATTCTTACATGCAAATAGTTTACCACATTCATCACACTAGAAATTCTTCACTCCTGAATGAAGTAATAAGTGTTTGGTGAGATACAACTTACGTGCAAATAGTTTACCACATTCATCACACTTGAAATCCTTCACTCCTGAATGAATTAATACGTGTCTGGTGAGAATACTCTTATCTGCAAATAGTTTACCACATTCATCACACTTTAAATTCTTCACTCCTGAATGAATTAATTTGTGATGAGTGAGAGAACTCTTCCATGCAAATAGTTTACCACATTCATCACACTTGAAATTCTTCACTCCTGAATGAATTAATTTGTGACGAGTGAGAGAACTCTTCCATGCAAATAGTTTACCACATTCATCACAACTGAAATTCTTCACTCCTGAATGAATTAATACATGTCGAGTTAGATTACATTTCTGAGCAAACAGTTTACCACATTCATGACACTTGAAATTCTTCACTCCTGAATGAATTAACATGTGATGGGTGAGACCATCCTTCTGAGCAAACAGTTTACCACATTGATCACATTTGAAACTCTTCACTCCTGAATGAATTAATAGGTGTCTGGTGAGATCACCCTTATGTGCAAATAGCTTACCACATTCATCACACTTGAAATTCTTCACTCCTGAATGAATTAATAGGTGTTTGGTGAGACCATCCTTCATAGTAAATCGTTTACCACATTCATCACAACTGAAATTCTTCACTCCTGAATGAATTAATAGATGTTGAGTTAGCTTACATTTATGAGCAAACAGTTTACCACATTCATGACACTTGAAATTCTTCACTCCTGAATGAATTAACATGTGATGGGTGAGACCACCCTTCTGTGCAAACAGTTTACCACATTGATCACACTTGAAACTCTTCACTCCTGAATGAATCAATAGGTGTCTGGTGAGATCACCCTTATGTGCAAATAGCTTACCACATTCATCACAACTGAAATTCTTCACTCCAGAATGAATTAATAGATGTTGAGTTAGCTTACATTTATGAGCAAACAGTTTACCACATTCATGACACTTGAAATTCTTCACTCCTGAATGAATTAACATGTGATGGGTGAGACCACCCTTCTGTGCAAACAGTTTACCACATTGATCACACTTGAAACTCTTCACTCCTGAATGAATCAATAGGTGTCTGGTGAGATCACACTTATGTGCAAATAGTTTACCACATTCATCACACTTGAAATTATTCACTCCTGAATGAATTAATAGGTGTTTGGTGAGACCATCCTTCTTAGTATATCGTTTACCACATTCATCACACTTAAAATTCTTCACTCCTGAATTAAGAACTGCATGTCGGATAAGACTTTCCTTAAATGTTTTATCATACTCTATACATCTAAACTGCTTAACTTCTGTTGACGACACTGTGTCCAGGACAGTCTCATTGTCACTGATGAACATTTTGTCACCTACCTCACACTCCAACTTTAAATCTGGTTCTTCCTTTACCACTTCCATTAATTTGTCACCCATCTCACATTCTAAATTAACATCTGGTTCTTCCTTTACCACTTCCATTATTTTATTGCTCATCTCACACTCTAACTTTACATTTGGTTCTTCCTTTACCACCTCCATTATATCATTCCTTCCACCTGTCACAACTTCCACCATACTTCAATTACTCTACCTTGGTGTTAATCTACACCAATAAGATGACTTACCTTCACTGTACCAATGCTCATACGATGCTGTCAATACAATGAACAATAATCATCAAAAATTCATCACAGATACTGCAAATGATACCAAACCGTGTAAATCATCCAGAATCAGCTCATGTGGGAAAAAACAAAGTTTCCACAGGACACTACATGGATAATAACCCATAAGTTGTTGGCTGAAGTACCTCTTGCTGGATGTGCTAACACAACATAAGATGTGCCCTCAGTCCTGTTTTGTACTTATCATCCATTACTCAGGCAGCACCCTGATGACGACAGTGTTTACAAATGCTTGACTGCTCTGACTCCAGCTGTGAACCTGGAACAATAGCTGCCATTAGACCAGCATCTCCATCAACTTAATAACACCGTCCTGTGAACCCTAATTTTGCATGGAACTCATTTATGCTGTGAAAAAAAAAAAAAAAAAAAGGTTCTGATTCATTTTATGGTTATGCAATTAGCTGAGCAATAAAAGACATATGGAAATGTGTATAAAAATAGGTAAAGAAAAAAATGTTGTTTCTTTGTCTTATTAACCCTCTCAGGCACAGTCATGAGATTCGCGTTCCATGTGGATTGTTCCAAAAAAGCAGTCACATGAATTGCGTTCCTAAGCAAAAAAAAATTTGCCAAAAATTAAGTTTCTGGCCGATTTGTGTCAAATTTTGATGCGTTCTAGCGAGCGCCATGCTTTCTCATGGTAAGGCATTGACAACACTGAGCTGCTTCACATGGCCCAGCACGTAGCGAGAAACCTCAGTCTCTTCCAAGCAGCCAGGCGGTAAGATTGCATCGCGTGTCCTGTCCCTTTAAACTCCTACAAATTCTCCCCCTCCTGCCCGAGCCGAAGCCCCTATGGACTCAGTGTGATAATCCATTATTTGTAAGCATATCTGTATGTGATATTGTCGATGGAACATAGATATATGTCATGAAAAGGAATTGTGCCCGTTATCATTTGTTAGGCTTTGAAGCGATATGCGTGTTCAATGTTGCGGGGTTTTGCCTTTTGCCCTCCCCTAGGCCCTATGGCGTGAGTACAAATACATATATAATGAAGCCAATGCCTAAACTGTATTTTGTGTGAAAGATATTGTGGCTGGCTTGGTGAAATTATGGAACTAGTTAGCGTTATGGACGCCATGAACCATAGTGTGGAATGGGGCAGGCATCATGTACACTTTATAGTCAGGAAGGGGTAATTAGAGATGTTTAGGGATGGAATTATTATGATTCTGATAGTGAAAATGCATATGGAATTGTGTGAAATATACGTCAAACATGCTGTAAGTGTTCGTGAAGGAGTGTGGTGTGTGCCAATACAACAGAGTTGCATCGTACTCTCCTGGCTAAGGATGCGCAACACAGTCACGTTGAACCGTAGTAAGAAAGGGAATAATTGCAGAGGTTGGGGTGGAATCATTGTGGTAGTCATGTATTTGTGTAGTGAAGTGTACGTGAAATGTGCCACATATCCTCATGACGGCAAAAAATTATGGTGCATAGCGTAGGTTAGCAATACCTTAGAGGCAGGTGTCCTCAGGAGATACGGACGCCTAGGAACAATGGACGTCATTGAACAGGTACTGTATCTTGGTCAGACATTTAGAGATAACTTATGCTTTATATAAAATATACGTGAACTGTGCTGTGAGTGTTCATTTAGGTGTGTAGAGTCGGTGAACAATACTTTAGTGGCAGGTGTGCTGGGAAAGGTAACGATGCCAAGGAACGCGGGACGTCATTGAACAGGTACTGTCCCTTGGTCTGACACTTAGTGAAAATTTATACTTTATGCAAAATATACGTGAACTGTGCCGGGAGTGTTCGTTTAGGTGAGTAGCGTAGGTGAGCGATACTTTAGTGGCAGGTGTACTGGGAAAGGTAACAACACCACGGAATGAGAGGCGTCAGTGGACAGGTACTGTGCCTTGCAACGCTGCGCAACCATGGATGCCAGTGGACAGGTACTGTACCTTTCTAAAACATTTGTTGAAATTTGTGATTCTTATCTAAAATGTTTGTGATATGTGCCACAAGTGTTCATGGAAAATATTGTATTGTGTTGGGGGAACTTTTGGGGAAGGAGGGGAAAATAGGTCTGTATATATATATATACAAATATATACATATATATATATATATATATATATATATATATATATGTATATATATATATACACTATATATTATATAAACATATATATATATATATATATATATATATATATATATATATAATATATACAGTGAATATATATATATATATATATATATATATATATATATATATATACACTGTATATATTATATATATATATATATATATATATATATATATATATACACTGTATATATTATATATATATATATATATATATATATATATATATATATATATATATATATATATATATATATACATATACACAGTAATCCCTCTAATATCCAAACACCCAATATCCGAACATCCCCACTAACCGGACATAATCATCCGGGATCCAATATTCCCCAAATGGTCCGAAAACCGCCAAAAAAAAAAAAAAAAAAAAAAAAAAAAAAAACCCGCCCGTAATTTGAACTTAGTGCGCACGGCGTGGGAGAGCTTTGTTGTGGTGCGTCATTCCTTCGACGTCCGATAGAGCGCCCCTGCATCCTCCCCACTTTCCGCCTGTCTCTCCCCGCGAGTGCACGCTCGTCGTAATGGCTGCCCATGTGCTCGCTTTTGTGGTGGTTCCTTACCTGCTGCAGCCACTCCTGCTGCTCTCGAGCCCCTTATTAGTGTGTGTGATGATGGCCCCGCCGCCTGAAAAGAAGAAGAGAATGGTGTTGACTCTGGAGAAGAAACGGGAGATATTGGAGAAAGTAGATGCGAGGTGGTCTTCTTCCCGCATCCTCCGCAAGTTCAACCTGGCCCGATCTACTTTGTTCGATATCAAGAGATCCA
Source organism: Coenobita brevimanus (assembly GCF_032717465.1). Taxonomy (NCBI): domain Eukaryota; kingdom Metazoa; phylum Arthropoda; class Malacostraca; order Decapoda; family Coenobitidae; genus Coenobita; species Coenobita brevimanus. The sequence continues at coordinate 17,603,999 of NC_136965.1, read as the reverse complement.
GAGACAAACTCATGCAGTACATGGCTGACTTCTCATCGAGAAGCAAACGCAACGTGGAGAGGAAGGTGATGTTTACTCCCAACTTTGCTGAAATCGACCGCTCCACGTTGATTTGGTATCGACAGCAACATTCTGTTGGTGTGATGGTACGTGGTACGGAGCTGAAGGCTGCTGCTGAGAAGTTCGCCAGGCTTCATGACGCCCTAGACTTCAAGGCATCCGAGGGTTGGCTCTTCGCGTTCAAGTTACGGCATGGTGTTACCAACCGTAAAGCTCATGGCGAAGCTTTGGAAGCTAACAAGGATGGAGTTGACGAGTTTCGGCACAAGGCGAAGGGCTTGATCGACAGGGAGGGCCTCACTCTCGGTCAAGTCTACAATGCTGACGAAACTGGTTTATTCTATCGCTCTTTGCAAACGAACACTCTAGCCGAAGAGACGGAGAAGCGTGTACCTGGCCGCAAGCTCTCCAAGTAACGGATATCTGCTTTGTGTTGTGCCAATGCTAATGGCATGCACCGGCTTAAGCCCGTTATTGTTGGCCGTGCAAAGCAGCTTCGGTGTCTTCGTGGGATGATGGATGTCCTTCCTGTCATCTGGTACCATTCTTTGAAGGCATGGTTTACAGCCCAGATCTTCAGAGACTGGTTCCACCGCCACTTCGTCAAGGAGGTCATCAGTTACCAGACGAAGACACTGGGAATCCCGCGTGACCAGGTAAAGGCCCTCCTTCTCCTCGACAATGCACCTGCCCACCCGTGCGACAAGGACTTGGTGGCTGAGAATGGCCCGATTAGGTGCATGTTTCTGCCACCTAATACGACTGCTCTCATCTAACCAATGGACCAAGAAGTGATCGTGGCAACAAAGCGCCTATACCGCCGGAAGTTCCTGGACGAGGTGATGGTTGTTCTTGAGGACGAGGACGAGCGCAGGGAAGGACGGGACACACGAGGCAAGCGGACTTTGGAAAACCTTCGCCACTACAACATCAAGTCTGCAATCTACAACTGGGCCAGTGCATGGAAGGAAGTCCCTGTCAAGACTCTAGAAAATGGTTGGTCTCGTCTGTTTCTCGGAACAGATGTGGAGTACGATTTTCTAAGGTTTGTCGTGGATGACTTCCATGCACGGCTACGTACGCATGGCGACGATGTTGATGTAGACGATGTGCGTGAGTGGTTGGATGACGACGAGGGTGATCCTGGGTATCAGACATTGTCTGATATCGAGATCACATCTTCAGTTGCAGGTGTCAGTACTGAGTTTGAAGACTCCGACAAGGAAGGCGACGATGATGCGGACTCCTCTCAGGAGGACACTACTCCAGCCATCCCCAAGCTGAGCGCACTCCGGGAACACCTAGAGTTCGTCCTTGACTACCTGGAACACCCGGACTGCGACAGGGAGATGGGGCCCTTGGGATTCGTGGAGGAAGTGCGTGCTTTCAGGCAGCGCATCATCAATCGTCAGAATCGTCGTTCCTTGCATCAATCAACGATTGACAGTTTTTTCAGGCCCATGACCCCCGCTGTGCCCAGCCCTGGCTCCACTCCGTTGCCTCCCCAAGACAGGCCCTCATGCTCCGAGCCACAGCCCAGCACATCAGCCACGGTGGTGTCACTGCTCGACGTGTTTGTGTCTGTCTTCAGAGAAGTCTGCAGTGGGTATGCCATCACCACGACCCAGCGACGCACCCCTAGGTCACCTGCCAGTGATACTCTCGGACTCTGACAGTGATTAAACAGCAAGAACTTCTCCACTAGACCACACGGGAATTTACAGTGTTGTGCAGTGAAAAAAACAGTGTGTTGTGTTAAGGATTTACAGTTGTGAGTGAAAAGACTAATTTGGAACAAAATTTAACGTAAACAGACTTGTTTGTTTTTGCTTTAGAAAATTATTAGAAGAATGGGAAAAGTTAAAGTGCAGAATGCAACACTTAGTAAGTTACAATGGAGCATTAGTTAGACAAGAGAGCGCACTGTGAAGAGAACGGACTTCTGAGTGCGATTGACTAAGTTCAGTGCAAGACTTCATGAACAGTGTACTGCAAGTGTTTCAGGAAATCCTTCTTACTGTCAGAGTCAGAGAGGAGGCGGTTATACATCGAGATGGCCATGGACTTGCTGTAAGTAGGCAGAATGTTTCATACTGTACTTTTTTCCATACTATACTTACCTCATTTCACTCTTTAATGTCCTTTATTGGTGTGAATAGGGTGTTAGGAGCTATGCATGTGCAGTAGGAAGGTGTTTTTCTGAGTTAGGCTAGGTTAGGGTCCATAAGTACCAGTCCAGGAGCCAGTACCCAGAATGTTTAATATTGTATGAACCTACCTCTAAACCCTCATTTTATGCTTCTTTTGCATTTGTTTCAGTCATTTATGTGCCTTATTGGTGTGATTTGGGTCTTATATAGGTGTTATGCATGTCCAGAGGGAGTTGTATAGGTGTTTCTCTAAGTTAGGGTCCATAAGTACAAGTCCATAAGCTGGGGCCCAATATCCGAACAGGACCAGTATCTGGACCTGCCTATGGCCCTATTACGTCGGATATTGGAGGGATTACTTATGTATATGTATATATATATATATATATATATATATATATATATATAAATATATATATATATATATATATATATATATATATATATATAATATATACATATATATATATATATATATATATATATATATATATATATGAGTACAGTAATCACTCTAATATCCGGACGCCCAATATCCGAACATCCCCACTATCCGGACATAAGAATGTTTCATACTGTACTTTTTTCCATACTATACTTACCTCATTTCACTCTTCAATGTCCTTTATTGGTGTGAATAGGGTGTTAGGAACTATGCATGTGCAGTAGGAAGGTGTTTTTCTGAGTTAGGCTAGGTTAGGGTCCATAAGTACCAGTCCAGGGGCCAGTCACCAGAATGTTTATTACTGTATGAACCTACTTCTAAACCCTCATTTTATGTTTCTTTTGCGTTTATTTCAGTCATTTATGTGCCTTATTGGTGTGATTTGGGTCTTAAATAGGTGCTATGCATGTCCAGAGGGAGTTGTATAGGTGCTTCTCTGAGTTAGGGTCCATAAGTACAAGTCCATAAGCTGGGGCCCAATATCCGGACAGAACCAATATCCGGACCTACCTATGTCTCTATTACGTCGGATATTGGAGTGATTACTGTATACAGTAGTTACCTGTCAACAAACATGAGTTTAAAAAACGCGTTTTCATTTCAACACGAGCAAATATTTAAGGAGATATGTTTAACTAACAAGGTTTTCTCGATTTTACGTGACTTTACACGTATGTGATGGTTTCATATTAGCCACGCATGCCTTGGACAGTCCCGAGCTGATAGACTGCGTGTGGCAGTTTATGCATAAATACAATTTTTTATTTGCCTGTTGCTTAAACTGGTTTTATTCGAACTATAATATTTGAAAATGAATTTTGGCCCCATTCTGAGCAATTTGGCTCATTTTCGGAGAAAATTTGGCCAGGAAAGTGATGATAGATCTAAATTGTTACAACTTGATGCTGCAGAACAGAAAGAAGAAAATCACTCAGACCAAGATAGAGCAGTTCTTTATGAAGAAGACAGAAAACTTAAGAGAGTTATCTTCATCACCAGTAGCACGGAAGTCAGAGAAAGAGGAAGAGGAAGGATAGCAGAGCGGCGGGAGGTGGGGTAGAGGGGTAAGGAGGGACAGCAGCAGACGACATGTGATGCATAGGTGAAGTGAGGCTGTGTTGTTATTGTTTGTGACCTACCTACTGTAATGAAAATGTTGCTTTTACTGTAGTGTTTTTATGACATACTAATGCATTAATAATGTTGAGGAACTTTCACAATGCCGTGAATGAAGCAGAATTGAAAGAGAATCCACGTAAATAACGAACAGTACGTATTTGGGGAGAAGTAAACAACGCTTCGGCCCAACTAGGGCTCAAATGTTGTTTATTTCTTCCCAGATATATTGTTTTTGTTTTTTACGTGGAATTTCCTTCAAATTAATATTGTTGCTTTTAAGTTTAGAGTAGCATAACTCCCCAGATGGGTAGACTTTCCCAGAGTCCAGGAATGTAACCCCCAATACTACCATTATTTCTTATGGGAAAATTATGTTTAAAAAACGTGTTTTTAACTAACGCGACCTCTCCAGGAACCTAACCCTCGCATTATTTGAGAGGTTACTGTATATATATATATATATATATATATATATATATATATATATATATATAAATATGTATATATATATATATATATATATATATATATATATATATATATATATATATATAAATATATATATATATATATATATATATATATATATATATATATATATATATATATATATATATATATATATATATATATATATATATATATATATATATATATATATATATATATATATATATATATAAATATATATATATATATATATATATATATATATATATATATATATAAATATATATATATATATATATATATATATATAAATATATATATATATATATAAATATATATATATATATATATATATATATATATATATATATATATATATATATATATATATATGGCACACACCCACGGATGCCAGTGGACAGTTATGAGACCGTGAAAAAACACTGAAAAGTTATCCTTTATGTGAACTGTTAGTAAATGGTGCAACGATTGGCCGTACGGAAAGATATAACATGACTTGTGTAGTGCTACTCTCAATGGAAGGTGTTGCAGGACAGTGAATACTATCTCTTCTTTTTCAACAGAGAACCTAAAAAGCTCATACTTGACTTTCTGTGTCAGTGCTTGCCAAAATAGAGAAGAAAAGTTTGTCTTCTGACCAGTGGCAAAAGATTCTCTTCGAGGAGACCAAGAGCAAAGTAGATGACAAGCTGAACGATGTTTCAAGTGAGGAGGACCGGGACAATGTCCAAGAGCATTCCCCTCGGGCGGCATTGCCCACACTTGAACCACGATGGGAGCAGACACTACCACCACCAGTGTCAGGACTATCGGCCCAGCCATTGTCTTCACTTGGACGACAGGCATCGCCTTGGCTTGGTCCTCTCGCTCCTACAGCCATCGTGATCTCTCCACCTCAAGCCTCCAGTTCCCCCTTGGCCGAGCCTATGTCACCAGTAGCAGGGCCTACTTACGCGACACTGGCACCTGCACGCGGTGCAGTGTCTGAGGCGTGACTGGTGCAGGAGGCGACTGTGTCGTCATCCCCTGCCCAGTCGACAAGGGCGCTGTCTCCGACAGCGTTCATCCCCCCCCCCCAACATTTTCCAGCAGAAGGAGACAGTTTTGTCCTCCTCATCGTCAGAACCCTCACCACTTCGACGAGGCCGGCGTAGTCCATGGCCCGGCTATGGGGGGTGGCCAAGGGGTGTCCGAAGAGGCACAAGGGTGTTGGTACGCCGACCCACTGCCACCACTGCGGGAGGTGTTGCCACGAAGGATCCAGGGTGGAGCAGTGGCGCTTTCACACCAGCTAATGGGCCCTTCACAGGATCCCCAGGAATGAAGGTGGATCTACCAACAACTCCTCTCCAGTTCTTCCAGCTGTTCTTCACCAGGGAGTTGTTGATGTATTTCACCCACAAGACCAACAGCTACGCGTCATTCCTGGGGACTGCGTTGGACGCATGGTTCATCTGCAATGAAGATATGGCCAAGTTCCTGGGGTTTTACTTTTTCATGGGGGTGAAATACATCAACAACTCCTCTCCAGTTCTTCTAGCTGTTCTTCACCAGGGAGCTGTTGATGTATTTCACCCACAAGACCAACAGCTATGCGTCATTCCTGGGGACTGCGTTGGACGCATGGTTCATCTGCAATGAAGATATGGCCAAGTTCCTGGAGTTTTACTTTTTCATGAGGGTGATGAATCTGCCGAGCATCAGGCACAACTGGATGAGATCCCACCTCCACAACTACCCCCTGTTCACACAAGTGATGAGTGGAAGGCATTTCAGGGCGATCCTGAAACACTTCCACGCCTTCAACTCACTTGCGATACCCCAGGACAATCAAGACCGGCTCATCAGGGTTTGCACGGTGATGGAGTACCTCCTTCAGCGGTTCCAGAACACCTACTTACCCAAGGAGCACCTCAGCCTGGACGAGGGCTCACTACCATGGAAGGGGCACCTAAGCTTCGGCGTTTACAACCCCATGAAGCCCTCAAAGTATTCAATCAAGCTGCATATCCTGGCTGAGGCTTCCTTGGGTTACATCTGGAATTTCGAGATGTATATGGGACAGAAGAGGGTGCTGGAGACCACAGTGTGAAGCCTCGTAGAACTGCTGAAGGATGAGGGATACAAAGTTTACATGGACAACTATTATAACTCTGTATCCCTGTGCGAACGCCTCTTCAGTGCAGGAACCAACGTGTGTGGGGTCCTACGCCTGGCAAGAGAAGCACCAATGCAGCTGCAGGACATCAAAAGTACCAAGAACCTGCCAGAGGGGGGCATGACAGCGATGCACAAGGACAACATGATGGTGTTGCTGTGGAGGGACAAGCGCATTGTCAACATGGTCTCCACCTTCCACAGCACAAGCACCATCCAGAAGTGGGTTCGAAGGACGACCAGGGCTCCTGACGCGAGGACAACCTATGTCCAGAAGACCGTGGACAAGCCCGTCGTGGTGGATGACTGCAATCGACACATGGGTGGGGTGGACCACTGCGACCAGATGGTCCAATACTACCCCATCCAGTGGTGGACCATGAAATGGACCATGAAGATCACCTTCTGTTTCATCCACATCGCCATTTTCAATGCAATCGCCCTGTTCAAGAAGTGCTCTCGCGGATCAGTCAGTCTGCTCGAATTCGTGGAGGAGATAGTGGACAAGCTCCTCTACTTTGATGAAGCAGAGTGGCCCATATCAGGGCATGTCATCCACCATGCCCCTGACCTTCCAACCTGACGGCCAGCAGGACATCCAGCACCTGTGGTACCTGCGCAGTGCCAGGACAGGTGCCATCACCACCGGCTCCTGAACCAAAACCATCATCTCCAGGAGGAGGGCCAGGACAGGAGTCAGTGCCACCATCGCCTGCAGAACCAGCACAGGTGCTGAGAACCTTCACCAGTTCCTGGTCCGTTGGGAGAACCTGCTGCCACTGCCATGCCCGGGCCTGCAGCTGCACCTCCAGGACAACAGGACTGGGGAACGCCAGGAGGACAGCCAGCCAAGCGTCGTCGTTTCATCGATGACAGAGTATGTTTGGATAACACACTGGGCCACCGACGGGAAAGGATCCCCAAACGGAGGAGGCTGCGATGCACCATGTGTTCCCTGGCGAAGTTGAGGAGGGACACAAGTCACATGTGTCTTGTTTGTGATGTGGCATTGTGCATGGGTGATTGCTTTGAACGGTTCCATGCTGAGTGAAGTATTTCCTAGTGCAGTGTACACACACACACACACACACACACACACACACACACACACACACACACACACACACACACACACAACCACACTTACACACACACAACCACACTTACACACACACTAACACACACACACACACACACACACACACACACACACACACACACACACACACACACACTCACATACACACACACAACCACACTTACACACACATTAACACAGACACACACACACACTAACACACACACTCACACACACACTACCACACTTACACACACACACACACACACACACACACACTACATAACTCCACATCTTCCAATCCCACAAGGTCCTACAACTCCATCAACACCCCTGGAGGAAGTGAGTTCTCCAAATTTTGTTGATATGTATATTGACCTATTATCATTACCCCTATAATTTTCAGGCAAATAACCATCTTCTCCTACATATTACACATATGACAGAAAGTAAAGCTTCATTAGCAGTAACATGGAAAAAGCAGTGTTCATGTGTAGTAGGTTACAACCATAAAAAAACAACCTTGGAAGATTATACAGTTTGTACATTTAAAAAAAAAAAAAAAAAAAAAAAAAAAAGGCTTTGGGAGCATAGTCTTTAGGCAAAGGGGGAGATTTTTTTTTTTTTTTTTTTTTTTGGTAAAAGTAGGTACCGACCGGAAAAGTAATCTACCTTTGTCGTCCTATTACTCGAAAACTATTGGGCGTATCGACTTCCTGTAAGAACCATGATAAAGAGCAGTAAATTCTACGTATGTTCATTACCAGCATAGCCCTTGGGAGCATTTTTGGTAGGAAAAGGTGGGGGAACAGACTTCGTTTTATCCCTTGCTTCCGGTAAAAGTCGAAAGCGCTCGGAGGAATAATCTCACTTTGTCGGCCAATTACTCAAAAACTATTGGATGTATCGATTTCCTGTACGAACCATGTTAGAGAGTAATAAATTCTACGTATGTTCATTTGCAGAATATAAGCCTTTGGGCGCATTTTCTGTTGGAAAAGTTGGGGGAACAGACTTTGTTTTTTTCCTTGCTAACGGTAAAGTCGAAAGCGCTCGGAGGAGTAATCTCACTTTGTCGGCCAATTACTCGAAAACTATTGGATGTATCGATTTCCTGTAAGAACCATGACAAAGAGCAGTAAATTCTACGTATGTACAAGACATAACAATGTAATATCTACGATAAGAATTCGTTGTTACGTAGGTGGGAATATTGCCTATGCTGTGCACACATCACAAAAGTGACGTACGGACGTGAGTTCCCAGTCGTTTTTGGCGACTTACTCGAAAAGTATGCGGCGTATCGAAACCACCTTTACTCATTCGAAAGCTCGTGAAATTCTGCATAATATTATGCAATAAAAATATCACATGTGCAACAAAAGTTCAGAATTAGAGCTCCTTGAATTTTTTCAAAAATGATTTTCAGTTTTTGGCTATTTTCTTGAAAACTACAAATCGTATCACAACCGGATTTGTCTCTTTAGAAAGCTGATGAAATTCTCTATCAAAACTTCTAATAACATTTTCCTGTATGATGGAAAACATTCGAATGATGTTGGGAAGTGAACATGACATAGCAAAATGTTTATTCACGGCCGCCTAATGTTTTATTCATGTTTTCCTGTTTTTTTTGTGGTCCTTATCAGCTAGAACAAATATCTACAAATAAGATGAGATAGGTTTCATGGCAGTATACTGATGTTTGGGTGGTGAAAATAAGGAGAGACTACATGTTTTTCGCCGCGCACGGACAGCCGGGCCGGGTGGCCTCGTAGAAAAAATCGTGCGCCAGAAAACTTACTGGAACTTATCATACATGAGAGGGTTAAGGGTGGGTTTGCAAATCTCTGTGTACAACAAGAACTGTTATAAACAAAAATTACAATTTATTTAACATTTAATATCACTTTGTTGGAAGGACACAAGTCAAGAGTGAGAGCAGTGGAAATGAGTTATTTAAGAGGAGCCTGTGGAGTCACGTGGAGAGACAGGCTGACGAATGAGGATATAAAGGAGCGTTGTGGTGTGGATGTGGATGTGATAGGAAGCGTTATGAGGAACACACTGAGGTGGTTTGGCCATGTGGAGAGGATGGAGAGTGAAAGACTGACGAAGAGAGTGTATGTGAGTGAGGTGGAGGGGGGAAGAGGGAGGGGGAGGCTGAGGATGAGATGGAGGGATGGGGTGGAGAGGTATATGAGAGAGGGGGGTGTGAGTTGGGAGCAGGGCAGTGAAATGGCGGGGGACAGGGCGACTTGGAGGCGATTTGTTTGTGGCCACTCCAAACGGGATTGAGGCGTCTGGCAATAGATAGATAGATAGATCACTTTACTGTGACATTCATGATCAATACATCGTTAACCTTTACAATCTGACATTCCTTCCATGAGTAAGCATCAATTAACTGCTATATTACTTGTGAAATGTGTTCTGAATTTCCTGCCACCTCATTACTGTGTATTAGAGACATGAATACCATCAATGGTGGTACAGTTTGACAGTAAGCCATAATATACTGGAATCATTCCTGTACTGAAGATAATAAAGAAAAAAAACTAAAGAGCCAAAAGAGGGACCTTTGGGAAAATTTCTGATTAACTTTTCCCCAATGCCAAAACTGGGGGATTCTTAAGCTTTTATTTGTGCAGATTCCATCTGAATAATGTACGGTATAACTTGGGAATACTTTAGCCATGCAGAACAACAGTTTACAGTACAACACTTTATAGAGGCAGAGCCAGAAACATCAACATGAAGATTTGAGTCTTGGCACAATCATTACCTTTTAGTTGGGGTCTGCAGAGTCCACATCAGCTCCTCTGATGAACTGACTGCAAACTGCCTTGTGCATTTCCAGCTGCTCTCTCTCCACACAACTGAATCACAGATCACTTCATTACACACAGAACAATAGACTATCTAGTGGACAAGTACTTAATGTTACATCAACACAACTATGTAATAATTTTAGAAGTCATTGGCCTGGAATCAACAGATTAATGTGCATTTCCTGAGGAAATACAGAAACCAGTAAAGCTTAAATGTGAAGTACAGTAATCTGCCCACTATCCAGATGCCCAATAATCGGATACCCCAATACCCGGACATTTTGGGCCTGGGCCTTCGGAACCCAAAAATGGCCCAAAAACGTTAAAAATCCGGAGAAAAAATCTGATTTTTTTTCACCCATAATTTGAACTTGGCGCATGGCGAGGACCAGCTGTGTTTTGCCGCGCAGTTCCGCCAACTTCAGGCAGGGCGATGCTGCCTCCTCCCCATTTCCCTTTCATCCAACATCATGATTGCACGCTCCTCACCATGGCCGCCCATGTGCTCGCTTTTGTGGTGGTGCCCTACCTGCTGCAGGCCCTGTTGTTCCTCTGCTGCCTCTTACTTGTGTGTGTGACGATGGCCCCGCCATCCCAGAAGAGGAAATGGGAGGTTTTGACTCTCGAGAAGAGGGAGATATCGGAGAAGGTGGATGCAGGATGGTCGACATCACGTGTCCTTCGTGAATTCAACCTGGCCTGCTCTACCTTGTTTGATATTAAGAGATCCCAGGACAAGTTCACCCAGTACATGGCTGACTCTGCATCGAAGACCAAATGCAATGTGGAGACGAAGGTTATGTATACTCCCCGGTTTGCAAAAATCAACCACTCCATGTTGATTTGGTACAACAACGAGCTGCTGGTGTGCTTGTGCATGGTACGGAGCTGAAGGCTGCCACCAAGAAGTTTGTATGGTTACACGACACCCTAGACCTTAAGGCATCTGAGGGTTTGATCTTCACTTTCAAGTTACGGCATGGCCTTACAAACCATAAGGCCATGGCGAAGCTTTGGACGCCAACGAGGAGGGAGTAGAGGAGTTTCGGCAGAAGATGAAAGGCTTGATCAACAGGGAGGGCCTCACTCATGGTCAAGTCTACAGCACTGACAAAACTGATCTATTCTATTGCTTGATGCCAACGAACAGTCTAGCAGAGGAGACGGAGAAGCGTGTACCTTGCCGCAAACTTTAAAAACAACAGATATCTACCTTGTGTCGTGCCAATGCTAATGGCATGCTCCGGCTCAAGCCCGTAATTGTTGGCAGTGCAAAGCAGCCTCGGTGTCTTCGTGGGGTGATGGATGTCCTTCCTGTCATTTGGTACCATTCTGTGAAGACTTGGTTCAGTCATGATCTTCAAAGACTGGTTTCACCAGCACTTCATCAAGGAAGTCAACTATTATCAGACAAAGACACTGGGAATCCCACGCAGCCGGGTAAAGTCCCTCCTTCTTCTGGACATTGCACCTGTGCATCCGTTCAACAAGGAGTTGGTGGCTGAGAATGGCCGCATTAGGTGCATGTTTTTGCCATCGAATGCGACTGCTCTCATCCAACCAATGGACCAAGGAGTGATCGTGGCAACAAAGAGGCTGTACCATTGGAAGTTCCTGGACGAGGTGATGGTTGTGATGGTTGTTCTCGAGGAGGAAGACGAGCACAGGGAGGGACTAAATGTGTTTTGATGTCTAAATATGGCTGAATGACCAAAGCCAAATTAAGCATAGGTACCATATAGATAGGTTAGGTATTCATTGGAGGTGGTCTAGGTAGGGTCTGGGTGTGGTAGGTGAATAGTGTTCATTATCTGGACATGCCTTTGGCTCTGTTATGTCCGGATGAATGAGGGGGCGCTCACCATCCACTCACTCAATGTAGTGCTGCTCTCAGGTGTCTGCCCTTTCCTCTCATCCATCCTTTGGGTGACTTTACACTCCCACTTCTGTCTTTCTTTCCTTCATTTTTTCCTCTTCCATCTGCCTGTGGGTGACTACACTGAGTGACAAGACAAATGGTTTCCTGTATACCAGGAAACCATTTACTATGCTGTGTAGTAACCATATAAACAAATTTTGGTGCCTGGTGATTTATTAGTGGGTAATGAAGGTGCTCCAATCGGACTGAGCCAGCGAAAGCTTATATCTAAGGGGTGGTTGGGGCTTATTCCTCATGTAATGCCACTCAGGGATGAGTGAGGCTGGTCACTCTCATCTTAAATGTCAGGACCAAATTGCCTAGCCCCGGGCTCCTACACTCCTCATGGGGCAACATAGGATTAGATGATGGTTGGATGGATGGATAAATGAGGGATTACTGTACTTGTGTGACTGGGTGGTGCTGCATTCATTCTGGCAGTGAGAAATGGTTACGACATAACTTAGTTATGAGACACCTGTTCATCATATACTTCTTAATTTGCTATCGTTTTCATTTTGTTTTTATTTTTGAAGGGAGTGTTAATGCCAACTCTAACATATGGGTGTGAGACTATGGCGTGGCATGAAAATGAAAAGTCAGGAGTAAGAGCAGTGGAGATGGGAATGCTGAGGAACGTATGTGGAGTACAGAGGGTGGATTGGATAAGAAATAATGTGATTCACAAAAGGTGTGGAGTGAGGAAGTCAATGGACATCAGAATTGAAGTGAGTGTCCTGAGATGGTATGGTAATTTGGAGAGAATGGATAACAACAGAGTGGTGAAAAAGGTATACCTGAGCGAATTTGAAGGAGGGAGGAGGCGAGGTAGGCCAAGGAGAAGGTGGAGAGATATGGTGGATGAGTGTGTGAGGAAGAGAAGTTTGGAAGTCGGTGAGGCTAGGGATCTGATAAGAGATCGAGCTGGCTGGATGAATGTTGTAAGAAGTGCATGATCAGGGATTTTGGCACCCCTTGTGAGCATGGCAGTGTCCGGATTGACTCAATCAGATATGCTTGTGTGAAGCCGCAGAATGTGGTGAATGTTTTTGGTGTATCCAGTAGAGCCAGGATTCTGGGGGCTTGAATGATGAGTGAATGGAGGAGTGGCCTATTGGACTGGGCAAGTTTGTGCTGTCTGGGCATTGCTACTCCTTACCCTGCCCTTGGGTGGGAAAGGAGGTCCGGATGATGATGAGGATGAGGATTTTGAAGGCTCCAACATGCTTCCATGTGTTGGTTTTGGTAGCCTAGGGGAGAAGATGAGAGAGGGAAGAGAGAGGTATATGTCAGCAGAAGGGAGGTGAAGAGATTGGTGAAGGAGAGTAAGAAGAGAGTGGATGAAGAGTTTGGGAGGAATCTGAGTGTTAAATGGAGCAAAGAGTAAGAAATTGTTTAGGAAGGAGGTAAAGAAAGTAAGACAGTGTGAAAGGGGAAACAGTAGGGTAGTGAGAGATGGGAATAATAGATTGTTGGTGGAGAAGGGAAAGAAATTGACGAGATGGAAGGAGCACTTTTGAGGATTTGTTGAATGTAAAGAATGAGAGCTGTGTGAGTATATGTGGTTGGGGAATGGCTGGGAGAAGAAGAGATGAGAGGAGGAAGGAAGAGATCAGTAGGGCAGAAGTAGCTGAAGCAATGAAGAAGATGAAGATGGGAAAGGCCCCAGGAATTGATGGAGTGTGTGGTGAAATGCTTAGGTATGGGGGAGAGATTGTTGTGGAGTGGATATGGAGGTTGTGTAGATTGGCTTGGGAAGAGGGAAGGGTTCCAGATGACTGGAAATCAGGTATAATTGTTCCTTTACACAAAGGAAAAGGGGAGAGAGAAGTATGTGGTAACCATAGGGGCATTTGCCTTCTTAGTGTGATTGGATAAATATATGGTATAATACTTATTGACAGGGTTAGACATACAGCAGGGGAGCTAGTTGGAGAAGAACAAGGGGGATTTAGGAAGGGAAAAGGGCGTGTAGATCAGATATTTGTTCTAAGATGTTTAGTGGAGAAGTATCTAGAGAAGGGAAAGAAAGTGTATGCTGCCTTCATGGACTTGGAGAAAGCATATGACAGAGTGGATATGCAAGGTATGTGGAAAGTATTAAGAATTTATGAAGTGGATGGGAAATTGTTGAGTGCTGTGAGGAGTATGAACGAGGGAGCTAGGGCTATGGTGCAAGTGGAGGGTGAGCTGAGTGAGTTCTTTGATCTAAATGTGGGACTGAAACAGGGATGTGTGATGTCTCCATGGCAATTTAATATATTCATGGATGGGGTTGTAAAGGAGATGCAAGGTAGGGCAGTGGATGTGGGGGTGGCGCTAATGAATGAGGGTGAGGTGTGGATGATTCTGATGCTGCTGTTTGCTGATGATACAGTATTGTTGAGTGAAGATGAATGGGAGTTGCAAGGTTTGGTGAATGAATTTGGGAAAGTGTGTAAGAAGAGGAATCTGAAAGTTAATGTAAACAAGAGTAAAGTTATGGTCTTTGAGAGGAATGAAGTCACAGAATGCACAGTAAGGTTGGATGGTGAGGATATGGAGAATGTGAGTGCATTCAAGTACTTGGGTAGTGTGATGAGTAAGGATGGAAGTTTTGGAGATCAAGTGCTTGAAAGGGTACAGCAGGGAAGGAAGGCTGTTGGTTCACTGAAAGTGGTGATGAGAAATAGGGTGGTGAGTATGGAAGTTAAGAAGTCACTGCATGATAATATTGTGATCCCTACCCTGACATATGGAAGCGAGACATGGACTTTGCTAGAGGGGAACAAGTCAAGAATTAGAGCAGTGGAAATAAGTTATCTGAGAGAAGCATGTGTATAACATGGAGGGACAGGTTGATGAATGAAGAAGTTAAAGAAGATTGTGGGGTGGATGTGGATGTGACTGAGAAAATTAGAAAAAATACACTGAGGTGGGTTGGACATGTCGAGAATGACAGACTGCCTAAGAGTGTGTACGTAGGTGAAGTGGAGGGAGGGAGTGGGAGGTGGAGACTGAGGATGAGGTGGAGGGATGGAGTTGAGAGGTATATGAGGGAGGGGGGAGTGGGAGGTGGAGACTGAGGATGAGGTGGAGGGTTGGAGTTGAGAGGTATGTGAGGGAGGGAGGAGTGAGCTGGGGGGAGCGCAGTCAAATGGTGGGTGACAGAGCGACTTGGAGGCGTTTTGTCTGCTGCTACCCTTTGCTGGATTAGGGTGTCAGGATATAGACAGAGATAGACAGTTGCAATGAGGAGAGGTAGACTGAGATGGTTTGGGCACATGGAGAGGATGGGGGCTAATAATATGGTGCAGATAACAAGAAGTGTTAATGTTGGGTGTGGGATAGAGACGGGCAGACCGAAAAAGACTTAGGACGAAGTCATTTAGTGTGACCTAAGGGTGAAGGGACTAAATAGGGAAGCTGTCAGAGATCGAGCAGCATGGAGAGCTGCCATTAGGCTACCAAAACTGACGCATGGAAGCATGTTGGAGCCTTCAAAATCCTCATCCTCATCATCATCCGGACCTCCTTTCCCACCCAAGGGCAGGGTAAGGAGTAGCAATGCCCAGACAGCACAAACTTGCCCAGTCCAATAGGTCACTCCTCCATTCACTCACCATTCAAACCCACGGAATCCTGGCTCGACCGGATACACCAAAAACATTCACCACATTCTGCAGCTTCACACAAACGTATCCGATTGAGTCAATCCGGACGCTGCCATGCTCACAAGAGGTGCCAAAATCCCTGATCATGCACTTCTCCTTACAACATTCATCCAGCCAGCTCGATCTCTTGTCAGTTCCCTAGCCTCACCGACTTCCAAACTTCTCTTCCTCACACACTCATCCACCATATCTCTCCACCTTCTCCTTGGCCTACCTCGCCTCCTCCCTCCTTCAAATTCGCTCAGGTATACCTTTTTCACCACTCTATTGTTATCCAGTCTCTCCAAATTACCATACCATCTCAGGACACTCACTTCGATTCTGATGTCCACTGACTTCCTCGCTCCACACCTTTCACGAATCATGTTATTTCGTATCTAATCCACCCTCTGTACTCCACATACATTCCTCAGCATTCCCATCTCCACTGCTCTTACTCCTGACTTCATTTTCATGCCACACCATAGTATCACACCCATATGTTAGAGCTGACACTAACACTCCCTTCAAAAATAAAAACAAAATGAAAACGATAGCAAATTAAGAAGTATATGATGAACAGGCGTCTCATTACTAAGTTTTGTCGTAACCATTTCTCACTGCCAGAATGAATGCAGCGCCACCCAGTCACACAAGTACAGTAATCCCTCATTTATCCATCCATCCAACCATCATCTAATCCTATGTTTCCCCATGAGAAGCGTAGAAGCCCAGGGCTAGGCAATTTGGTCCTGACATTTAAGATGAGAGTGACCAGCCTCACTCATCCCGAGTGGCATTACGTGAGCAATAAACCCCAACCACCCCTTAGATATAAACCTTCACTGGCTCAATCCGATTGAAGCACCTTCATTACCCACTAAATCACCAGGCACCAAAATTTGGTTATATGGTTACTACACAGCATAGTAAATAGTTTCCTGGTATACAGGAAACCATTTGGCTTGTCACTCAGTGTAGAGTCACCCACAGGCAGATGGAAGAGGAAAATATGAAGGAAAGAAAGACAGAAGAGGTAAAGTCACCCAATGGATGGATGAGAGGAAAGGGCAGACACCTGAGAGCAGCACTACATCGAGTGAGTGGATGGAGAGTGCCCCCTCATTTATCCGGACATAACAGAGCCAAAGGCATGTCCAGATAATAAACACTATTCACCTACCACACCCAGACCCTACCTAGACCCACCTCCAATGAATACCTAACCTATCTATATGGTACCTATGCTTAATTTGGCTCTGGTCATTCAGGGATATTTAGACATCAAAACACATGTAGGAATATCCAAATTAATGCTGAACACCAAGAAAACCATGCAGAAAAAAAAAAATGAAAACCAAAAAACACCCTATCTAAACATTACTGTATGTACAGTACCCCTCCTCATTTTGGCAGTGTATTCTGGTCATTCTGTCATATTTTGACATCTAAACATACACAGGACTATCCAAAATAATTTTCAACACCAAGAAAGCCATGGGGAAAAAAAAAAAAAAAAAAAAAAAAAACTATACACTACTGTATGTTCAGTACCCCTCCTATTTTTGGCACTGTTTTCAGGTTATTCTGCCATAATCTGACATTAAAACACACAAGGGAATATCCTAAATGAATTATAACACCAAGGAAACTATGAAAAAAACATTAAGTTACCTGCCAAAAAACAAGGACTGACCAAACGATGACGACCCAGGACCGGACAAAGGACTTGGTAATGGCTACGTGGAATGTAAGAGGAGCGAATGATGAGGTGAAAGAGAGAGAGATTGTCCAGGTGCTTGAGGGTGCGAAAGTGGATGTATGTGGAATAACTGAAACAAAATGGAGAAGAGAAAGTGTGAGAGAATGGGAGTATGGATGGGGTATATGTGCAGGAGTAGGTGAGAATGAGAGGGCAAAGGAAGGAGTATGTATAGTTGTGAGTAAAAGATGGAAGAGGTGCATAAGACAGTATGGATCAGTTGGGTCAAGGATTGTGTGGGTAAAGTTGAAAGTTGGAATACAAATGTGGGCGATTGTGTGTGTGTATGCGCCAACGCAAGATCGTGCTAGAAGAGTGAGAGAAGAGTTCTGGACAAATGTGGAAGTGTGCATGGAAAAGTTTGGAAGGAATGAGAGAGTGTTTTTGATTGGTGATATGAATGGTAAAGTTGGGAATGTGAAGGTGGATGGAATAGTTGGTGAGTGGGGTGCGCCTGCTGAGATAGATGAGAATGGGAGTGCATTAGTGGACATTTGTGCTGGGAGGGGGTTGGTGATAGCCAATACCCTCTTCAGGCATAAAATGATCCACAGGTATACATGGCGAGTGATGAGAAGGGTGGGTGGTGAACTGAATGAAAGGAAGGCAATGATTGATTATGTGTGTGTGGATGAAAGGACGCGAAGATATGTAATGGATGCAAGAGTTTATACAGGCTGGGGGAGTGGACTTTCTGACCACTACTTGGTGGTGGCCAGAATTAAAATTCAAGTAAGATGGAGGAATAGAAGAAGGGAAAGACGAGAGGAAGGAGTAGTTGCAAGGAGAGTGGAAAGGTTACAAGAGGATGAGAAAAAGGCAGAGTATAAGAGAGAAGTGGAGGAACGATTGGGCAATTATGAATTGGAGCAGATGGGAGATGTGGAAGGTGTGTGTAGGATATTTACAGAAGAAATATGTGCAGCATGTGATGTGGTGTGTGGAAGGAAGAGAAGACGGAGGGGGGTGCAAGGAACAGCGTGGTGGACTGAAGAGGTGAAACAGGCTGTGGCACAAAAGAAGAAAGCATGCAATGAATGGATGAGAAATAGGGGCGTGGAAGAAGTTGAGAGGCAGAAGAGAGAGTTATATGTAGAAAGAAAGAGAGAGGTGAAAAGATTAGTAAGAGAGAGTAAGAAGAGAGTGGATGAGGAATTTGGAAGGAATTTGAGTGTAAAGTGGAGGGACCGTAAGAAAATGTTCTGGAAAGAGATGAAAAGAGTAAGGCAGGGTGGAAGTGAAGTTAGCAGGGGAGTGAAAGATAAAAATGGTAGATTACTAGTGGAGAAGGGAGAAAAAGTGAGCAGATGGAGAGAACACTTTAAGGAATTGTTGAACGTAGAGGATGGAAGTAATGCGAGTATAAGTGGTTGGGGAATGGCTGGGAGAAGGAGGGAGGTGAGAAGACAGGAAGAAATCAGTACGATAGAAGTTGTGGAAGCAATGAAGAAAGTTAAATCGGGGAAAGCCCCAGGAATTGATGGAGTGTGTGGTGAAATGCTGAAGCATGGGGGAGAGATAGTAGTAGAATGGATGTGGAAGATGTGCAGATTGGCCTGGGAGGAAGGTAGAGTACCGGAGGATTGGAAGTCGGGTATAATTATTCCCTTGTACAAAGGAAAAGGGGAAAAAGAAGTGTGTGGTAATCATAGGGGCATTTGTCTTCTTAGTATAATAGGAAAAGTGTATGGTAGGATACTTATAGACAGAGATAGAGAAAGAACAGAGAAATTAGTTGGAGAAGAACAGGGAGGCTTTAGGAAGGGAAGAGGTTGTGTAGATCAGATATTCATTCTTAGATCTTTAGTGGAAAAGTTTCTAGGGAAGGGAAAGAAGTTGTATGCGGCTTTCATGGATTTGGAGAAAGCATATGACAGGGTGGATAGACAAGGATTGTGGAAAGTATTAAGAATATATGGAGTAGATGGGAAGTTGTTGAATGCTGTGAAGAGTATGTACGATGGTGCTAAGGCTGCAGTGCATGTGGATGGTGAACTAAGTGAATTTTCCTCTTTGAAAGTTGGTTTGAAACAGGGATGTGTCATGTCTCCATGGTTGTTCAATCTGTACATGGATGGGGTAATAAAAGAGGTGCAAGGTAGGGTAGTGGATGTTGGAGTGGCCCTGGTGAGAGAGGATAGTGTTTGGAAACTCCCTGTACTGTTGTTTGCAGATGATACTGTGTTGTTGAGTGAAGACGAAGGGGAGCTGCAAGGCTTGGTGGATGAGTTTGGGAGAGTGTGTAAGAAACGGAATCTAAAGGTGAATGTAGGGAAGAGTAAAGTGATGATCTTTGAGAGAGGTGAAGTCAGTGAATGTATAGCGAGGTTGGATGGTGAGGAATTGGAAAATGTGAGTACGTTTACGTACTTGGGTAGTGTGATGAGTAAGGATGGAGGTTTGGAGGGTGAAGTGCTTGAAAGGGTACAGCAGGGAAGAAAGGTTGCTAGTTCTTTGAAAGCAGAGATAAGAAACAGGGAAGTGAGCATGGAAGTGAAAAAGTTACTACATGACAGTATTGTGATACCAACTCTAACGTACGGAAGTGAAGCTTGGATGTTGTTGGAAGGACACAAGTCAAGAGTGAGAGCAGTGGAAATGAGTTATTTAAGAGGAGCCTGTGGAGTCACATGGAGAGACAGGCTGACGAATGCGGATATAAAGGAGCGTTGTGGTGTTGATGTGGATGTGATAGGAAGCGTTATGAGGAACACACTGAGGTGGTTTGGCCATGTGGAGAGGATGGAGGGTGAAAGACTGACGAAGAGAGTGTATGTGAGTGAGGTGGAAGGGGGAAGAGGGAGGGGGAGGCCGAGGATGAGATGGAGGGATGGGGTGGAGAGGTATATGAGAGAGGGGTGTGTGAGTTGGGAGCAGGGCAGTGAAATGGCGGGGGACAGGGCGACTTGGAGGCGATTTGTTTGTGGCCACCCCAAACAGGATTGAGGGGTCTGGCAATAGATAGATAGATAGACTTACTGAGTGCACTGCAGACAGGCTTCTTAACCTGCACACCTACAGCAGGTGTTGAGTTGTCCCATGTGGTCTAGTGACAAACATTTGTGCCTAGCAAATGTCCCATAACTCCTTCTCCTCCTCCTCCTCCTCCTGAACCTGCTGGAGCTGGGTGACGATCGGTAACGTACAGTGCAGTGATGGTGGCCTACCCACCTCAGGAGACTCTGAAGACAGCCACAAACTTACATCCAAAGGAGATTCAATGACTGTTGACATGCTCGGTTGTGGGTCCAATGGTGAAGGCGGGAAACGAGGTGGTGGTAGTGGTGCTGATGGTGGTGAGAATGGGCTGGCACACATGGGGGTAGCAGGCTTGCAGACTGAGTCGATCCTGGTCTGATGATAGGACCGACAATTCCGCCTGAGGATGACAGCTTCCCAGACTGCCAGCAGCTTCATCAACAAGAAGAGTGGCACCAACTCCTGTCACAGTGTGGGTGCTCAGCATACTCCAGCATCCCCTCAGGTAACCATGGAGGACGCTGAGACAAGGGATTGAAGGAGTTGCAGAGGGTTGTGAGTCAGGGCCCTCATCTTCGTCCTCATTGGTCTTACTGTCCTCTTCCATGCCTGCAGAGGCAGCAGCGGCGATCTCCTTAGCAGACATGGTCTGATGACCAGGATCACTGCCGTCATCGTCCAGCCAATCCCTCACATCGCCTACGTCCACCTGTTCTCCTGTTGTTCTATGGCAGCTGTGGAAATTATCCACGTCAAATCCCTCAAAGTCATACGCAGCTTTGATTTCCTGGAGAAGACGAGACCAACTACTTTCGAGGGTTTTCATGGACACTTCCTTCCATGAGTTCACCCAGCTGAACACGGCAGACTTCAGGTCATAACGTCAAAGATTTGGCAAGGTCTGCTCCCAATGTGTGTCCTTGGCCGCGCCCTCATCTTCCAACACCACCATCACCTCGTTCAGGAACTTCCAGCAGTACAATCTCTTGGCAGCCACAATAACATCCAACTCCATTGGTTGAATCAGAGCAGTCGTATTAGGAGACAAAAACATGCACTTAATCCACCCGTCATAAGCAACCAAATCTTCTCATACAGATACGCGAGGGCATTATCCAGGAGCAGGAGTGCCTTCACCTGGTCACGGGTGATACCAAGAACCTCCATTTGATAAAGGACACCCTCCTTGACAAAATATCTGTAGAACCAATCTTTAAAGATCTTAGTGGTAAACCAAACCTTCACAGAATGGTACCACACAACAAGCAGGCTATCCATCAACCCACGGAGACAACGTGGTTGTTTTGCACGCCCAACAACAACAGGTCTGAGGCGGTGCGTCCCATTAGCATTGGCACAGCACAAAACAAACATGTTGTTTGGACAACTTAGGACCAGCCACAGTCTCCTCCCTTTCCTCAGCCAGGGTGTTGGTGGGCAAGGAGCAGCAGAACAGACCAGTTTTGTCAGTGCTATAGACTTGACCAAGGGCAAGGCCCTCGTCCTTGATCAGGCGCTGCACTTTCTGGCAGAATGGATCTACTTCCCCCACTGCCACATCCGAGGCCTTGCCGTGTGCCTTATAGTCAGTAGGTCCAAGGTGAAGCTTGAAGGAAAAGAGCCATCCCTCAGACGCCTTGAAGTCCTGCACATTGTGCAGGCATTCAAACTTCTTGGCAGCAGCCTCCACCTCAGTCCCACACACTAGCACACCGACATTACGTTGCTGGCGAAACCACATCAATGTCGACCGATTAATACTGGCGTTACCTTCCTGTCGTCCCTACGTGTGCTTTCGCTGAAGTCCTGTCTGTTCTGTGTAAGCTTGTCGCGTGACTTCTTGATGTCATACAATGTTGACCGGGCTAGATCATATTCATGAATTATGCATCCTGTGGTCCAGCCCGCATAACCTTGCCCAATATCTCACGTTTCTTCTCCAGAGTCAGAACCTTCCTCTTCCTCTTCTCAGGTGGTGGTGGGGCAATCACCACACACATGAGAATACAGCAGAGGAGGACCACAACCTGAAGAAGGCAGGGGACCACCACAAAAGCAACCACATTCACAGCCATTCTTACAAGCTAGCCACTCAGGTGAAACAAAGGCAGGAACAGAGGTGCGAGCTTGCTGGCCGGCAAGCAGTGTTGTGCTGCCATTTCGCACCCCATGGTTGCATCCCAGCACAGAGGAAGCAAAACGCGGCAAACTGACATCTGCATATAACGTTCACTTCCATTTGCCAAGGCAAGGATTAGTGCGTGACGGCAACAGAGGATGACCAGTACATCACCACCTCAGGCAGTGTATGACTAATGCAACCTGCCAGGCGACTCTGACCATTCGGTAGGGAAGCAGACAGGTGCGCATGGTGGGGGGTTTTGCACCAATCCCAGAGGCAGAGGGACTCCCACCATTTGGTGTAGAGACGGATGGGTGCTTTTACCATATGTTTACTCATGGCTTGTGGTCTGTGTTACATGCATGGTGGCCACCAGGAACCCCGAGACAAGAACGACGCTCGCTCTGTTGTTTCAAAACTAACCATAGGATTTTCTCAAAAATATGCTCAATGTGTTTCCCAGGCTTATGTGTGTTATCATAACCTAACCTAACCAAACCTAACCTATCCCATTATGGCACTTGGCTAAGGTGGCAGGCTGTGGTACTGAAATGAACACTCATACCATACGGAAGTTACTCTGCAATACATACACACATACAGTACTGTGTACTATCAATTGCATTTATACAGAGAATACTGTACTGATGTTATAATCATTTTGTGGGAAGGAATCTCTCTCCCTCTCTCTCTTTGTGTGTGTGTGTGTGTGTGTGTGTGTGTGTGTGTGTGTGTGTGTGTCTCCCGGTGACCAGGCGACATTGGATGTTCGTTAGAGAAGCGGACAGTCTCTGTCACCAAACATGTACTCATGGCTTGTGTTCTGTGTTCGATGGTAGTGGTTGGGAAAGACTTAGCCCAGTGGCTGCGTGTCACCGGACATTCGGTGGGGATGCGTATGGATGTTTTGACACCACTTGTGGGTTACAGTCATATTACTCAGGTGCTGGAGGTTCTTTGGGAGTGATCAGATGAGCACGTGGTGGACTGACATTTTAGCTCTGGTTGTGGGTTACGGCCTACTTCCCGCTCACGACTCGAGCCCAGCGGCCATGATACCAAATGTCTGAACGTGTCAGCTGGCCTTTCGGAGTTCTCGGAGACTTTTACGTCCAGATAATAGCAAGTAAATTTGGATAATGGTTTAATAGAGCCAAATTCCAACACCCGGATAATGAACACGTCTGGATACTGAACATTGTGCTAAATGAGGGACTACTGTATTAGAAAATAAATAACAAACAATATACAGGCACAGTCTATCCTCGTCTGACACGGTTTTCTCTAACAAAAAAAATGGTCTAACAAGGTACAATTTTCTGCAAGCAGTATCACTTCTAACATGGCCACTGATGAAGATAACACTGTTTTTTGAACCAGGCGGGTGGTGATGAGATGAATCATAGGAGCGCTGCCTTGCCAACAGACGTCATTTACCTCCCAGCCAATCACTCTTCAGCATTCTCACTTTTGAACTACCCAGCCAATCAGGACACTCCTTGCTCCTGCCTGCCTCCCCACTCTGCCTGCTGAGAAGTGTTTAAAGCACTAATGACTTTGAGGGATTTTAACCAGTGTTCTCCCCTCTACCTCCTCTCCGGCACAGTGTGTCTCCCCTTATCCTCCCATAAGGTAAATAAAATGTGGCTTATAACTGTAATAATACTCTTTTATAATCTTTTGAACCACATTAAGGCTTTCTAGGTTAAAATTGGGGGGTATAAAAAAATTTTCCACCCTAAAGGCCGGTTCACGCGAGCAAAATCGCGGTCGTTTTTTGCCGGCATTTGCTTCCCAGTAGAAATTCCGGCCACTTTTTTCACCGGTACGGAGAGACCGACATGTCGGTCTTTTTTTGCCGGAATCGGGAGAAAGAAGCCGGGCCGATTTAAATGGAAGCACCGAACAAGGCAAAGCTCTGGGGACGAAGACGACATCTTGTTTACAGTACTACCACAACTAATCTCACTTTGGCGTTCATTCCAGTGTGGGTGTATCTGATATAAGCTTGAGTATAAAAGTATGATTATTTCAATATGAGTTAAAGGTAAAGGAATCTTGTACATGATTTATTCTTAAGAAAATTTATGCATACGGCCCCTGAAGCCCCCAGAAGCTGAGTGGCAGTAAAGGCCTATTCACAGGAGCTAAATCGCGGCCGTGAGGGCTCATCTTGAAGTTGGAAAAGTGCAAGAGCTGCACACCTACTACGAGTATGGTGGTCCATCTTTGAAAACACTGTTGTCGCGTTCCTGCCTCCGCAGTCCCCGTACGTGTGAACACCTTTCCGGGAGAAATGCCGAAAATCGGCATTTTCCCCCTGCAAATCGGCGAAAAAAACGGCCGCGATTCAGCTCGTGTGAACCGGCCTTAAGGGGGAAAGAAGTGGACTTTGGGCAGGGGTGCAGAAGGAAATAGAGGGTTTGAAGAGACCCTGTAACATGAAATTTCTCTAACAGGGTAGGGGTAAGGAAGCAATTAACCGTATTAGACAAGGACAGACTGAACCACAAGGAAACTATTTATTCAAAACTACATTTGTTCTAAACAATGTCAATATGAAGGCATGTCTACCAAGGCTACCACCTTCACAACCAAGTTTGCCACTATGTCTCAGTCTGGAGGTCCAACCACGTCACTGTTAAAATAATCCATCCATCCATCCACCATCCAATCCTACGTTGCCCCATGAGGAGAATAGGAACCCAGGGCTAGGCAAGTTGGTCTCGACATTTAAGATGACAGTGACCAGCCTCACTCATCCCTGAGTGGCATTATGTGAGCAATAAATCCCAACCATCCCTTGGATATAAACCTGGGGCTGGATTCACTAACATGGTAGTAATTTCAGGTGCCTGAGCAAGATCTGGCACCTCAGATTACGCACTCCTGTGGTGCCGAATCTCTCACCAGAGTTTGGTATTTACTATGATTTTTTACGGCGCCGTACCCCAGTCGTAAGTTGTACGTGCCTTAAATCGGCCATCATCAGCTGATTTCTGCTCAGCTAATGACAGAGAATCTTACAAGTGAGGCTTTGCCATAATCAATCAATCACGGAGTGAACCCTCATGTCGGCTGTTCCCTAATGTAAACACAAGCGCAGAGGAGAGAGCATGCATAACACAGAAAATACAGTCCTCAACCCAACAGAAGGAAGTGACATCAGAAACTAACTCGATATATGTTCTTTTAGTGAAATATATAGTGGAAATAAAAACTCCAAGTCCAACAGAACAAAACGAGAAACGTCTTAACCTTTCAAGTGACAAACTCTCAGTGGTATTTCTTTCATTTACTAGCCGTTTCTTTAGCGCGCAATCTTACCATACCCAGTGGATTTGTGCTATCATATAGTGTATGCCTGTTGCGTTTTATTGTGTGCAAATGATTATTACTGAATCTTGCTCAACATACTGAAAGGAGGATTTTGTTTCCCAACTTTCAAACTGGATGCTGGGTTAGGTTAGGTTGGGTTGGGTTAGGTTAGGTAAGGTTAGGTTAGGTTAGGTAAGGTTAGGTTAGGGTAGATTAAATTATTAGGTACAGTTAAGCTAGGTTAGGTTAGGTTTACTTAAACACTTAGAGTAGGCTGTTTCCTTCCACAATTACTAATATTTCTGATCATATTATCATAGTCATATTATGGTTGTTATCCATTTGCACATCAAATAAGGCCTCAAAACACTCAGGTGAACTAAATAAAAAAATAAATTACTATCAAATGGAAAAAAAAACAAACACCAAAAATAGGAAACGACAATAAAGGAAATATTTACCCTCCTCTTAGTTTTGATTAATGAAGACTCAAAACAATTTTTTTTTTTTCCTCACTAGACACAAACATTACAAAGAAAGCAAAGATGCTAGCATGGGAAACTAGTACCTATAGGGTGAATAGTATCAGCAGAGTGAAAAGGGAGAGCAATGAAGTGAGGAAGAAATTTCGTGATTTCAGATCACAAGTTAAGGGGAAGGCAGCCAAGGCAATGAGGCAGGCAAAGAAAACTTTAGGTATTTAAAAAAAATGCATATTTCTGTTGTTAGTTACATAGTGCCTGTGGGGATGTAAGCTGTTTGTTCTAACTTACCATATCAAACAAACCTAACCCATTCATGAGGCGTTACTGGTACAGGTAGGGTTTGATAATAACACTTTGCTTAGCTTGATCATAAAAGTCTAAAACTAAGAAGTCATTTTATTTTTTGGGGGGGAGGGAGGTGGGTTATGTTTTTGGCATTAATGACTAAGAATCATTTGGTATTGTAAGCAATTAACTTAGAAAAACTTCCTATATCCCGAAGGATAAAATTGATCCCATAAATCAGTAATAATTTTGCTTTGGTCAAATGTTGAGCATTCATATTGCTAAAGAAGTCATTCCTTTTGATTTTCTTTGTTACCATATCCAGTATATTGATGCATGAAATGGTTTGTATCGCATAGGCTTTGTTTAGGTATTGTTTGTTAGGTTTATTTAACACCTTGAGTCCACTGCCATGTCCGAAATAAAGTTATTGTCTTCATATAAGTTAGTATATCAAACCGTCATTGTTTAACACATCCATTATCAGTCCATGAACTGCCAAAAGTCCGATTTAACCCGTGCCGTCCCGGCGACGTGAATTAACGCGGCAACATTGCAAGGTCCCTAATTTGCACAATTTTCAATTTTCGCGAGTGATTTCGCGAGTGATTTTTGGCACGTATACATGGGACACCTTCCTCTATTCCTCTACAAGATGCCAAGCAGGAACAATGCCTTACACTGCATAACCTCTCCCCCCCCGCCCTGCATGCCATTGTCTCGACAATTCACCTGTTACCAGTGACCTGGCCAATAAAGACATTCAGGGCCAGAGTGATTCCCCAATCGATGACAATGTGGAGGACAAAGTTTAGAGGAAGAAAGAGTCAGAAATGATGATCAGGTAATGTGGGAAAAAAAAGGTCATGAATGGTGATGAGTTAGTGAGTGAAACAATGCTTATAATGCCTATACTACTGTTTGAAAACCAATATACTCTTGTATTACATATAAATTCGTACCAAGTAAATAAATAAGTACTGTTTATGAGTGGATAAAATAGTTACCCTCCCACAGAACTCGTTTTCTTTGGTGCCAGCCTGTTAGAAAACCCAGTCAGGTAAGGAAGTACTCGCACCTAAATCCGGTATTTTAAACCTCAGGTGAGCGATTTCTCTATGAAATTTCGATGTTTCTCACCAAAAGCGGATGTTTGAGCCAAAAAAAAAAAAAAAAAAAAAAAAAAAAAAAAAAGGTCCAAAAACGTCGGGATGGGGCGGGTTAATGTCGTGGAAACCAATAATACCGTTGCAAATGCTCATCAGGCACATGGAGAGGGTCTAATGGGTCTCTGAACCTTCTCTCTCGTCGTGAATGTCGGTGAGCTAAATACATAGCCACAAGCTCCATCGCTGTACAATAAACATCAGCAGCTGACTGCCCAAGCGGCCCCAGTGGAGGCTTTCCCGGTGGCATGTTTATTTTTGACACATTCGTATTACCTTGCAAAGAAATAAGTATTGCCAGAGTTCTTAGCAGCACTAAAAACGATTATGGCACATCTTTTATCTTTCGGTCTGTTCAATTTCTTCTTTTACGACGTTGATTAGAAGTGAAGAGGGACAAAGGCAAACGATAGTTCGAGAGGTTGCATACTTGATAAACACCCTGACTCCGGGTTGTGATGTAGATTAAGGTATGTCCCCCAAGCGCTTAACTTCCGGCACCAGATCTTGGTGCAACATGGCGGTGCCCATGCTTTGTGAATGACTGATTCTGCCTCAGCACCGTATCTTTAGGCACCGTTAGGAGATCCGGCGCCTTAAATGCTTAGTGAATCCAGCCCCTGCACAGGCTCTCTGACTGGAGCACCTTAATTGCCCAATAAACCACCAGACGACATAATTTGGTTATATGGTTACTACCCAGCATAGTAAATGGTTTCCTGGTGTACAGGAAACCATTTGGCTTGTCACTCAGTGTAGAGTCACACATAGGCAGAAGGAAGAGGAAAGAATCAAAAAGAAAAACTATCAACCAATCTACAAAGAATGTTAGAGAGATATAGATAAATTTGTAAATACTTGTGTGACTGGGTGGCGCTGCAGTCATTCTGGCTATGAGAAACGGTTACAACATAAATGAGTTACGAGACACCTGTTCACCATACACTTCATAATCTGCCACGTAGCATGTTACTCTGCGACGGTGACAGTACTCTGTTGATGCCACCACAAGTGAAACACTCATATGGAAGAAACATTCAACTATATAATCTTGTCTGCTGTGTTCAGACCACCAACAACCAACAACCCATTACAGCATTTGGAAGTTGAGGGGCATGTTTGGTGGGTGTGAAGGACAACCAGGGTTCCAGTATGTCCACAACATGCTCGTCACACAGCACAGGAACGTTGTTATATCACTACTTCCACAACAGATATGGAATTTGTTGTACTGTATAGATTATTACATGGTGAACAAAATCACTCCCTTGATATTTACCCATTGTTATATACTATCACTACTTCCACAACGGACATGAAATTCGTTATACTGTACAGATTATTACAAGGTGAACAAAATCACCCTCTTTATAGTTACCCATTGTTATATACTGTTTGCAAATGCTATGGGTAATGTGGGACTTTTTATTTGGTCAAGGCTTAGAGTCTTGTGTTGGCCAATGAAGTGAAATTTCAATGAAATAACATGATATGGGTTCAAAGACTGGTACACAAGTTTACTTTACATAACCCGATTAGCAGGACACATTACATAGATGACTGTCATCTCCTATCATGATAACACATCAGCCAACACCTGATATGGGCCTCTGCGTGTGTCTTATCACTATAGAGGAATGCCGACGTCGGGGAGAGTGAGGGGATGACCGCTGGAAGCTGCAGCCGTAACATGTTAACACTATGCCAGTTTGGAAGCCTGATGACATATTGCGTCACACTTGCACTGAAGGTTAGTCCTTGCTTGCACTGAGCTGACTTCAAACAACGGGAATTACAACTGTCGTAACACCATGTTCAGTGTTTATTGTAGATAATTCTATGAAGTTTTGTAACTGCAGCCTCTACCAGCATTACTGAAATCCTTACAGGATATTAGCAACTTCATATTGCTAACGACATGCTCAATGAGGTGGGGCAGGGGGGGGAGTGGGGGGATAACCTTGAGTAGTGCATGGCAGCCGTGGTCTATCTATCTATCTATTGCCAGACGCCTCAATCCCGTTTGGGGTGGCCACAAACAAATCGCCTCCAAGTCGCCCTGTCCCCCGCCATTTCACTGCCCTGCTCCCAACTCACACCCCCCTCCCTCATATACCTCTCCACCCCATCCCTCCATCTCATCCTCGGCCTCCCCCTCCCTCTTCCCCCCTCCACCTCACTCACATACACTCTCTTCGTCAGTCTTTCACCCTCCATCCTCTCCACATGGCCAAACCACCTCAGTGTGTTCCTCATAACGCTTCCTATCACATCCACATCAACACCACAATGCTCCTTTATATCCTCATTCGTCAGCCTGTCTCTCCATGTGACTCCACAGGCTCCTCTTAAATAACTCATTTCCACTGCTCTCACTCTTGACTTGTGTCTTTCCAACAACGTCCAAGCTTCACTTCCGTACGTTAGAGTTGGTATCACAATACTGTCATGTAGTAACTTTTTCACTTCCATGCTCACTTCCCTGTTTCTTATCACTGCCTTCAAAGAACCAGCAACCTTTCTTCCCTGCTGTACCCTGTCAAGCACTTCACCCTCCAAACCTCCATCCTTACTCATCACACTACCCAAGTACTTAAACGTACTCACATTTTCCAATTCCTCACCATCCAACCTCGCTGTACATTCACTGACTTCACCTCTCTCAAAGACCATCACTTTACTCTTCCCTACATTCACCTTTAGATTCCGTTTCTTACACACTCACTCAAACTCATCCACCAAGCCTTGCAGCTCCCCTTCGTCTTCACTCAACAACACAGTATCATCTGCAAACAACAGTACAGAGAGTTTCCAAACACTATCCTCTCTCACCAGGGCCACTCCAACATCCACTACCCTACCTTGTATCTCTTTTATTACCCAATCCATGTACAGATTGAACAACCATGGAGACATGACAAATCCCTGTTTCAAACCAACTTTCAAAGAGAAAAATTCTCTTAGTTCACCATCCACATGCACTGCAGCCTTCGCACCATCGTACATACTCTTCACAGCATTCAACAACTTCCCATCTACTCCATATATTCTTAACACTTTCCACAATCCTTGTCTATCCACCCTGTCATACGCTTTCTCCAAATGCATGAAAGCCGCATACAACTTCTTTCCCTTCTCTAGAAACTTTTCCACTAAAGATCTAAGAATGAATATCTGATCTACACAACCTTTTCCCTTCCAAAGCCTCCCTGTTCTTCTCCAACTAATTTCTCTGTTCTTTCTCTAACTCTGCCAATCAGTATCCTACAATACACTTTTCCTATTATACTAAGAAGACAAATGCCCCTATGATTACCACACACTTCTTTTTCCCCTTTTCCTTTGTACAAGGGAATAATTATACCTGACTTCCAATCCTCCAGGATTCTACCTTCCTCCCAGGCCAATCTGCACATCTTCCACATCCATTCTACTACTATCTCTCCCCCATGCTTCAGCATTTCACCACACACTCCATCAATTCCTGGGGCTTTCCCCGATTTAACTTTCTTCATTGCTTCCACAACTTCTATCCTATTGATTTCTTCCTGTCTTCTCACCTCCCTCCTTCTCCCAGCCATTCCCCAGCCACTTATACTTGCATTACTTCCATCCTCTACGTTCAAAAATTCCTTAAAGTGTTCTCTCCATCTGCTCACTTTTTCTCCCTTCTCCACTAGTAATCTACCACTTTTATCTTTCACTCCCCTGCTAACTTCACTTCCACCCTGTCTTACTCTTTTCACCTCTCTCCAGAACATTTTCTTACAGTCCCTCCACTTTACACTCAAATTCCTTCCAAATTCCTCATCCACTCTCTTCTTACTCTCTCTTACTAATCTTTTCACCTCTCTCTTTCTTTCTACATATAACTCTCTCTTCCGCCTCTCAACTTCTTCCACGCCCCTATTTCTCATCCATTCATTGTATGCTTTCTTCTTTTATGCCACAGCCTGTTTCACCTCTTCAGTCCACCACGCTGTTCCTTGCACCCCCCTCCGTCTTCTCTTCCTTCCACACACCACATCACATGCTGCACATATTTCTTCTGTAAATATCCTACACACACCTTCCACGTATCCCATCTGCTCCAATTCATATTTGCCCAATCGTTCCTCCACTTCTCTCTTATACTCTGCCTTTTTCTCATCCTCTTGTAACCTTTCCACTCTCCTTGCAACTACTCCTTCCTCTCGTCCTTCCCTTCTTCTATTCCTCCACCTTACTTGAATTTTAATTCTGGCCACCACCAAGTAGTGGTCAGAAAGTCCATTCCCCCAACCTCTATAAACTCTTGCATCCATTACACATCTTCGCATCCTTTCATCCACACACACATAATCAATCATTGCCTTCCTTTCATTCAGTTCACCACCCACCCTTCTCATCACTCGCCATGTATACCTGTGGATCATTTTATGCCTGAAGAGGGTATTGGCTATCACCAACCCCCTCCCAGCACAAATGTCCACTAACGCACTCCCATTCTCATCTATCTCAGCAGGCACACCCCACTCACCAACTATTCCATCCATCTTCACATTCCCAACTTTACCATTCATATCACCAATCAAAAACACTCTCTCATTCCTTCCAAACTTTTCCATGCACACTTCTACATTTGTCCAGAACTCTTCTCTCACTCTTCTAGCACGATCTTGCGTTGGCGCATACACACACACAATCGCCCACATTTGTATTCCAATTTTCAACTTTACCCACACAATCCTTGACCCAACTGATCCATACTGTCTTATGCTCCTCTTCCACCTTTTACTCACAACTATACATACTCCTTCCTTTGCCCTCTCATTCTCACCTACTCCTGCACATATACCCCATCCATACTCCCATTCTCTCACACTTTCTCCTCCCCAATTTGTTTCAGTTATTTCACATACATCCACTTTCGCACCCTCAAGCACCTGGACAATCTCTCTCTCTTTCACCTCATCATTCGTTCCCCTTACATTCCAAGTTCCAATTACCATGTCCTTTGTCCGGTCCTTGGTCGTCATCGTTTGGTCAGTCCTTCTCCGAGGCTTGTTGTTTGTTTTTTTAGTTAGTTGTTTTCCGGGGAGGGGCACTAACCCTCCGCCAACCCTTTTAGTCGCCTTCTACGACAAGCAGGGATACTGGGGGAGTATTCTTGAAAAACCCCCCTACCCCAGCCGTGGTAATATGTTTAATTTGTAACATTCCAGTGTGTCCAGAAATCCGATGGGTATGTGTCATATTTATACAACTTCATGGATCTTACATAAAAGACAATGAAATTACATCTCTACGGTTGTTAGGTTCTCGCAACAGTCATGAGGGACCTGGCCGAAGCTAGGTCTTTCCTCATCTCACATTCTACAGGATATCTTTAAAGGTTTCTAATTAATTGTAACCACCACAGTGAGGAGTAACACACTTTAACCCTCTCGTGCACGATAAGTTTCAGTAAGTTTTCCAGCGCACAATTTTTTCTGCGAGGCCGCCCGGCCCGGCTGCCCGTGCGCAGCAAATAACACGTAGTCTCTCCTTATTTTCGCCACCCAAACATCAATATACTGCCATGAAACCTATGTCATCTTACTCGTTGATGTTTGTTCTAGCTGATAAGCACCACAAAAAAACAGGAAAACATGAATAAAACAACATTAGGCGGCCGTGAATAAACATTTCGCTACATCATGTTCACTTCCCAACATCACCATTTGAATGTTTTCTATCATACAGGTCAATGTTATTAGAAGTTTTGATAGAGAATTTCATCAGCTTTCTAAAGAGACAAATCCGGTTGTGATATGATTTGTAGTTTTCGAGAAAATAGCCAAACACTGAAAGCCATTTTTGAAAAAATTCAAGGAGCTCCATTACTGAACTTATCTTGCACATGTTATGTTTTTATTGCATAATAGTATGCAGAATTTCACGAGCTTTCTAATGACCTAAAAATGGTTTCGATACGCCTCATAGTTTTCGAGTAAATCACCAAAAACGACTGGGAACTCACTTCCGTACGTCACTTTCGTGATGTGCACACAGCATACGCAATACTCCCCCCTCCGTAACAACGAATTCTTATCATAGATATTACATTGTCATGTCTTGTACATACGTAGAATTTACTGCTCTTTATCATGGTTCTTACAGGAAATTGATACGTCCAATAGTTTTCGAGTAATTGGCCGACAAAGTGTGATTTCTCCTCCGAGTGCTTTCGACTTTACCAAAACAGTCTGTTCCTCCAACTTTTCCAACAGAAAATGCTCCCAAAGGCTTATACTCTGCAAATGAACATACATAGAATTTACTGCTCTTTATCATGGTTCTTATGGGAAATCGATACATCCAATAGTTTTGCAGTACAGGTAACTCGCACGGAACACAATCTCACGGAACGCGCTCGCAATTATACACGGTAAGGGCTGGGATACATATAAGACAACGTAAGATTAAAGAACCATTATAAAAACTACAAATTAACGCAGGAGAGGCCTTTGACAGATCAAATCCTCGAACGTCACCGAAGTGCGGTTTGTTTTGATTACCTGACGATCTAGGCGGGAAATTATTCAGTGAGTGAGACATTCCCGAGTACAGTAGCACAGTATTTGTAAGTTAAATATTTACAGTACTGTACTGTTCTGGTAAGTTTATGTGCAACTTAAAGTACTATTAAATAACGTTAGAGCAAGAAATAAAGTCTTATAACCAGTTTACCTGATAGGCGTCAGAATATTGCCTTTTTTATTTGTTCGTTTTTTCCACAGTACTGTACAGTATTTGTAAGATAAATATTTACTGTTCTCGTATGTACTGTACTTGTAAGCACTTAAATAAAGTTAAATAATTAAATAAAGCCTTGTAACCAGTTAACCCGAATTATATGATTACCCATGATCGGCGTCGGAATATTGCCTTTTTTGTTTGTTCGTTAAATTCTTACAGTATTGCTTTTCTACAGTACTGTATTTGTAAGTTAAATATTTACTGTTCTGGTATGTACTTGTAAGCAATTAAAGCATTAAATAAAGCCTTGTAACCAGTTAACCTGATTTATATGATTACCCATGATCGGCATCGGAATATTGCCTTTTTTGATTGTTCATTAAAGACTTATAATAAGAGAAAAATACATTTTTGTCTTGCTATCTTTACCTATTTGCTCAGGTTTGCTGTAATGGTTTGGATCATTTGATGCAATGCAACGTGTAGAAAACTGTGAAAACTTTCGGGAAGTGAACGAAAATCTGGGACATGAGACTGACCTTGACTTCACCCTCTCACGTATCATCTGTCAGTTCACCACCTGCTATCGTGGTGAGTGGATGTACGATTTTTTCGCTCGTGGCCATGCCTAACCACACATAGTTACACCCATTATCTCGACTGAGACAGAAAATACAATCTTTAACCTCCCTTGCAAAACACAAACAACCACCCTGTTTACGAGACAGCAATATATATTGCGAAAATAACAAGGTAAAATGATAAAGATGAACGTAAAATGATAGAGAAAGATGAACACGTTATGACGGAAGAAGTACGTTTTCCCCATCTGTAAACGTATTTATTTCTGCTTTATATCTGTATTCATAATAATTAGACTTAATGTTAGTTCTGAAACTGCATTACGATTCTATTTTTAGCCATTCTCATGGTGTGGGAGCTGGAAGTTGTGACACAACTTCCTTATTGCTAATCAGACTGACCCTCCACTTTATTCTCCCGTGGCAGAGTCTAGCCTTGGAGGACGTGCAGTTCTCTAATTTAGGACTGAAAATTCAACTCTTTCGCTCCCTCTTCCAAGCCTGGGCACAACAATAACGTAAAAAATAACTCGAAACTACCATAAACGTATATCAAAAAGGTGAAAATGTATTCATAACATTTTTTTTTTTCCCAGCCATTCTTAACATTATGTACTGAAATCATTTGATATCACTGTACTGCATTTCTAAGTTAAATATGTACTGTTCTGGTATGTACTTGTAAGTTAAAGCACTGGTACCAGTTAACCTGATTTATACGATTACCTATGATCGGCGTCGGAATGTTTCCTTGTGTTTATGTACAGTATTTGTGTGTTGAAGTTTTGCTGTGGAGTACTGTATTTGTGAGTTATAACATTAAATAAACCTTCTAACCACTTAAAGTGCTTTCTAGTGATTACCAGTGACAGATAACAGCAAAACAACACATTTGGGGGGTCTAGGGAGCAAAATACGGAGTAGTTTAAATATACGCGATTTCGCACCTAACACGGCACGGTAGGAACGAAACCCACGTGTTCCGTGCGAGTTACCTAAAATTAGACAAAAACGTAGAATACTCCTCACCCGCACGCAAGACAAAAAACATTCTTTCCCTGCCTCACCCACAGTTACATATTTTCGCTCATTACGTTTCATTACTTTCTTCTTTTACTCAAAGTATA
Source organism: Coenobita brevimanus (assembly GCF_032717465.1). Taxonomy (NCBI): domain Eukaryota; kingdom Metazoa; phylum Arthropoda; class Malacostraca; order Decapoda; family Coenobitidae; genus Coenobita; species Coenobita brevimanus. The sequence continues at coordinate 17,567,593 of NC_136965.1, read as the reverse complement.
CACGTAAAATATCATAAGGTTTTTGATGGTGCTGTCAGAAACTCGACATGACCACTAGTCTTTTTGCTAGGTTCTGATACTGAAGCTGAACTTTCTTCCATCTCATATCTGTGTATGTAAAAAACATTACCGGTACTTATTTGTGTAAAAAATATTGAACTACAGAAATAGGTCAATATACAAATCAACAAAATGCGGATAACTCACTTCCTCCAGAGGTGTTGAGATGCCGGCAGTAGCTTGAAGATGAGGAGTTATGTAGTGTGTGTGTGTGTGTGTGTGTGTGTGTGTGTATGTGGGTGAGTGTGTGTGTGTGTGTCTGTAGCTGTGGTGTATTTTCTTCTCTCCTTGCGATACATTTGCCTAAAACACATGCAACTGCACACAACAGATTTCTCCAAAAAAATTCGCTGCATGACATAAGTATGTACACGTGGCTGTGGCATATTTCTTGTCTCTTACACTTGTGCTATGTTTTAGCTAAGTCAGTCAATGCATGAAATATTTCTCTGTGAACACTCGCTGCACTATTTTATATGTATATTTCACACAAAATCATATGCAATATAAAACACTATCACATGATTCCATCCCAATCTCGTTTATTTCTCCCGACTCTATGGCGTACGTGACCGCCTGTTTTCTTAGTGACTTGCATATCTCTATGGCATGCATAATGCCTGCTATGGTAGGTCACTTATTTCACCAATCCAGGCACTATATGTTTCACAAATATAAGTATTGGCTTCACTATATAAAGGCAAAATATTCACATCATTTATGGGCAGGGTGAAGCTGAGTGGAAACCCCGTTATAACAAACCACACTCCTGCCTGTAGGCTTAACGACTGATAACGGGGGGCCCCAATGATTTACAGACAATATATCTGTTTCATAGACACAATCACTTCACATTATAGTCAAAAACACTGTACAATCACAATATTTCAATAATGGCTTCTACCTCGGGTGGGAGGGGTAAAATGACGGGTTTAAAGGGATGCTGATAGCTGCGCTACTCTCCTGCCCGGCTGGTCGTGAGATACTGAGATATTTCTGCTATGCATTGTCTCATCAGAGCAGTCACAGTGTTGCCAAATGCTTACCTCAGAAAAGAGATGCACACACTGGAATACACCAAAATTTGACGCAAATCGGCCGAAAACTTTTCTTTTGACAGCGTTTTTTCTGCTTAGGAACACGATTCGAGTGACTGAACATCTTTAGAACAATCCACATGAAATGCGAATTGCATGAGTGACCCTGAGAGGGTTAATGACTGAATTACCCAGGAATTCCTTCTCACATAAATAATGCACCTCATACTGTCTCCCCCACCTTCCCTAACGCCCACTAGTTTTTCAAACCCTCTACCTCCTTTACTCCCGCATCAAACCCCCAACCATCCACTGCCTGCCTCGCCCAACTCTGCTTCCAATACATATTCCGATACTCGGGTGGTTCATACCTCAGACAGCCCACACAATGAAAACACTGAGTGGCCAATGCTGCAGGTGAGGCAACTGTACTCCTTCATATCCTTGAGCTGCTTCACCTACATGACCATTTAAATACCCTCCCAAAACTACTACAGCGGAACTCCGGAATTTGTATGCCTCTCTACTCGTACAACTCAGTTTTCATACAGCTTTTTTGTCCAAAAATCGCTCCAGTTTTCATACGGTGACCAGCTATACGCACTGAGAGACGTGGCGTCATAGGTGCCACGTGGTCGCCTGTCCCGCTTTGTCTTCCGCTAGCTGTGCATCAGTCATACAAGCTCCATTAAACTTTGTGATAAATTAAAGTAATCCCTGTACTATCTGGACTCCCCACTTACCGGACATTGTTGGCCTGGACCTTTGGAACCCAAAAAAAAAAAAAAAAAAAAAAAAAAAAAAAAAAACCAAATTTTTTTCCCAACCGTAGTTTGAAATTGCCACGCGGCGCCAAACAGCTGTTTACAACACAGCCCCTTCACCCCTTCCTTCCTCCCCCCTCCCCAGTCAGAGTTGCCATTTGGTATTTTTCATTACCAAATGTCGGCCAATTTGGTATCGAAAAGTTCGTTTGCTAGTGAATCATGATCCATTACCAAACAGATTTTTCACATGTATGAAGATATAGAGAATGGAGACGGTGGACTGTCTGCTCTCTTTGATTAATCTGCTAGCATACATAGCACAAAATTAAAAATGCTGCTGATTATAAGGAGAGTGATTATTTCCACAGTACATATAATTAGTGAAGAATAAATGCTTCCTTTAAGAATTTGGTACTGAAAAGTTAAATTTGGTAATGAAAATTGAGGAGTTTGGTAATGTGGCCAAGCTCAGATCTGGCAACCCTGTCCCCAGTTACTGCTTAACCATCGTTGAGGGTGGATGTTTATCGCAATGGATGTCACACGTGCTCGTATTTGTGAATAAAGAGTGAATAAACTGCAATACCTCGCCACTAGACTACATGGGAATTTACAGCATTGTGCAGTGTTAAGAAATCAGATTTTAGAGTGCAAAGGATTAAAGTGTGGAGTGCAAAGTGGCGGCTGAAACTGGCAGTTGAAACTGGCCTGGCGCAATTTAGAACAGAATGTGCAGTGTTAAACAATTATAACTTACAGTGCAAAGAATTAAACGTAGCACGACACTGGATTACTGTACGTGCTTCAAGAGCATTTTCACATCTACCAGAGCCTTAGAGAGCTAGAGGTGGCAGCCACAGACGTGCTGTAAGTACAGTACCCTGCACACTGCTAGGCCTAAGTATTTTCCATACTATCTATCTATCTACAGTACAAGTCCCATTATTCGGCATCTATGGGACCAGGATGATGCCGAGATATTAGATTTGCCGAATAATCTAAAACCTACCCACTCAGTACCTTAAATATATTGGTGAACACTCATCACCACTTATGGTACGGTATTACAAATGTGTTTGGAGAGAGTACTGTATACTGTACAATACTGCAATCAATACAGTACTATACCTGAATCTGAAATATACATATATATATATATATATATATATACAGTAGAACCTCTCTCATTCAGACTATATGGGGGGAAGGGTTGTCTGAATTAGCAGATTGTCCAAACCATCAGGGTAATCTCCAGTTCATACCAAAAACTATCTACTGTACGTATGGTATGTTTGTTAATTATTAACATATGTGGCATATGTCAACATAACTGGAAAAGATGAAAGGATACTAAAATAACAAAACTAATCATGTACGATAGTTTTGTATTGCATAATTTACAGGTAAGGCCATGACAAGAAACTAGCCTACATTTTAAATTGTTGTAAGTGACTAAGGCCCGTGTAGGCAAAAAAATTAATTAATTAATTACGGTAACTGTAATATTTGGAATAAAAATAAAACTTATGTAGGCAAAAAATACATTGTCATCTTTGGCATATTGACAACACCCATATGGGCAAGAAGCTAATGTTTGATGTACAAGTAAAGCACACTTAAGTACAAAAAATAACCTACAGTAATTACTAAACACTGCAGAATATTCTGACCCATTTTTGTGTAAGCAAACTCCTCCTTTTAACACCTTTATTCATTGCAGAAGCTACACTTGCATTAAGGGGCATGGTAAGGAGGATTAACTTTTGAAATACAGCGTAAAAATATAAATGGTTGGTGAACTAGTTGATGGAACGAATGCTAGTGTGTGTTTAAACAGGCGCCCATGTTGCGACCTAGTGTGATCCGAGACTAAACGAATGACGATCGCTTTCTGCGCCGATACTGAAAATGGCTTTAGAATTACTTTCAACATATTTTTGGAGCTTATTATTTTTAAATTTTGTCCGAATTAACAGAAATCCGGATTAAAGGGGTCCAGACCAAAGAGGTTCTACTGTATATATATATATATATATATATATATATATATATATATATATACAGTAATCACTCCAATATCCGGATCAATAGAGCCATCGGTAGGTTTGGATATTGGTTTTGTCCGGATATTGGGCCCCAGCTTATGGACTTGTACTTACGGACCCTAACACAGAGAAACACCTATACAACTCCCTCCGGACATGCATAGCACCTATTTAACACCCAAATCACACCAATAAGGCACATAAATGACTGAAATAAATGCAATAGAAACATAAAATGTGGGTTTAGAAGTATGTTCATACATTAATAAACATTCTGGTACTTATGGACTCTAACCGAACCTAACCTAACCGAACTCTGAAAAACACATTCCTACTGCACATGCATGAGGTAAGTTTAGTATGGAAAGAAGTACAGTATGACACTTTCTGGTAAGTATAGTATGGGAAAAAATACAATATGAAACATTCTGGTAAATATAGTATGGGAAATAGTACAACATGAAACATTTTGGCTACTTACAGCAAGTCCCTGGCCACCTCGATGAATAACCGCCTCCTCTCGGACTCTGACAGTAAGAACGATTTCCTGAAGCACTTGCACTACACTCTTCCTGAAGTCTTGCACTGAACTTAGTCAATAACACACAGAAGTCCGTTCTTTTCACAGTGTTCACTTTAGTCCAAATAATGTTCCATTAAATTTAAGTGTTGCACATTAACTTTTCCCAAGTTTTTTTAAGTTTCCAAAGCCAAAACAAAGAAGGTTAGTTACGTTAAATTTCTTTTCTACTTAGTCTTTTCTCCCAACTTGAAAACCTTAACACAACACACCGTTTTTTTCACTGCACAACACTCAAAATTCCCGTGTGGTCTAGTGGAGAAGTTCTTGCTGTTTATTCACTGTCAGAGCCCGAGAGTATCACTGGCAGGCGTCCAAGGGGTGCATCGGTGGGTAGTGGTGATGGCGTACCGACTACAGAAGACTCTGAAGACAGCCGCAAACTCACGTCGAGCGGTGACTCCACTGTAGCTGATGTGCTGGGCTGTGGCTCGGAGCATGAGGGCCTGTCTTGGGGAGGCAACGGAGTGGAACCAGGGCTTGGCACAGCGGGGGTCACGGGCCTGAAAAAACTGTCAATCGTTGACTGACGCAAGGACCGACGATTCTGGCGATTGATGATGCGCTGCCGGAAAGCACGCACTTCCTCCACGAGTCCCAAGGGCCCCATCTCCCTGTCGCAGTCCGGGTGTTCCAGGTAGTCTAGGACGAACTCTAGATGTTCCCGGAGTGCGCTCAGCTTGGGGATGGCTGGAGTAGTGTCCTGCTGGGCGGAGTCTGCATCATCATCGCCTTCGTCGTCGGAATCTTCAAGTTCGGGACTGACACCAGCAACCGAAGACGCGATCTCGATATCAGACAACGTCTGATACCCAGGATCGCCCTCGTCGTCGTCCAACCACTCACGAACATCGTCCACATCAACATCGTCGCCGTGCGTACGTAGCCGTGCATGGAAGTCATCCACGTCAAACCCTAGGAAATCGTACTCCACATCTGTTCCAAGAAGCAGACGAGACCAACCATTTTCAAGAGTTTTCACAGGGACTTCCTTCCATGCACTAGCCCAGTTGTACAGCGCAGACTTGATGTTGTAGCGGCGAAGGTTTTCCAAAGTCCGCTTGCCTCGAGTGTCACGTCCTTCCCTGCGCTCGTCCTCGTCCTCGAGAACCACCATCACCTCGTCCAGGAACTTCCGACGGTACAGGCGCTTTGTTGCCACGATCACTCCTTGGTCCATTGGTTGAATGAGAGCAGTCGTATTAGGTGGCAGAAACATGCACCTAATACGGCCATTCTCAGCAACCAAGTCCTTGTCGCACGGGTGGGCAGGTGCATTGTCGAGGAGAAGGAGAGCCTTTACCTGGTCGCGAGGAATTCCCAGTGTCTTCGTCTGGTAATGTATGACCTCCTTGACGAAGTGATGGTGAAACCAGTCTTTGAAAATCACAGCTGTGAACCATGCTTTCAAAGAATGGTACCATACGACAGGAAGGACATCCATCACCCCACGAAGGCACCGAGGCTGCTTTGCACGGCCAACAATAACGGGCTTAAGCCGGTGCATGCCGTTAGCATTGGCACAACACAAAGCAGATATCCGTTCCTTAGAAAGCTTGCGGCCAGGTACACGCTTCTCCGTCTCATCGGCGAGAGTGTTCGTTGGCACCGAGCGATAGAATAGGCCAGTTTCGTCAGCGTTATAGACTTGACCGAGAGTGAGGCCCTCCCTGTCGATCAAGCCTTTCACCTTGTGCCGAAACTCGTCCACTCCATCCTCGTTAGCGTCCAATGCTTCGCCATGTGCTTTACGGTTAGTAAGGCCATGTCGCAACTTGAACGCGAAGAGCCAACCCTCGGATGCCTTGAAGTCTAGGGCGTCGTGAAGCCTTGCAAACTTCTCAGCAGCAGCCTTCAGCTCCGTTCCACGTACCATCACACCAGCTGCACGTTGCTGTCGATACCAAATCAACATGGAGCGGTCGATCTCTGCATACTTGGGGGTAAACATAACCTTCCTCTCCACGTTGCGTTTGCTTCTCGACGAGAAGTCAGCCGTGTACTGCATGAGCTTGTCTCGGGAACGCTTGATATCGAACAAAGTCGACCGGGCCAGGTTGAACTCGCGGAGAATGCGAGAGGAAGACCAACCAGCATCAACCTTCTCCAATATCTCCCGTTTCTTCTCCAGAGTCAACACCACTCTCTTCCTTTTCTCAGGAGGCGGGGCCATCATCACACACACTAAGAGTAGGGCAGAGAGCAGCAGGAGGCCTTGCAGCAAGTACGGCACCACCACAAAAGCGAGCACGTGGGCAGCCATGGCGAACAGTGCAGGTCTTGTCGCGGTGAGAGACAGGCGGGAAGTGGGGAGGATGCAGCGGCGCTCTATCGGACGTCGGAGGAATGACGAACGAAAACAATGCTCTCACGCGGCGCGCGCGGTAAGTTCAAATTACGGACGGCAAAAAATCGATTTTTTTTCCAATTTTTTTGGATTTTCGGACCATTTTGGGAATGTTTGATCCCAGGACGATAAGGTTCGGTTAGTGGGGATGTTCGGTTATTGGGCGTCCGGATATTAGAGTGATTACTGTATATATATATAAATTAGTGAACATATACAAGGGTAATGACACAGTAGGCCTACAAGTCAGATAACACTTCCTGGATGGCCGAAATGATACGGAATATTACCTACCAGCTCAGTACATCACTTGTATTGGTGAACTCATCACTACTTATATTATTACAAATATGTTTGGAGTGAGGACTGTATACAGTACTTTTTCCAAACAAAATAAAATAGTCGGAAAATTGCATAAAATATAGGGATCTGAATTGGTAAGGTCTTTCTGATGAAAATTATAACTTGCATTTAGCACTCACTCCTTTGTTTGTTTTTTTGTTTACATGTGAAAGGAGAGTACTGATGGAAACAGTAATGTATTCCATTAACCCGTTAATAACCTCCGACATTGAACAACCCTTTACAGTACCGATGTCGAGTTAGTGAGCTATGGAAAAACTGTGAACAATTATGGGAATGGAACGAAGGTCACTGGTATGTTAACACGACTCTAAGCTACGATTCCAAGCAGTCAGGAGGTCAGTTAATCTCAGATGTTTTCGCTCATTTGGTAAATGCACCGTAACTTTATCAATTCTCCAGTCAATCATAGCGAATCATAGCATGGGTTTAGGAAGCTAAATACAGTAATCCCGCATTTTTTGCAGATTTTTGTCTACGGTTTTGCCCTCTCGCGGATTTTCTTAGCATTAATAAGTTCAACTAAAATATCCTTGAATATACAGAAAACAAAAAATTTGAAATTCCCGCAGCTTCCAATTGTAGCGCGGTAAACTCACGCCACCCTCTGTCCCTTTCCCGCGGCCCCTCTGCCAGTGTTACCATATCTAGCATAATTTTATTCTTTTAGCATAATTTTGATCAAATTTTCGAGTCTGGAATATTTTTTAGCATATTAGAAGTTTCAGAATCATTCTAGCATAATATAGAATGGAATGGAATATTTTTGGAATAATTTTATAAAAGCTACAAATCAGAGAGAGAGAGAGAAAGAGAGACAGAGAGAGAGAGACAGAGGGAGAGACGAATAAGGTAAGAAGATGTTTGAATAGTTGGTTACTTTCAGTTTGGGCTTGGTTGGGTTGGATTAGGTTAGGTTAGGTTAGGTTAGGTTGGATTAGGTTAGGTTAGGTTTTAGGTTAGGTTCGGTTTGGTTCGGTTAGGTTAGGTTAGGATAAGCTTGAGCTTTGTACTTTACCCATGAAACCTAGGTTTTTCCGATGGATTTTGGTATGATTCATTCGATTTTCAGCTTCATTTCAGTCGGAAGTGACCATTTTCTGTGTTTCCCCCCCTCCCTATAACCTCCGATTCCCCAAAGATCCCCCATTATTGCAGGGGGATGGGGGGGGGGTCATATTTCAAAATCTGGTTATTTCTGACGGAAATGATGCTCAAAATCGAATGAATCACATCAAAATCCATCAGAAAAACGTAAGTTTCGTGGGAAAAAGCAGTATGGGCAGAAAACCGATATTTACCCTCTTACTGTATGTAGGTTCATTTTAATATTTTCATAGTAAACAATACATAATTAATATGTTGCACGAATATGTATAGAATTTTATCATTTAGCTTCAAGTTAGCATAATTCATTTTTTACTTGGAACAAATTTGCTCAATCTAGCATAATTTTTTCATTGCCCTAGCATAATTTCGTTGTTTGGATATGGCAACACTGCTCTCTGCCCCACATTGCTCAGTCCACGCCTGACTGCATCACGTGTCTGGTGTACTTATAACCGCAGTATGATACGAGCCTCTTGCCTCCCACTTGCTTTCCACATGGCCCCAGGACATAAGCCAGCCTCACCAAAGGCTAATAATACAATTACTGTAGTAAGAACTCCAAAGTGACAAAACGATCAAGAAAAGTTATGACCTTAGCAGAGAAAATTGTGTTACTGGACAAGCTAAGAAACGACCGTGGGAGTGTTTGCTATCACCAGTTAATGCATCTTTTTATTTTGTACTGTTTTGTGAATAAATGTGTAGATAATTGTGTATTACAGTACGGTGTTTACGTTTTTCCTTCATAATGGAGTATGTGCTTTCAATCTTGTAAGAAGGTATTTCGGGATGAGTATGGAGGTTTCGGGACAATTCGCAGTCACAACAAACACAAAACAATTCGCCTTCATTAATGAAGATAGCTATGGGTGACGCTAGAATATAATTCAAAGGCAACTACAGCGAGGAAGAAACAAGTTAATTATTGACTAAAAGAGCAATTAATAAATAATATCCAGAACCTATGCTACTGAACATAGACTTTGCTGGTTCACCCTGAAATATAGTTATTAAAGATTGATTAATTAATAAGTATATTGATAAAAGTATTGATTAGTATATTTATAGAATGGCGGGGAATCGTCCAGGGTGCGAATTGTTCTGAAGGGGAATCGTCCATGTTTTGACGGGGAATTGTCTGACGGCGAATTGTCTCGCAATCAGTATGGACATGGACTGTGTGATGGGCAGCATGGTGGACACAAGTGTAAGATTCAATTGTTAATAGAGTATTCGCGGAATTGAATTTTCGCGGGGGTTACAAGAACGTAACTACCGCGAAATATGCGGGATTACTGTAACACATTTCTAGGTGCACCAGACGATTATCTTCACATCTCATAAGAAAATGGAAGAAATTAAAGCCCTCTCTGAGTACGTAAAGTTCTTCCATTCTTCTGAAATCAATTGATTTTTCTTAAAGATGGGAAGATAATCGTCTGGCTCACCTAGCAATGTGTTATTTAGCTTCCTAAACCCATGCTATGATTCGCTATGAGTCACGGAAAGATTGATGAAGTTACGGTGTATTTTCCAAATGGGCGAAAACATCTGAGATTAACCAACTGCCTAACTCCTTGGAATTGCAGCGTAGTCATGTAAACATACCAGTGACCTTCGTTCCCTCCCCATAATTGTTCAGTTTTCTTTATAGCTCACACTCCCCATAATTGTTCAGTTTTCTTTATAGCTCACACTAACTTAACATCACTGACATCGGTACTGTAAAAGGTTGTTCAGTGCCGGAGGTTATTAAGGGGTTAATAGGATATATTACTGTTTGCATCAATGCTCTCTCTTTCACGTTAAGCACAAAAACAAACAAAAGAATGAGCACTAAATGTACGTTTAACTTTCATCAGAGAGACCTTAGCAATTCATATTCCTCCAGTTTATTTTTAAGTATTATTCTGACTTTAGGTTAGGTTAGGTTTGGTTAAATTATTAGGTACAGTTAAACTCGGTTAGGTTAGGTTCAGTTAAACCAGGACAGTCCCTTCCACCATTATACTGAGGAATAAAAATACTAGGGCTGTCACAACAGTACAGCTAAAAACAACGGGGAAACTGATTTAACAAGCAACATTTATTTATGGGTAATGCATTACAGTGTCAGTGGTTCATGGGCTACTCAATTACCAGTAAGTGTCATTTTCAGGAAGGCATCAAGAAAAAGAATTTCAAGAATTAGCGTGGGGGCTTGGAACGTAACCCTCGCTAATTTGGTGGGGGTGGTTACTGTAGTGTATGATACTGTGCAATATTGTAATCAATACAGTACTATATCTGAATCTGAATAAAAATATGGAAATTAGTGAACATACAGAAGTGTAATGAAACATTAGGCCAACAAGCCACAGATAACACTTCCTGGACTGCCGAGATGATTCCGGACATCTGCCGAACAATCAATGATTTTCGTAAATGGGACTACTTCTCAAAACTGCCGAAATGTCGGATCTACCGAACAATCAGCTGCCGAATAATAGGACTTTTACTGTATCTATCTATAGCCTGACGCCCTAATCCCGCAAAGGGTGCCCGCAGACAAAACGCCTCCAAGTCGCTCTGTCACCCACCATTTGACTACCCTCCCCCCAACTCACCCTCCCCTCCCTCATATACCTCTCAACTCCATCCCTCCACCTCATCCTCGGTCTACCTCTCCCTCTCCCTCCCTCCACCTCACCTACATACATCCTCTTAGTCAGTCTTTCATTCTCCATTCTCTTCACATGTCCAAACCACCTCAGTGTATTTCTCCTAATCTTCTCAACCACATCCACATCCACCCCACAGCGTTCCTTCACTTCTTCATTTGTCAATTTGTCCCTCCACGTCATTCCACACGCTCCTCTCAAGTAACTCATTTCCACTGCTCTCACTCTTGACTTGTTCCCCTCTTGCAAGGTCCATGCCTCGCTTCCATACGTCAGGGTAGGGATCACAATACTATCATGCAGTGACTTCTTAACTTCCATACTCACCTCCCTATTTCTCATCACTGCTCTCAGTGTACCAACAACCTTCCTTCCCTGCTGTACCCTTTCACGCACTTCATCCCCCAAAGTTCCATCCCTACTCATCACACTACCCAAGTACTTGAATGCACTCACATTCTCCATATCCTCACCATCCAACCTCACTTTACACTCTATGACTTCATTCCTCTCAAACACCATAACCTTGCTTTTGTTTACATTAACTTTCAGATTCCTTCTCCTACACACTGTCCCAAATTCATTCACCAAACCTTGCAACTCCCATTCATCTTCACTCAACAGTACTGCATCATCAGCAAACAGCAACACCGGAAGCTTCCAAATCTCACCCTCATTCATTAGAGCCACCCCTACATCCAGTGCCCTACCCTGCACCTCCTTTACAACCCCATCCATGTATATATTAAACAACCATGGAGACATCACACAACCCTGTTTCAGTCCCACATTGAGATCAAAGAACTCACTCAGTTCACCATCCACTCGCACCGCAGCCCTAGCTCCCTCGTACATACTCTTCACAGCACTCAACAATTTCCCCTCCACTCCATATATTCTCAATACCTTCCACATACCTTGCCTATCTATTCTGTCATAAGCTTTCTCCAAGTCCATGAAGGCAGCATACACTTTCCTTCCCTTCTCTAGATACTTCTCCACTAAACATCTTAGAACAAATATCTGATCTACACACCCTTTTCCCTTCCTAAATCCCCCTTGTTCTTCTCCAACTAGCTCCTCTGTCATATGCCTAACCCTATCAATGAGTATTCTACCATATATTTTACCAGTCACACTAAGTAGGCAAATACCCCTATGGTTACCACATACTTCTCTCTCCCCTTATCCTTTGTATAGAGGAACAATTATACCTGATTTCCAGTCCTCTGGAAACCTGCCCTCTTCCCAAGCCAATCTACACAACTTCCATATCCACTCCACAACAATCTCACCCCCATACCTAAGCATTTCACCACACACTCCATCAATTCCTGGGACCTTTCCCAACTTAATCTTCTTTATCGCCTCCACTACTTCCGCCCTACTGATCTCTTCCTCCCTCCTCTCATCTCTTCTTCTCCCAGCCATTTCCCAACCACTTATACTCGCACTGCTCTCACTCTCTACATTCAACAAATCCTCAAAGTGCTCCTTCCATCTCCTCAATTTCTCTCTCTTCTCCACCAACAATCTATTATTCCTATCTTTCACTCCCCTACTATTTCCCCTTTCACACTGACTTACTTTCTTTACCTCCTTCCAAAACAATTTCTTACTCTCCCTCCATTTCACACTCAGATTCCTCCCAAACTCTTCATCCACTTTCTTCTTACTCTCCTTCACCAGTCTCTTAACCTCCCTTCTCCTGCTCACATATACCTCTCTCTTCTCTCTCTCATCTTCTCCCCTACCTCTACTCGCTAACCATTCACTATATGCCTTCTTCTTTTGTTTCACAGCTCGTTTCACCTCATCATTCCACCATGCTGTCCCTTGCACACCCTTGCATCTCTTCCTCACTCCACAAACCGCCTCACACGCTGCGCCTATCTCTTCTGTGAATATCTTACATACGTCTTCCACCCCTTCCATCTGCTCTAGCTCATACCTGCCCAATCTTTCTTCCACTATGCTCTTATACTCTGTCATTTTCTCACTATCTTGCAATTTCTCCACTCTTCTCACAGGAGTTGCTTCCTCCTGTCTTCCCCTTCGTCTCCTCAACCACTTTCTTTGCAGCTCTACCTTGGCCATCACTAAGTGATGGTCCGAGACTCCATTCCCCCACCCTCTTCACACTCTTGCATCCAACACTTGTCTTCTCATTCGCTCATCCACACACACGTGGTCTATCATTGCCTTTCGTTCAACAAGTTCACCATCCATCCTCCTCATTACTCTCCATGTGTACCGGTGGATCATCTTATGCCGAAAGTAGGTGTTGGCTATTGCCAACCCCTTTCCAGCACAGATGTCCACCAAAGCACTTCCATTCCCATCTACGTCAGTTGGCACACCCCACTGACCAACCACTCGTACATTCCCAACTTTGCCATTCGTGTCTCCAATCAACAGCACTCTCTCGCTCCTCTCAAACTTGTCCATACACGCTTCTACACTCGCCCAAAACTCATCTTTCACTCTTGCCACTAGATCCTCTGTCGGGGCATACACACATACAATCGCCCACTCTTGTATACCTACTTTCATCCTCACCCATACAATCCTTGCACCCACTGTTCCATACTCTCTTATATTCTCCTTCCACTTCTTGCTTATCATCAGACATACTCCCTCTCTTGCCCTCTCATTTTCATTGACTCCCGCACATATACCTAAACCATATTCCCATTCTCTCACCCTTTCACCTTTCCATTTAGTTTCAGTCAATCCACATATATCCACTTTTGCATCCTCAATCTCTCTCTCTTTCACTTCATCATTCACTCCTCTCACATTCCACGTTCCCACCATAAGAATGTCCTTTGTCCGTTCCACGTATGGTCCATCCGGGTCCGAGGCGCTTTATTCGCATTTTTTGTTAGTTCTTTTTACGGGGTGGGGCACTAACCCACCACCAACCCTTTTAGTCGCCTCGTATGACAAGCAGGGATACTAGGGGAGTATTCTTGAAACCCCCCCTACCCCCATGCTTTATGTCCATTATTGGTGTGAATAGGGTCTTAAATACAGTAAATTCTCAAATTTCGATGGGGATATGTACCAAAAAAACCACATCGAAATTGAAATTGAAGTTCTTATGGGAAAAATTAGTTTGGGTCCGAGGCATTCGAACCTAACAACCTAAAATCATGATTTTTTGCCCACACCCTTTGTAAACTTTATGAACTATAATTGTGGTTAAGTAACTGTATTTCTGCATTGTATTGCCATACTGTCAGCAAGTGTACACTTGGTGTATTTCTGCCCTTTCCTGTATAGCCATTTCTCCTTTGGCTGCGAAGATTTAGAGGTGCCAGGCTGCTCTCATCCATTACCACTGCTACCCAGAGAACCACTCTTGCTTGCCATCTTGAAACAGGTAAGTTGTGATGAAAATACAAAGAAAATACATACAACTAAATTGCAGTGAAATGCATGTCCACATATGGAAGGTATAGGCTGAGAGTGCAGCACTTGGCTGTAGAGGGCTGGCTGCTGGCAGGACAGTTGCAAGATGGCCGCCGACAATAGAGCATCGCCTTGCACATGGCTTGCTGTTGTTGGTGCCTACTCCCATCTGGAAGCTCTTGTCCTTAAACAACATGACTATTTTTTTTCTCAGTCTCTATTGCTCATTTCTATGTTGCTTCTTATATTCATAATTACCGTACTTCTCTTCGTTTCAGTGTTCTGCCTACTGTACAGTATTTGCAACCACCTGTAAATCATTGTTTTAGTATTTCTACCACTGATTCTCTTCCTATAATTTCTCTTGGTATATCTTCGAGTTATTAAAGTACTGATTAATTAATAAGTATATTTATAGAATGACGGGGAATCGTCCAGCGTGCGAATTGTCCTGACGGGAAATCGTCCATGTTTTGACGGGGAATTATCTGACGGGCGAATTGTCTCGGAACCACATCATCGCATGCTTCATGTACTGTATGAATAAATGATGTTGATTTTCATTCTCTTCTTGACACATCACATACGATATTAGGTTAGGCTCATACTTTTTCTTATAATTTTCCTTCACTTCTAGTATTTTGGTTTGCATCAAAAATATTATCTTTGCTTGTTTTGGTTGGAGTCTGGCCCTGAGAGCACATGTCACGATATCAGGTTAGGTTCATACTTGTTCTTAAAATTTTCCTTCACTTTTAGAATTTTGGTTTGCATCAAAAATATTATCTTTGCTTGTTCTGGTTGAAGTCTGGCCCTGAAAGCACATGTCACATACGGTATTAGGTTAGGTTCATACTTTTACTTATAATTTTCCTTCACTTCTAGCATTTTGGTTCGCATCAAAAATATTATCTTTGCTTGTTTTGGTTGGAGTCTGGCCCTGAGAGCATCGAAATACATGACTTTGCATCGAAAAGTAAGGTAGGCAGACCACTCCAAAATGCATCGAAATTTGATTAATCAAATTCTAAACTGTCGAAATTTGAGATTCCACTGTAGGTTTAAATAGGTGCTATGCATGTCCGGTAGGGAGTTATTTAGGTGGCTTTCCAAATTAGGCTGGGTTAGGGTCCTTAAGTACCAGTCCAGCAGGCAGGGGCCCGCTATCCGGATGGACCCACTTTCTGGACATGCCTTTGGCTCTATTACGTCGGATAGTGGAGGGATTACTGTATGTCTTTTCATTAGAAAATTGTACAGGCACATGAGTTACTTGAGAGGAGCATGTGGAGTGACGTGGAGGGACAGGTTGACGAATGAAGAAGTGAAGGAACGCTGTGGGGTGGATGTGGATGGTTGAGAAGATTAGGAGAAATACACTGAGGTGGTTTGGACATGTGGAGAGAATGGAGAATGAAAGACTGACTAAGAGGGTGTATGTGGGTGGGGTGGGGGGGGGGAGAGGGAGAGGTAGACCGAGGATGAGTTGGAGGGATGGAGTTGAGAGGTATATGAGGGATGGGGAGGTGAGATGGGGGAAGGGTAGTCAAATGGTGGGTGACAGGGCGACTTGGCGGCATTTTGTCTGCGACCACCCTTTACGGGATTAGGGCGTCGGGCTATAGATAGATAGATAGACATAATCATGGGCCCTAAGAAGATTAGTAAGTCAGCTGGAGCTAAAAGAAAAGCAGTGAGAACAACAAATGAGCTGAAAAAAGAACTAATTGCAACGTTTCAAAGCATCTCCCCAATCTCAAGAATCTTCTCATCCAAATACACAGAAGAGAGAAAAAATACCAGAAGGGCAGTTACCTAGTTTTCATGGAAGGTGACTCTCATTCCTAAGACTAACACCCCTCTTCCTCCTCTCCACATCCATCCACTTAAACCATTAGCTCTCCTCAGTACAGGTAAGATGCAGTAAAATTATCATTTATATCATCTACTGGGTATTTCTTTATTTTAAAGGTTTTATGTACAGATTAAAGCAAAATACATTGTTCCTCATGGAAAAAAAAGAGTCGGTTTTCGAACAATTCGTAACTCGTACAGCGTCCGGGAACGAATTGTGTACGAATTCCGGGTTCTACTGTATCTCACTGTCCCCCATACCACTTACTGTACTACACGTCTTAAGTCATCCCAAAATTTATCCTTCACTACCTCATCCAAGCCTGCCTGTGTAGCATACGCTGATATAACAGCAACATCATCCTACTGAACAAAATTTTCATTATTATTATCCTGTCATTTACTCTCATAACATTCATGACATATTCCACCCATTTCTCCCCAATCAACACACCCACACCACCATATCCATCTGTCCTACCCTGCCAAAACAACCTGTAATAACAATCCCTCCCAGCATTCATTCTCGCCAATCTTCACCTATACCTGACTTCCTACACATATACCACATCCACCCACCTCCTACTCAGTGCCTCATGGAAAAAAGTTGAAAATGGCCAGCACTGGGGGGGTCACTCAGCCTCCCAGACCCTCGGCACTGGGGGCCCAAAAGCCGACATAGGCTCCGGCACGGAACGGGTTAATGGCAGTCTGGATGGTTGATGTCATGAGGGAGTCTGAAAGGTGAAGTCTTCCCCAGTTAGGTTCCTGGGGCCGTATTTATCACAGTGGCCTTCCCCTTCCTCAAGAGTACGTTCCCAAGCCCCAAAACATTTCACTACTGTGAGATGTTCCTAAGCATTGTTCTATTTTCATCCTATTTTCATCTGTCTTCCAAGATCCTCATTTACCTACTATTTTTTTTCTTTGTATTAATCTCCTTGAATTCTTTACTGTCAGGGTGCTCTCTTCTTCCATTTGAGTCCCTTTCTGCATCCACTCTTGCCACTTCTCCCTCTTTATCCCACCACCCTGTATCTTATCCCACCAAGTTATATCATTTGTTTTCTCTGCTGCATCCACCTACTCCATGTCTTCATCAGACACTTGCTGGTTTCTTTGTTTCTTCACTTTCAGTTTTTTTTGTCTTGACTGCTCCTCTCTCTCTCTCTCTTTCTTTCTTTCTTAGTCTTATTCCTCCTCACTTTACCTTCCATACCACAGCCATATGAAAAGACAGACCTCCTGATCATCCTCTCACCACTCTTGTATCCACGACACTGTCAAGCACCATTCTGTACAAAAGAGCAATCTGCCAGTACCAAGTGTATTTGCATGCATCTCTGTGCTTAAACTATGAGTTACAAATGCACAATCTCCTTTCCTGACATACATTTCAGATTGATAAAGTAAAATGTTAACAGTTGTGATAATTTTGCCCATTTTCCTTGCATATTCTGTCTTCTTTCTTTGAATATTCTGCTGCTTTCCTTGAATATTCTGCTTAATTTCTTCAAATATTCTGCCTGCCTTCTTTGAATATTCTGCCAGCTTTCCCTCAATATTCTGCCTGCCTTCTCTGAAAATTCTGCCTACTTTCTTTGAATATCAACAGTATCCATTAGAAACGAATGACTATTATTTCTGGTGTAACCAGAGCTTCAAACGTCTGTGTGATCACTTGGCTGACTGTTGGCTGTGATAACCTGAAATTGTCCTCATTGCACTGCCACATTTTGCCAAATACCAAAGGGTCATAGCACATTTCATTTTAGGGTAGACAGTGTTATTTCGCTGTGTGTAGTTGGTTATCTCACTTCTCACCAAATGTGTCACAATATAATTCATTCCCAGTACAAATGGTATCGTTTCCTAACTCTCCAACATTGTATCCACTGAGCAGCCATTCCGTGGTGAAAAATTCCACGGTTGGTGTATGCAGTGGTAAAATGTTTACGTTTATACCGTCGCCAACTCGCCCCTTCTGAACGCCTGCCAACTCCTTAAAAGATGCCCACACCGTACGCAGACTTGCCACATCGCTGGGGTGAGTTCACAGCATTAGGGGCACTTCACAAGGTTGATAAATAACTCTTACGGTCGTTCACAAATTTGTGAACGGTTCACTGGCTTGTGAATTCACCAGGTCCACTGTGCATCTATCTATATATCCATTGCCAGACGCCTTAATCTTGAAAGGGGTGGCCACAAACAAATCGCCTCCATGTCACCCTGTCCCCTGCCATTTTACTGCTCTGCTCCCAGCTCACACTCCCCTCTCATATACTTCTCCACTCCATCCCTCCATCTCATCCTTGGCCTCCCCCTCCCTCTCCTCCCCTTCACCTCACTCACACTCTCCTCATCAGTCTCTCACCCTCCATCATCTCCTCATGGCCAAACCACCTCAATGTGTTTTCCTAACGCTTCCTATCACATCCACATCCACACCACAATGTTCCTTCACTTCCTCATTTGTCAGTCTGTCTCTCCATGTGACTCCACATGCTCCTCTCAAATAACTCATTTCCATTGTTCTAATTCTTGACTTGTGTCCTTCCAACAAGGTCCAAGCTTCACTTCCATACGTTAGAGTTGGTATCACAATACTGTCATGCAGTAACTTCCCTGTCATGTAGCTCACTTCTCTGTTTCTTATCACTGCTTTCAGGGAACCAGCAACCTCTCTTCCTTGTTCCGTTTCAATCACTTCACCCTCTAAACTTCCATCCTTACTCTTCACACTACCCAAGTACTTAAATGCACTCAGCTAATGATAAATACAGGCACTGATTTTGCCATGGCTTTTTTCTTTTTTTCATTTTTTAGTGAGGTTTCATGTTTCAATTAATTTTTAAATTGTCGTTTTTGTCAGAAATAATTTTTTCGCCGTGGGAATGGGGGAGGAGGTTGAAAATGGCAAGATAAGGCATTTCCAATAAAAATGATTCATTCATTCATTCATTGCCAGACGCCATATATCCCAAACGGGGTGGCCAACGGCTTAGAGTTAATTGTTTTACAGGGAGGGGCACTAATCCTCCACCAACCCCACTTGACATGTAGGGATGCCAACAGCATCTGGTGTTCCCAGGCGGTCACCCATCCAAGTACTAACCAGACCCAACGTTGCTTAACTTCGCTGATCGGACGGGAAGCGGTGTACTCAACGTGGTATGGCCGTTGGCAATAAAAATGATCATAAAACAAATGAAACATGAAAACATTTCATTTGAACAAATAATAAAAAATAAAAACAAAGGTGAGGTAAAAAAACTATCTATCTATTTATAGCCCGACGCCCTAATCCCGCAAAAGGTGGCCGCAGACAAAACGCCTCCAAGTCGCTCTGTCACCCACCATTTGACTACCCTCCCCCCAACTCACCCCCCCTTCCCTCATATACCTCTCAACTCCATCCCTCCACCTCATCCTCGGTCTACCTCTCCCTCTCCCTCCCTCCACCTCACCCACATACACCCTCTTAGTCAGTCTTTCAGTCTCCATTCTCTTCACATGTCCAAACCACCTCAGTGTATTTCTCCTAATCTTCTCAACCACATCCACATCCACCCCACAGCGTTCCTTCACTTCTTCATTCGTCAACCTGTCCCTCCACGTCACTCCACATGCTCCTCTCAAGTAACTCATTTCCACTGCTCTCACTCTTGACTTGTTCCCCTCTTATAAGGTCCATGCCTCGCTTCCGTATGTCAGGGTATGGATCACAATACTATCATGCAGTGACTTCTTAACTTCCATACTCACCTCCCTATTTCTCATCACTGCTTTCAGTGTAAAAAAACAAAATCCCTAATTATTCACAGGTATATACTGTATTACACAAGACAAAGCTATCCAAGAAGGTCAAATAAGGTCCTATGTAGAGTAAAATACACAAGCACCATCCCCCTACAAATCAAGGGAATGCTCTCCCACAATCCCTCAAAGTACGTACAGTCTGTTCTTGTCTAGTATGGTTAATTGCTTCCGCACCCCTACTGTGTTAGAGAAATTTCATGTTACAGCGACTCTTGCAACCGCCTATTTCCTTCCGCACCCCTGCCCAAAGTCCACTTTTTCCCCCCTTGTGGTGCAAAAAAAAATTTTATACCCCCCAATTTTAACCTCCTAGAAGGCATTAATATGGTTCAAAAAATTATAAAAGAGTATTATTACAGTTAAGAGCCACATTTTATTTACCTTATGGGAGGATAAGAGGAGACACACTATGCCGGAGAGGAAGTAGAGGGGAGAACACTGGTTAAAATCCCTCAGTCACTTGCACTTATAACACTTCTCACACCATCATCTACGTTATGTATGTTAGCTTCTTCTTCCTGCTGGCATTGGATATCCTCTTCCTGGAGTTCAGCAACAGCTTGTCTGGCAAAGTAGCGGGTGATGAGTGACTGTTTACGTTGACTCACTCGTTCGGTATGCATACAACTGTAGATGTTGAAAACATCTAACATCTGCCTGATCACTTTATTTCCTCTGATTGGCTGGGAGGTAGATGACGCCCATTGGCAAGGCAACGCTCCTATGATTCATCTCATCATCACCTGCCTGATTCAAATAACCGTGTTACCTTCATCAATGGCCATGTCAGAAGCGATAGTGCTTCTGGAAAATTGTACTGTGTTAGACCATTTTTGTGTTAGTGAAAACCGTGGTAGACAAGGATAGACTGTACACTAGTCCCTCATTTATCTGGACGTGCAGTATCCAGATGTGTTCATTATCCAGATGTTGGACCTTGGCTCTAATAAACCATTATCCAAATTTATTTGCTATTATCCGGACGTAACTCTGAGAACTTCGGCCAGCCAGCCAACATGTTCAAACATTCTGTATCGTGGCCACTGGGCTCAAGCCGTGAGCGGGAAGTAGTCCGTAACCCACAACCAGAGCTAAAATATCCATCCGCCCCTGTACTGGATGGTCAAAGTCTCGAGCTCGTCCGATCACTCCCAACGAACCTCTAGCACCCGAGTAATGCGACTGTAACCCGCAAGTGGTGTCAAAACATCTGTATGCATCCCCATCGAATGTCCAAAGTTTCAGGGCCACTGGACTAAGTCTTTCCCAACTGCCACCACCATCGACCACAGACTGCAATCTATGAGTACACGTTCAGTGACAACGGCCGTCCACCTCTTTGCCAAATGTTCCAAGTAGCCTGGTCACAGTGAGTTGAGTTTCCGCATGGCCACTCGGTGTCTAACAGACCGCAAGCTACGAGTACATGGTAAAAGCGCCCATCCGCCTCGTGACAGAAGAGGGAGAATCCTGCCCACAGTCTTGCTTCTCCACCCCCGCCCCATCTCTCCTCCATATCCTCCTGGCTCCTCCCTCACTCCCTCACTCCCTACCCTCCTCCGTGGTGATAACACTGACTTGCGAGTTTTTACATTTTTTTTGTGATTTATTTGACAACTATTGGTCATATTGAAATTCCACAAAATCCTTAAGCTCATGAAATTCTGCATCTAAACATATGCTTAACTGTTGGAAGGTGCTGGCAGAATTTTGCACCAGGATGGTGGGAAGTTATATGAAGGTAAATTTTACTCCAGAACACTTTATTCTCACGGCATTTCTGTACTTTAATTTATCAGTTTTATGTGTTTTTATTAGCTTATCTTATAGTACGAATGTCAGCAAAGATGATGGTATACCATTTATACCAATATAACCAATTTCCAGTGGCATATTTGGCCGTGGAATTTTTTTTGAGCCCCAGGAGCAATCACACATCACAGATACCGTAACTGATTTTCAAACCGTCTTCAGTTTTTTTTTGTGGATTTTTGTTGTTTATGCATTTTTTTCTTGATGTTTTGCATTAATATGGATAATCTTATCTGTGTTTGGATGTCTCAATATGGCAGAATGACCAGAAAACACTGCCAAAATTAGGAGGAGTACTATACATACAGTGGTGTACAGGTAGGGTGTTTTTTGGTTTCATTCGTGCGTTTTTTTTTCATGGTATTCTTGGTTTTTAGCATTACTTTGGATATTCCTATGTGTGTTTTGATGTCTAAATATGGCAGATTGGCCTGAGAACAGTGCCAAAATTAGGAAGGGTACTGAACACACACTAGTGTATAGGTAGGGTGTTTTTTGGTTTTCAGTGTTAATTTTTTTTTTTTTTTATGGTCTTCTTGGTGTTGAAAATTATTTTGGATAATCCTATGTATGTTTTGATGTTAAAATATGGCAGAATGACTGGAAAACACTGCCAAAATTAGGAGAGGTAATGAACATATAGTGTATAGGTAGGCTGTTTTTTGCTTTTATTTTTTATTTTTTCCTGCATGGTTTTCTTGGTGTCTACCATTACTATTGGTATGCCTATATGTATTTTGATGTCTAAATATTCCTAAATGACCAGAAAACACTGCCAAATTAAGCAGAAGTACCATACAAATCGTTTAGGTATATGTTGGAGGTTGGGTATAGGTAGGGTCAGGGTATCGTAGGTGAACAGTGTTCATTATCCAGATGTTGCCACCACCCGGATATGCCTATGGCTCTATTATGTCCAGATAAATGAGGGATTACTGTACTTTAACGTGGAGGTGAAGGATGTTATGAAACTCCATTGACCACAGGGTTGGAAAGCCATGAAAACAAACATCATTTTTGACCAAAGCATGCTCAATCTCCATTTGGAAAAAATATTGGAAGAGAATGATACTCAAATGCCAATGTGCACTTGGCTGAAACATGCGCAGGGTTTGGTTACCAAGTGCCCGGGACATGGCCAGTGTGCGTGACTGAATTGCATTGAGTTCATTTTTTTTTTTTTTTTCTGGTCACTCTTACGTGCTGTGTGATAGGTCGTTTGAGGTAACTGAGAAATGTATATGCTTACATGATGTAAATCTGACCCCGGATGACTATGCAGATATCATCCATTCTACAAGCAAAAATTCAGGATCTTGCACTTGCAGTGAGAAGACTTTTTAGAACTCCAAGCCCTAACTAAGGCTTTAACAATCCAGAAGGCCTCTGAGGATATATTTTCTATGGCATCCCAAATACGATAACAGATGTATACAAGGAAGGATACCTCCTAAGGGACAGCTACGGGGCTAGTGATGCAGTGGCCACCAAAGCACATGTGCAGCCTCACCAGCAAACCTTTGTGCACGGGAACTTCCACCTGGACACTGTGACAGTAAATCCAAAATATGAGGAGGAACATTTCCTGAAGAAGACAATAACAAAGGACCTGAACTTACTCCTGTCGTTCTTTGTCCCTCTACTAAAAAAAGGCATGGCTGGAAGGGCTTGTGGCACAGCAACAACAGCTTAGTGGTCGTGTATGTGCACACGACGAGAACCGGGAGGTGGATGACCAGACTGTAACACCATGGACTACGTCTATGATGAAACAGACACTGGGTAAGTGCCATATCCCCCTCCTGATTGACCCTTTTTTTGACAACTTTGGACTAGAGAGACTATGGTACTGATAATGGAATGGATAATGGACCAATCTCTCACACAACACCACTGCAGGAGACAGTGTGAGTGTTGACCTTCTTTTGCCAAAAAAAAAAAAAAGAACAAGCACTACACTCTATCTATCTATAGCCCAACACCCTAATCCCGCAAAGGGTGGCCGCAGACAAAACGCCTCCAAGTCACTCTGTCACCCACCATTTGACTACCCTCCCCCCAAATCACTCCCCCCTCCCTCATATACCTCTCAACTCCATCCCTCCACCTCATCCTCAGTCTACCCCTCCCTCTCCCTCTCTCCACCTCACCTACATCACCCTCTTAGTCAGTTTTTCATTCTCCATTCTCTCCACATGTCCAAACCACCTCAGTGTATTTCTCCTAATCTTCTCAACCACATCCACATCCACCCAACAACGTTCCTTCACTTCTTCATTCGTCAACCTGTCCCTTCATGCCACTCCACATGCTCCTCTCAAGTAACTCATTTCCACTGCTCTCACTCTCAACTTGTTTCCCTCTTGCAAGATGCACGCCTCGCTTCCATACGTCAGGGTAGGGATCACAATGCTATCATGCAGTGACTTCTTAACTTCCATACTCACCTCCCTATTTCTCATCACTTTCAGTGAACTAACAACCTTCCTTCCCTGCTGTACCCTTTCACGCACTTCATCCCCCAGCGTTCCATCCTTACTCATCACACTACCCAAGTACTTGAATGCACTCACGTTCTCCGTACGCAACCTCACTGTACACTCTGTAACTTCATTCCTCTCAAAGACCATAACTTTACTCTTGTTTACATTAACTTTTAATTCCTCTTCCTACACACTGTCCCAAATTCATTCACCAAACCTTACAACTCCCATTCATCTTCATTCAACAATACGGTACCGGTAACGTATCATCAGCAAACATCAACACCGGAATCTTCCAAATCTCACCCTCATTCATTAGAGCCACTCCTACATCCACTGCCCTACCTTGCACCACCTTTACAACCCCATCCATGTATATATTAAACAGCCATGGAGACATCACACATCCCTGTTTCAGTCCCACATTGAGATCAAAGAACTCACTCAGCTCACCATCCACTCACACTGTAGCCCTAGCTCCTTCGTACATACTCTTCACAGCACTCAACAATTTCCCCTCCACTCCATATATTCTTAATACCTTCCACAAACCTTGCCTATCTATTCTGTCATAAGCTTTCTCCAAGTCCATAAAGATAGCATAAACTTTCTTTCCCTTCTCTAGATACTTCTCCGCTAAACATCTTAGAACAAATATCTGATCTACACACCCTTTTCTCTTCCTAAATCCCCCTTGTTCTTCTCCAACTAGTTCCTCTGTCATATGCCCAACCCTATCAATGAGTATTCTACCATATATTTATCCAATCACACTAAGATGGCAAATACCCCTATGGTTACCACATACTTCTCTCTCCCCTTTTCCTTTGTATAAAGGAACAATTATACCTGATTTCCAGTCCTCTGGATCCCTTCCCTCTTCCCAAGCCAATCTACACAACTTCCATATCCACTTCACAACACTCACCCCCATACTTCAGCATTTCACCACGGACTCCATCAATTCCTGGGGCCTTTCCCATCTTGATCTTCTTCATTGCTTCCACTACTTCTGCCCTACTGATCTCTTCCTCCCTCTACTCATCTCTTCTTCTCCCAGCCATTCCCCAACCACTTATACTCGCAATGCTCTCACTCTACATTCAACAAATCCTCAAAGTGCTCCTTCCATCTCCTCAATTTCTCTCTCTTCCCCACCAACAATCTATTATTCCTATCTTTCACTCCCCTACGATTTCCCCTTTCACACTGCCTTACTTTCTTTACATCTTTCCAAAACAATTTCTTACTGTCCCTCCATTTCACACTCAGATTCCTCCCAAATTCCTCATCCACTTTCTTCTTACTCTCCTTCACTAGTCTCTTCACCTCCCTTCTCCTGCTCACATATAGCTATTACAGCATTTACTTACTCTGTCAATAAGGTTATTATTTCTATGCAACATAGTTTTTTATTGCAACAATGTTTTTGAGTTGTATTTTCTTTTTCTTATTATTATTATGGTCTTTTGTTTTTATTGCATTACTACTGCACTGTCTCCATCTGGGGAAATCCCTTGGTATAGGAACTTTTTTTTTTTTTTTTTTTATCATTAACAGGTTTGCTCACACCTACAACTGGTAAAACACTGTAACACACCACCAACGTATGTAAAACCATAGTGTTGTGGCTGTGTCAACTGTTCTCAAAGACACAAAAATGTCTGTTGCTGACAAATCACACAGTACAACAAGTACAGTAATCACTCTAATATCCGGACGCCCAATAACCGAACATCCCCACTAACCGAACCTTATCGTCCTGGGATCAAACATTCCCAAAATGGTCCGAAAATCCAAAAAAATTGGAAAAAAAATCGATTTTTTGCCGTCCGTAATTTGAACTTGCCGCGCGCGCCGCGTGAGAGCATTGTTTTGGTTCGTCATTCCTCCGACGTCCGATAGAGCGCCGCTGCATCCTCCCCACTTCCCGCCTGTCTCTCACCGCGACAAGACCTACGCTCTTCGTCATGGCTGCCCACGTGCTCGCTTTTGTGGTGGTGCCGTACTTGCTGCAAGGCCTCCTGCTGCTCTCTGCCCTACTCTTAGTGTGTGTGATGATGGCCCCGCCTCCTGAGAAAAGGAAGAGAGTGGTGTTGACTCTGGAGAAGAAACGGGAGATATTGGAGAAGGTTGATGCGGGTTGGTCTTCCTCTCGCATTCTCCGCGAGTTCAACCTGGCCCGGTCGACTTTGTTTGATATCAAGCGTTCCCGAGACAAGCTCATGCAGTACACGGCTGACTTCTCGTCGAGAAGCAAACGCAACGTGGAGAGGAAGGTTATGTTTACTCCCAAGTATGCAGAGATCGACCGCTCCACGTTGATTTGGTATCGACAGCAACGTGCAGCTGGTGTGATGGTACGTGGAACGGAGCTGAAGGCTGCTGCTGAGAAGTTTGCAAGGCTTCACGACGCCCTAGACTTCAAGGCATCCGAGGGTTGGCTCTTCGCGTTCAAGTTGCGACATGGCCTTACTAACCGTAAAGCACATGGCGAAGCATTGGACGCTAACGAGGATGGAGTGGACGAGTTTCGGCACAAGGTGAAAGGCTTGATCGACAGGGAGGGCCTCACTCTCGGTCAAGTCTATAACGCTGACGAAACTGGCCTATTCTATCGCTCGGTGCCAACGAACACTCTCGCCGATGAGACGGAGAAGCGTGTACCTGGCCGCAAGCTTTCTAAGGAACGGATATCTGCTTTGTGTTGTGCCAATGCTAACGGCATGCACCGGCTTAAGCCCGTTATTGTTGGCCGTGCAAAGCAGCCTCGGTGCCTTCGTGGGGTGATGGATGTCCTTCCTGTCGTATGGTACCATTCTTTGAAAGCATGGTTCACAGCTGTGATTTTCAAAGACTGGTTTCACCATCACTTCGTCAAGGAGGTCATACATTACCAGACGAAGACACTGGGAATTCCTCGCGACCAGGTAAAGGCTCTCCTTCTCCTCGACAATGCACCTGCCCACCCGTGCGACAAGGACTTGGTTGCTGAGAATGGCCGTATTAGGTGCATGTTTCTGCCACCTAATACGACTGCTCTCATTCAACCAATGGACCAAGGAGTGATCGTGGCAACAAAGCGCCTGTACCGTCGGAAGTTCCTGGACGAGGTGATGGTGGTTCTCGAGGACGAGGACGAGCGCAGGGAAGGACGTGACACTCGAGGCAAGCGGACTTTGGAAAACCTTCGCCGCTACAACATCAAGTCTGCGCTGTACAACTGGGCTAGTGCATGGAAGGAAGTCCCTGTGAAAACTCTTGAAAATGGTTGGTCTCGTCTGCTTCTCGGAACAGATGTGGAGTACGATTTCCTAGGGTTTGACGTGGATGACTTCCATGCACGGCTACGTACGCACGGCGACGATGTTGATGTGGACGATGTTCGTGAGTGGTTGGACGACGACGAGGGCGATCCTGGGTATCAGACGTTGTCTGATATCGAGATCGCGTCTTCGGTTGCTGGTGTCAGTCCCGAACTTGAAGATTCCGACGACGAAGGCGATGATGATGCAGACTCCGCCCAGCAGGACACTACTCCAGCCATCCCCAAGCTGAGCGCACTCCGGGAACATCTAGAGTTCGTCCTAGACTACCTGGAACACCCGGACTGCGACAGGGAGATGGGGCCCTTGGGACTCGTGGAGGAAGTGCGTGCTTTCCGGCAGCGCATCATCAATCGCCAGAATCGTCGGTCCTTGCGTCAGTCAACGATTGACAGTTTTTTCAGGCCCGTGACCCCCGCTGTGCCAAGCCCTGGTTCCACTCCGTTGCCTCCCCAAGACAGGCCCTCATGCTCCGAGCCACAGCCCAGCACATCAGCTACAGTGGAGTCACCGCTCGACGTGAGTTTGCGGCTGTCTTCAGAGTCTTCTGTAGTCGGTACGCCATCACCACTACCCACCGATGCACCCCTTGGACGCCTGCCAGTGATACTCTCGGGCTCTGACAGTGAATAAACAGCAAGAACTTCTCCACTAGACCACACGGGAATTTTGAGTGTTGTGCAGTGAAAAAAACGGTGTGTTGTGTTAAGGTTTTCAAGTTGGGAGAAAAGACTAAGTAGAAAAGAAATTTAACGTAACTAACCTTCTTTGTTTTGGCTTTGGAAACTTAAAAAACTTGGGAAAAGTTAATGTGCAACACTTAAATTTAATGGAACATTATTTGGACTAAAGTGAACACTGTGAAAAGAACGGACTTCTGTGTGTTAGTGACTAAGTTCAGTGCAAGACTTCAGGAAGAGTGTAGTGCAAGTGCTTCAGGAAATCGTTCTTACTGTCAGAGTCCGAGAGGAGGCGGTTATTCATCGAGGTGGCCAGGGACTTGCTGTAAGTAGCCAAAATGTTTCATGTTGTACTATTTTCCATACTATATTTACCAGAATGTTTCATATTGTATTTTTTCCCATACTATACTTACCAGAAAGTGTCATACTGTACTTCTTTCCATACTAAACTTACCTCATGCATGTGCAGTAGGAATGTGTTTTTCAGAGTTCGGTTAGGTTCGGTTAGGTTAGGTTCGGTTAGAGTCCATAAGTACCAGAATGTTTATTAATGTATGAACATACTTCTAAACCCACATTTTATGTGTCTATTGCATTTATTTCAGTCATTTATGTGCCTTATTGGTGTGATTTGGGTGTTAAATAGGTGCTATGCATGTCCGGAGGGAGTTGTATAGGTGTTTCTCTGTGTTAGGGTCCGTAAGTACAAGTCCATAAGCTGGGGCCCAATATCCGGACAAAACCAATATCCGAACCTACCGATGGCTCTATTGATCCGGATATTGGAGTGATTACTGTACAGTATTTTGTACACAAAGAAAACAACAATTATGAATAATCTTTCCAAAATATTATGAAGGTTATTTCCATTGATGATTTCGCATAAAATTTTGCAAACAGCCTAGTGACATTCAACTTCATTTTAAAACATAAAGGAATCCTCTAGCTATAGGCCTACAGTACTAGTTTATGTGTTATTACTGTGCATAGATCGCACAACTGCATGCATCATATAACCATGATGTCTAACATTTTTTTCAAATTAACAGAAAATTTTTTTAAAAATAATAGTTACTTTACCAAAAACCTGTTGGATAATATAGACATTCAGCTTTAAAATGCAGCAAACAGCATCACCCTGGCTATAATAGTTTTGGTGTTATCAATCATCAAACGTTACAAACTCTGACTGCATTTTTTGGCACTTTTTAAAAATGGCGTTTGTGTATCATACACCGCACAGCTTCTCAAATAACCTTCACAATTATAAAACATACAGTTTTCTTTCATTTTAATTCCTGAAAAGCCAGCCTGACTAGCCAGATTTTGAAAATCTGTGGATTCCTTTATTACTTATAAGAATTTGCAAATATTTTTAATGTACTGATGAAATTTGCAAAGTGATGTACAAGTACTGTACTGATGAAGCCTGTGTAGTGGGATAGTACTTATGAAGCCTGTGTAGTGGGACAGTACTGATGAAGCCTGTGTAGTGGGATAGTACTGATGAAGGCTGTGTAGTGGGACAGTATATCCTGATGAAGCCTGTGTAGTGGGATTGTACTGATGAAGCCTGTGTAGTGGGACAGTACTGATGAAGCCTGTGTAGTGGGATAGTACTGATGAAGCCTGTGTAGTGGGATAGTACTGATGAAGCCTGTGTAGTGGGATAGTACTGATGAAGGTTGTGTAGTGGGATAGTACTGATGAAGGCTGTGTAGTGGGATAGTACTGATGAAGCCTGTGTAGTGGGATAGTACTGATGAAGCCTGTGTAGTGGGATAGTACTGATGAAGCCTGTGTAGTGGGATAGTACTGATGAAGCCTGTATAGTAGGACAGTACCAGTACTCATGAAGCCTGTGTAATGAGACAGTACTCATGATGATTGTGTACTGGAAAAAAAAGTTAACCATCAAGAGCTTTTCAGAATCCACAGTGTAAAATAATTCTCAAAATTAATGCCAAGTTTCTCCTTAGGTCATGAAAACAAAAGTCAGCTTTGGATGAGGGTAAACATACGCCTTATCTGAAGCAGTAAAAGCACCTTTCCAAACCAGTTCTTCTTCCTGTTAGTCTGTTATATACATTTTTCTGGGGTGGTACATAAACGTTTCATGCAAAATCTATTTCCCCTTTGTTTTTAGCTGTGTTCTGCTATGTCAACTCATTTAATTTGTTTGCAGTAATGGCAGAAAGAACTCTCCAACCTAAGTGTTTAACTAAACCTAACCTAACCTAGCTTAACTGTACCTAATTATTTTATTTAATTTAACCTAACTTAACAATAGCTAATAATTTAATTTAATTTAACCTAACCCAGCTTAACTGTACCTAACAATTTAATTTAATTTAATCTAACCTAACCTAGCTTAACTGTACCTAATAATTTATTTCAATTTAATCTAAGCTAACCTAGCTTAACTGTACCTAATAATTTAATCTAAGCTAACCTAACCTAGCCTCCAGTTGGACAAATATTCATAGGTACAGCTTCAGGAACGTGATGATAAAAACAGTGGGAACTTTTTCAGCAGGAAAGGTAATTTAGCACCCTGAAAACAAGTCATAATAATACAGAATACAACATGGTGGAATATAAATTGAACTGGTACGGTCCTTCTACCGGTTCAAGTAAAGCATAATTATGTTTAACTGGATAATTACTACACCACACAAAAACTGACAAGAGCTTAAAAATTCTCTGACAGGGAAACATTAAAACAAACTTGATCCAAACAAGCATACAGGGTAATTCTTTACCAAACGGGCATGGCTATTCCACCTGTATTATAACAAACTCACAATCTCAAGGTAATTTTGGTACATATGCAACACAAATAGTTAATGAATTGTGACTGCATGAAGTGATTGGAAAAAGACAAAATAAACCTATTTTTGGGCAATGTTTACCACGGTCTCTCCAACTGCCGGCGTTGTTTACCATCTCTGCGACTGGATGCATCAGTGTATCCCATGTCAAAACGATGGCACACTTAATGCTTTAACCAAACCTAACCCAGTCAAACCTAACCTAATCCAGCCTGACCTCACTTGCATTTGGCAGCCAGATTTCACATTCAAAAATCACTGAATATGGCCGGCTACTGGCAGACGGCGAAATATTTTCGGTTTCTAAATCCTCACTTATAGCTTTCAGAAGAAAGTTTATAAAAATCCTCAGTAGCTGTGGTAATGCAGGAATAATAAGTAACCTGTGAAACATTCAACAGAAAACATGGAAAGGCCGCGCCCGTTTGGTAAAGAATTAATCAGTTCTGTATACATTTCTAGTTTAGCATATCAAACATGGATAACACATTAACTTACTGGTGGTGTCTATCCTTGAATGACGCAGTGATCACCCTCCACACGATCGTCCTGACGGGAAAATGATCAAGTACACCTCAATGACCTCACCAATGATTACAGACAGCTGACGCCACAACACTGAATGCAATGAATAGGTGCTTTGTAGCCGCCATTGAAGTGGTCGAGCCTGCCACTGACAGTGAACAGTCGCACTCTCATGAATCATTAATAATATATCTTTGTGTGGACTTATGATTCAAATTAATGTTTGTAATGTGTAGAGGAATTATTTTTTTCTCAAATAATTGAGAAGAAATGAAGGCAAACTACTTATTATTTTCATAGTAATACGTAAAAAATATTTATCCAGCTAGACTAGCATCAAATGAACTCCAAGATCCTCATTTATTTTGCATTAGGAGTCTTTTATTGTACTGAAAGAGGTGGAGTTACATTACTCACTATTGGCTGGAACGAAATACTTTGTAATTGCCTCTTCAAGTCGATTACTAGCCAATATAAGTAAAAAATCGGTACGACGCTCGTAACATCCCAAATATCCAAGTGGCGCATGCGCATTGAAGGTACAGTCCCAGGGACAAGATAGACTCTGCTTTTGTTTACTAATATTGCGGCACCCAAGATTTTGTAATATTCA
Source organism: Coenobita brevimanus (assembly GCF_032717465.1). Classification (NCBI taxonomy): domain Eukaryota; kingdom Metazoa; phylum Arthropoda; class Malacostraca; order Decapoda; family Coenobitidae; genus Coenobita; species Coenobita brevimanus. The sequence goes on along the minus strand of NC_136965.1, from coordinate 17,535,261 downwards.
CATTTGAGGACATCAAGATAATTTCAGAAAGGCTGTCTTAGATAAATATTTTTACAGATCAGCTTCTAACTAACTGCTCTATGCTGCAAGATATTACCAAATTCTTCTGTTACTGTGCTTTCATTTCACCAGATTTTGTGTGCATGTGGGACAAGAGGGATGTTGTTGATAGTGAGGTGTGAGTTATGACTGTGTTCTACCATAAAAGAGGCCATTCTGAGTCTTTTTGTAGTACACCAGTCATGAAGTGTGAGTGGGAGTGTTAAGTCATCTGGGTAGGAAGCAGTGTGTACTTTGTGAGTGAAAGTGAAAAGCACATACAGGTATATATATATATATATATATATATATATATATATATATATATATATATATATATATATATATATGTAGTGCCACACATTTGATATTCATGTATGTATTTAGTAGTACTGTGATTTTAAGTTAGATAGGGTGTAACCTGAATATTAGTTTATAAGTTCCTACCCTAAGTAGTAATGGGGTGCTTCTGAAAAGCCTAGTATTCCGTCAGATGGCTCCACTGTAGCAGTAAACACATTCCCGCGCTTTTTAAAAAGCATAATTTTATTTGTTAAATATTTACACTGTTGTGTGAAATTGTGAATCATGGTAATGTCATATGCCGTAATATAAATAATACAAATAGAACACGTATATATAACGTATCATGAATTGTTTATATTTATCATAAACTGAAATTAAAATATCACTGATGGCATGTGATGGCAATCCGCCATTTCAGTGGTCCTATATTACTTAATTTCTGCTACATTTAGTGCAAGTTAGATTCTTAATACATAGTTTGTTCAGAGTGTAAAGTACGCCTAGTGGGTATCTTGACTCATCCAGTCTCTATGTGGGCAGAAATTTAATACTGAGTAAATACTGGCATTCACCATCATAAATCATCCGGTCTGAGGAACCGTCCCAAAACCAAGATCGTTTACGCGTCATTTTTTGCCCGGTCTCACCGAGGACAGACGACTGGGGAAGGTACACAAGCCAAGACATCGCCTCCAAGTGATCCACAAGATTCACACGGAGTCAAGTTCAGTATTCACGATTTTATATATATATATATATATATATATAATTATATTATATATATAATATATATATAATTATTATATAATTATATATTATATATATATATATATATATATATTTTATAATTATATATTATATATATATATATATTTTATATATATATTATGTATATATATACATATATATAATTATATTTTATATATATATATATATATATATATATGCAAACGTGAGAACACATGACGAGTAAATACTACTGCATCCTCTTAAATGTCTACCCCTAGTGAGATTGCATCCAGGTCAAGAGGACTGGTATGTGCACAAGCTACTGACTCAGTCAGTGGAAGATCTTACAAACATATGTGTGGGGACAGGTGGCCTGGAGACAGTTCTCACATGACCATACCATTAGGGACTTGCCAAGAGGGGGCAATGTGTGTGAGATATTGATGATAAGATGACCTTAAGGTATTTATTTGGTAAGCACTTGGTGAAATGTAAAAATTAAAATAACCACTAGTTCTCAACAGAAAAAGACAAAACTTCACTGTAACACTTTATTTACAAAAAGCTACAATGATACATATGAATATGACTCACTCATGGTGCAAGGAAGCTGCAGGGGAAGGTCTCTCTCTCTCTCTCTCTCTCTCAGCTTAACAGTCAGGAACTCACATTACTGAACTATGTGTGTTTGTGGGTGTGTCCATTTACGACAGTAATGTAGCCAACGTCGGGTACAGGGACATGAGAAATGAGCGTAGCTTAGTTAACAGCTAGAGAGGCAAGATGTGGGAATGACAATTACACAAAGATATCGCTCAGTGAAACACACTGCCTATACATAGTCACTTATGAACCAATGACGAATGTTATGAATTTAGCTTGTTTCTACTCTGAGTGAATCCGTGACATTACACGCCATCAAAATAAAATTTTTCATGGAAACTTGACATCCCTCGTGAAAAAACTTAAACACGGGACTGTCTTGTGGTGCGCATGCATGAAGGAAGCGAGCAAAATGTTGAATGCCAGTATTTACTCAACATTAAATTTCTGCCCACATAGAAACTGGATGAGTCTAGATACCCACTAGGCGTACTTTAGAGTCTGAACAGACAATGTATTAAGAACCAAATTTGCACTAAATGTAGCAGAAATTAAATAATATAGGGTCACTGGAAGGACGGGTTGCCATCACATGCCATCAGTGATATTTTAATTGCCGTTTATGATAAATATAAACACTTCACGATACGTTATATATAGGTGTTCTATTTGTATTATTTATATTTCGGCATATGACATTACCATGATTCACATTTTCACACAACAGTATAGATATTTAACAAAGAAAAATATGCTTTTTAAACAGCCCGGGGAAGGTGTTTACTGCAACAGTGGAGCCATCTAGCGGAATACTAGCTTTGAAAGCACCCCATTCATATATTAATAACTACTGTAGGGTTAACTATTTTTACATGTATGTATCTCTGTATCTATGCAGTGGGTGATGTAATTGTGAATGTTGAGCTAGGGGAATTCCCCGTCTCGTAGAGTAACGAATAACAGACAGATGCGCCAACTTTTCTTGTCGTTGTTGGGCGCCGAGTTTAAACCTTAAACAGAGTAATGATGAATATACAATTCTTTCCGTAACCTAGTTGTGAAATGTTTGCTAATGAAGCTGCTAGAACACAAGTATGTAAGATTAGCAGTCCAAAAGACCTATATAATGTCATTTGTGAGGATTTAAAGTTCCATTTATCTTGGCCGTCACTAGATGGCATGAGCTGCTCTCAGATTTAAATTGAAATAGTGATAGAATCAGTATCTAAATTAAGTAAGGAATAAATCCCAAATTTTCCCCAATTCAATCAAAAGTCTTGTCGTCATGGGTACACTGCTAAATAAATTGTAAAGAGAATTGAAACCCACCATATTTCAAAAACATAATCTCATCTGAGCTAGCAGTGGCGTCCTGTGGTGCCCGACAGGCCCCACTTGCTGCCCAGACATCGTGTGTAACAAACGTTCGTTTAGGTGAGTCGTCCACATTGCTTCTTCCTCCCCCTCTTTTTCTTTGTTTGATCCTTACTTATTATGAACTATGAGAAGTAATATTGTTGAGAGTTTAACGTAGAGTGACTTGCTGCCCAGACATCGTGTGTAACAGACGTTCGTTTAGTCCCCAGACACCGGCGGCGACGACCGTGTGAGCACGCCATTATTCCCAAGTATTGCCCATAGACTTTTACACTTATACTTGCACCACTCACGAGTTATTATTACAAACCGAAGGTAGTTGATGTGTTATTAATGATTCTATCAAGTGAACTTTTTTTTTGTAGATAAGGAATAGAAGTATAAAAGTGATATGTTCTGTAACGGAAAGGAAAATTCAAATTCATCAACTGTTCTCTTTCTTTAAAATTAGTTTATTAGAAAAAAATTATAATCAGGAGCGTGGAAGGGAACTTACTGATTGTGAGCAATAATGTGTTATTTGAGTTGTACCTCGAGGCTAAACAAGCCCGAGTGATTGGGGTGTTCCTAGTGATTATATTTCTTTTTTTTTGAATTATTCCTCGAGGCTAGACATGCCCGAGAGATTATGTATTTCTAGTGATTATATAACATTGTTGATGGTGAACTGTAAATAATACTGTCTTGATGTGGGAACCGAGAAAATTATATGAGGAGAATACCTTATATGGGTGAAAGATGAACACAAATAATCATTCTTATTGATTCGAGGCTATGCCAGCCCGAACAGACAAATCATACCCGTAAAAGAGTCCCTGTCTTGAGGCCATTGTTGAGCCCAAGAGTAACGGCCAAAAAGAAAGTAAAGTACAACAACTCCATACCTCGCGTGTATCAAATTGTTTCGTCTGGTAATAATGTTAAAGGAATGATCACCCAAAAGTCTTAGTAACATTTACAATCTTCTCATACTAAAAAGGGTCATGTAATAAAAAATGTTTTTGTGGAAATTAACAGAATTAAAGTAAAGTATATAGCATTTTCTTTTCTTTATTAGTATACCTAATCAAGGAAATTATGTCCTCAAGCCAAATTCACTCCCCTTCCAATTCAAGATTCCTTCGCTGAGGGAACGACAACCACCTGAGGTACCGACTAAATCTAAACTCGGCCAAAAACTACAAACGCTACCACAATTCATTCTTTTCATAAATATTTATCATCCACTATATCAAGTCGAGTACCACTTGTATATCCATGGGTGAGTTGATCAATACCCACGACAGGTAAGAAAATACCCCCCCTATCAGCATCACACTGGTGAATACCGGTGGGATAAAATTCTTAGTTTTACACTGGTGTCAACTGGTGGGATAAGTTTCAGGTTTTACAATATATATATATATATATATATATATATATATATATATATATATATATACACATATATCTTTCTATATATACTTATTATAGAGAATATATTCTATTCTGGATTGATTAGCCACTTTGAGAAATATATACATACTGTATATGACACTATATTATCCAAATTGTTTATTTTGTAATTTCATCATTCATAATCTGAGGAAATTGATGGCCACCCCTATTAATGCACAGGGGAACACAACAGTACGAGCCTGACATCTCAGATTCTCAGCGTGCGTCCTCTCGACTTCAGTCCAGCCTTCCGACCTCTCTCAGAGCAGGCAAAAAATGACTGTTGACCGTTCCTGGATTTGGGACGGTTTGTCGAAATCGTTGACTGAAGGCGAATTTAGGCATTAATAAATTTAAGTTAGTAAATCGTCTCAGAGGAGGAAAATATGACTTTCCTCATTGAAACCATATATTAAGAGACACAAATCTACTCATTTCTAAAGAATTAACATAGAAAACATTGAATTATAAGGGATGAATGAGCTGACTAGTTGCTAGACTTGCCAGATTAGGATATTTTTACCTTTTTGTATGACTCATACAAATGAATAAGCTCTTGTTGTGTGTATTCATTGGAGAGTGTAAGTGGTTTTGTAAGTAGGAATGACATTAATCCTATCACAAGTGCACACAAACAAATGCAGCATATGATTCATGAGTATGCGTGTCCTACAACGTCTGTGGCAGGCTCGACCATGACGATTGTCAATTGTCTTCCACCCCATAAAGTACCCCATTACACCACTGATGCTGACTCCGCCATTTTTCCACTTCATTTATCCATTGCGTTGTACTGACTTAACATCAGAACCTGTCAAAGTTCCATATATTCCTAAATGCCCTGTTGATATTTGTGATCGTATACTTTAAAATATTTAGATTTCAAGTGCTCTAAAGTAAGTGCCTCTTAGGGAGAATTATGGTTCAGAAAGATGGCGACCATATTGCTTCATAGTTTGAATGTTGTCCTTTAGTTAGGACGTATCAATGATGTGTCTACTCTCTTCCTATTTCTCACCATCATCCACTCACCTAATGTAGTGCTGCCTACTTCTTCCTTCACCTTTTTTTTTTTTTTTTTTTCTGTGTCTGTCCTCCTCTCTTCCTATTTCTCACCATCATTCACTCACTTGATGTAGTGTTGCCTACTTCTTCCTTCACCTTAATTATTCTTTTTCTGTCTGTCCTCCTCCCTTCCTGTTTCCCACCGTCATCTACTCACTTCATGTAGTGCTGCCTACTTCTCCCGTCACCTTTATCATTCTTTTTCTGTGTCTGCCCTCCTCTTTTCCTATTTCTCCCATCTTTCCTGTCGTTTTTTATTACAGTACACTTCTTTCCTTTTCAGGTGGCTTTACATTGAGTGACGAGCCTAATGGTTTCCTGTAAGCCAGGAAACCATTTACAGTGCTGGGTGGTAACCATATAACCAACCCATATGTGTTTCTTACGTGTCAACAAGTGGGTTGGAGGAGGGTTAGTGCCCCTCCCCATAAAACAACTAACTCAAAGACAAACGGCCACCCCTTACGGGATTATGGCGTCTGGCTATAGATAGATGGATTATTATTAGCAGTATGAGTATTAGAATGCGTAGTAGTATGAAGAAGAGGGAGGGAGGAAGGAGAGGGAGGAAGAGGGAGGGGTAGGGGGAGGGGGGGCAATGAAGAAGAACAGGGGGGAGATGAGAGAGTGAGGGTACGAGGGAGGGGGAAGGGAGAGAAATGAAGGAGGTAGGGAGGGTGGAGGAAAGGTAGGGAGGAGAAGAGAGGGTAGAGGTAGACAAGGAAGAAGGGAGTAGACGGGGGAGGGAGGAGAAATGGAGGAAGAAAGAGAGAGGAGGAAGGAGAGGGAGGAGAGGCAAGGATTGGAGACCCGGAAGAGGAGAAAATTGGGAGTCTTTGGGTTATAATTCAAACAGCTCTGAGATTTCTTAACACTTTTTCTCTTGCCATTCATTCTGCCCATTCTACTTAAATATCCCCTTTAAATAATATCAGAAACTCTCTCTCTCTTTTATTGAAATATTTATCCCTTGTGCCCGTTTTCTTTGTTGCTGTACTAATAGAAAACGATAGATTTATATGGCTAACTAAACCATTTTTTGTTACAAAGACGCCCTGTGGTCTAGCGGGTTCAGGCGCTCTACCTGAATGTTTGCTCGGGTAATACCTTCTCATAATGCCACTCAGGGATCAACGACTGGTCACTGGGTTAGGAAGCCTAACCACGGGACCCTACGCTCGAACGAGGAACGAAAGATTACTATGGGTATGAGGTTGTGTCTGTCTATCTCTGTGTATCTGTCTATCTATCTATCGCCAGACGCCTTAATCAGGTAAGGGATGGCGGCAGACAAATGGCCTTCATGTCAGGCTGTGCTCTGCTGTCTGGCTGCCTTCTCTCCAACTCACCCCCTCCTCCCTCTGTCAAATACCTCTCCACCCCATTCTTCCATCTCATTCTTGGTCTCCCCCTCCCCCTCTTCTTCCCTCCCTCCACCTCACTCACACACTCTCTCCTGTTCAGTCTTTCAGTCTCCTTCACCTCCACATTATGTCTTGTGATAACAGCTACGACAATTTTGCTCTCTTAATCATCAAGTGTTTTTTTTACGAAAGAAAGAATAAGTCGCTGAGGAAAAGGTGTTAGGGAGCTTCCTTACTAGAAGAGGCTACAGGCTTCCTTAAGTACCTCTGAAGAATCCTGCGTCTCTCTCTCTCTCTCTCTCTCTCTCTCTCTCAGCTTCGAGTGAGTTATCGGAGCCTCACCAGGGGTTCTCAAACATACTTACGATCGAATTCCTGTCGTAACTAAGATATTTTTTATACAGGAAGAACTAGACAAGGGAAGGTATTATTTTCACTCCTTTCCCTGATCGTCCTGTAGTAAGTAATGATAACCTATTGTAATTTTCGCTTCGTAACTAAGATAAATTTTAGGACAGGAGACAGAGGAACATTGGACAGCCTCCTTGCCCTTCCTGCTGTTCAAAATCCCACTTACGACAGGAAATGGTTCGTAAGTGTGTTTGTGCAGCCCGATCCTGGTTTGTAGGAAGTTACCATTATCATCGTCATCATCGTTGTGGTGATTCTCCTTCTCCTCGTCCTCGTCCCCCTCTTTCTCCTCCTCCTCCTCATCATCATCATCATCATCATCATACCTTTTTTCCACTTGCAGGTGTGATGAGGCAGGGTCCAGACAGTAGGCAGGAGCAGACTGTAGCACCAGGAGTAGACTGTAGTACCATCGAGCAGGGCAGTACTCCAAAGGTGGATGGAAAGCTGATGACAGGGAGAGCTGGAGCTCCCGTTTCATCAGCCCTCGGGACTAGTTCCCGACCATCCCCCTTTACTGAACTTTTTCAGTGTCTCAGTAACACAGAGAGTAGACCAGCATGCTCTTCAATACAAGTTTCTCTATCAACACCAAACTACATGCACAGAACACACTATACTTCCTTTTCCAAAATTAAAAAAAGAAAATCTTGGCAACGCAACACGTGGCCTCGGAGTCCCTGGGGGGGGGGGACCATAAATACCCCCACCCTCCGCCCCTCTCCTGGTGACGACTCGAGCTGCCTGGAACCACTGTCTGACTCTCTTCTTCTTCATTTCTGCAACATTCGCGGCCTTTCCTCTAACTTTCGCTCTCTTGAGCACCACCTCTCCTTCTCTTAACCTTACCTTCTTTTTCTAACTGAGACTCAGCTGTCTGAGGCAACTGACAGCAGACCCTTTCCTGTATCCTCCTACTTTCTCTATACTCATTTCAAAGCCAAAGGTGGCTGTTGTGTATATATACGCAACGATTTATCTTGCTCTCGTGTTCCTGAACTCGATTCTTCTGAATTCTCTACACTCTGGCTTTGGGTTTCCTGTCATTCTTTGACTAAATATATCTGCACTGTTTACTTATCTCCTAATTCTACTAACTATCAAAAATTCTTTGACTATCTTACTTCTACGATGGAACACATTCTATCCATTTCTCCTTTCTCTGAAATCTCCTTTCGAGGAGATTCCAATGTTCACCACCACCTTTGGCTTTCCTCTCCCTTCGCTGATCCACCTTGTGAACAAGCCTACACCTTTTCTATCCTTGAGCAGCTTGTACAGCATCCTACCCATATCCCTGACCGCCTTGGAGAGAGCTCCAACATACTTGACCTCTTCCTTACAACTAAACCTTCTGTTTACATTGTTAATCTTTTCTCTCCGTTGGGCTCCTCCGATCACAACCTTATCACCTTAACCTGTCCCACTGCTCCAGTACGGCCTGTGGACTCTCCAAAGAAACGTCGTCTGTGGCACTTTGGCGGTGAGGATTGGGAGGCCCTCAGGCAGTACTTCTTTGATTTTCCCTGGAATGATTATTGCTTCCATGGCCTGGAGCCATCTGAGTGTGCCTTGCGTATTACAGGGGGTTATTCTTTTGGGCATGGAAGTATACATTCCTTTCTCATATCCTTTGACTAATGCAAGAAAGCCTTGGTTTAATCACACTTGTTCTAATGCTGTCCACAACAAGGAGAGGGCCTATAAAAGGTACTGGAGCCAACCCACCCCTGAATCACATCTTTTATACGTTTCTGCCCGGAATCATGCTAAGTCTGTTCTTTGCTCTGACAAAAATAATTTCCTTCGTACTAAATGCTCTCAACTCTCCAAGTCAAATTCTTCCCGCTCCTTCTGTCATCTTGCCAAAAACCTTTCTAACAACTTTACCTTATCATCCTTCCCTCCTCTTTTCTACTCTGGTGGCTCTGTATCTATGTCTTCTACTGATAAAGCAGATCTCTTGTCTCAGACTTTCTCCTCTAATTCCACCTTAAACGATTCTGGTGCTGTTTCTCCATCACTTCCCCCTGCTGACTTCCTCATGGCTGACATTAAAATTTCTTCAGCTGATGTATTTTCTGCCATCACGGCATCAGTACTAATAGGGCATATGAGCCTAATGGAGTCCCTCCTATTGTTCTCAAGAACTGTGCTTTTGTGCTTACACCCTGCCTAGGCAAACTCTTTTGCCTTTGTCTGTGAACTTGAACCATTCCTTCTTGTTGGAAGTTTGCTCTCATTCAGCCAGTCCCAAAGAAGGGTGACCATTTCGTCCAATTGCATTAACATCCTGTATCTCAAAAGTTTTCGAGTCAATTCTTAATAGAAAAATTTTAAAGCATCTTTCCTATCACAACCTTCTTTCTGATCCTCAGTATGGGTTCCGTCAGGGACACTCCACTGGCGATCTTCTCACCTACCTTTCAGATTCCTGGTCATCCTACTTTCGGGACTTTGGCGAAAGCTTTGTCATTGCACCCGACATCTCAAAGGCTTTCGATCGAGTCTGGCAGAAAGCTTTAATTCCCAAACTGCCCTCTTACAGTTTCCATCCTTCTGTCTGTGCCTTCATCTATAGCTTCCTTTCTGGTTGTTCTGTAGCCGCTGTTGTAGACGGCCATTGTTCTTCTCCTAGATCTAATAACAGTGGTGTTCCTCAGGGCTCTGTCCTATCACCAACTCTCTTTCTTTTGTTCATCAATGACCTAAGCTATACATCTAACCTTATCCGCAGATGACTCCACCCTTCACCTTTCCATTCGGTTCCCGCAACGTCCATCTCAGCAGTTACTTCAACAAACAAAGGATGAGGTTATGGCACACCTAATGTCTGCCTTGGCTCATATCTGTGACTGGGGTAAAAATAATCTGGTTGTTTTTAATGCATCAAAGACTCAGTTTTTACACCTATCAACCCGACAAAATCATCCACAGGTATACCCACTAATGTTTAATAATATTCAGCTTAATCCTGCATCATCCTTGAACATGCTTGGGGTTTCATTTACTCGGGACTTGTCTTGAAAAGATCATATTACATCTCTTGTAAAATCTGCTTCCAAGAGATTAGGTATGCTAAGCCGACTCCGTTCCTTCTTTACCCCTGCACAATTGTTGACTCTATACAGGGGTTTTATCCGCCCCTGTGTGGAGTACAACTCTCATGTGTGGGGAGGCTCCTCACATACAGCTCTTCTTAATAGAGTGGAGTCAGAGGCTCTTCGTCTCATTAACTCTCCTCCTCTTACTGGCTCCCTTGAACCTCTGTCTCTTCGCAGCACTGTTGCATCCTTCTCTCTTTTTTGTCGCTATTTCAATGGTCCCTGCTCCTCTGAACTGTCTGCATGCATTCCTCCACCTCTGCAACGGGCGCGTAGCACCCGTCTAGCAGCAAATTCTCATCCCTTTTCTGTCCAACTCCCTAATGCAAGAGTTAACTGTTACTCCCAGTCCTTCATTTATGCAACAGGTCAACTCTGGAACTGACTCCCTCTGTCTGTATTTCCTGCTTCCTTTGATCTCCAGTCTTTCAAACGCTGTGTGTCCAGGCATCTCGAAATGATCGGATCTTGAATTTGGCTCTCTCTTGTATTTTGTTTTTCTCTTGGTAGGAACAATAATTGCAGGCTCGCGGCCTTTGGTTCCTTTTTCCTCCCCCCAAAAAAAGAAAAGGAAAAGAATATGATAATGGAATATTTAAACAGCAGTTCATCCAGTGAAATGGGCACACACTTATTCATTCACCATTCAAACCCCTGGAATCCTGGCCTCACCTCACAGACATACCTTTCCATAAGCGAAAGTACCATCAGGTAATATTTTAACTTGGTGTACCACATCTATATGATAACCAAAATACAGTACCAATAATATTCTCAGCTATAGCCAGCTTTACTATTGTCATAAAGATATTGTGATTTATGTGTACTATCATGATTACTGATTTCTTTACGCCCCTATCGAGAGGAAGGTGGAAGATAGGGTTGGTGTATGGGCAAGGTACTGGATGATGGTGGTTCAGTAGTGTTCTTACCTAATTGTATCTTTACAGGAATGAGTCAAGCTCGTATTGTCCCGTGTCTTAGACCATATTTATCGTACATATCCTTAAATTTGTGAATTGTTTTGGCACACACTATTTCATTCGGTAGTGCATTCCATTGATCAATTGCTCTGTTTGGGAAACTGAATTTCCTTACGTCTTTATCACCTCTTCTTATGCAGTTTTTTGCAGTGTCCTCTTGCTGATGCTTCTCCATATGTTAAGTAATCATTTATGTCTATTTTCTCCTTTCCTGATATGCACTTATATAGCATTATCATGTCACCTCTTTTCCTTCTCTCCTGTAGTGTTGGTAGATTCAGTTTATTTAGTCTTTCTTCGTAGCTTAGGTCCCTTAAGCTTGGTATCCATCTTGTAGCGGCCCTTTGAACTTTTTCAATCTTGTCTATATGCTTTTGAGATGAGGACTCCAGACTATTGATGCATATTCCAGGGTTGGTCTAATGAATGATGTTATTATCCTTCTTAGCATGTCTTCATTTATGTATGTGAATGCTATTCTCATATTTGCAAGCAGTGTATACATGTTCCGTACCTTCTCGCTGATGTGGTCAGCCGGAGATAGTCTGTTATTGATAATCACACCTAGGTCTTTCTCTCTTTCTGATGTGTATAGGGTTTTATTTCCTAACTTATAATCCCAATCAGGTCTTTTTCCACTTTTACCAAACTTGATTACATGACACTTGTCCACATTGAATTCCATTTGCCATGTACTACTCCATTCATGAAGTTTATTTAATTCTTCTTGCAGCTCCCTACAAGAGTCTGTGCTAGTAATTCTCCTTTGTATTTTTGCATCATCTACAAACATATTCAGATAGCTCTCACTTCCAGTGTTACTGTTTATATCATTCATGTACACTAGAAACATGATTGGTGCCAGCACCGAACCCTGTGGTACTCCACTAGTCACTTCTTTCCATGATGAGTAGTTTCCTCTTAGTACTGTCCTAATTTCTCTTTTTATGAGAAAGTCTTGCATCCAACAAAACAGTTTGCCTCGAATTCCTCCTTGATGGTACAGCTTCCATAAAAGTCTTTGGTGTGGTACTGTGTCAAAAGCTTTCTTGAAATCTAAATAGATACTGTCCACCCATCCTTCCCTTTCCTGTATTGTGTTTGTTACTCTGTCATAGTAGCTCAACAGATTAGTAACACATGATTTTCCTTTTCTGAAACCAAACTGTCTTTTTGTTATCATACTGTGTTCTTCTAGATGATTTACCCAAGCTTTTCTTATAAGTTTTTCTAATACCTTGCTTACAACACTGGTCAGTGATACTGGTCGGTAGTTGAGAGGATTTTGTCTATTTCCTTTCTTGAATAAGGGGACTATATTTGCTTTTTTCCAAATATCAGGTAGTTTCCCTTGACTCAAGGATTTCTTGAAAATTAAAAATAATGGTTTACTTAACTCCTTTGCACATTCTCGTAACACCCAACATGAAATTTCATCAGGACCACTTGCTATTCCCCTGTCTAATCTACTTAACTCCTCCTGTATTACTTTTTCTGCTATTTGTATATCTGGAAGTATGTGTGGACATGCGTGTTCCACATATTCCCTCTCAAAATTTTTTTCTTCTGTAAAAACTAATTGGAAATTCTTATTTAGTGCTTCACAAATATCTTTCTCTTGTGTATAAGTGATTCCCTCGTCCGTGATGGATTGTATTATATCTTTTACTTTGGTTTTGCTTCTGATATAGCTGTAAAACAGCTTTGGTTGATCACTACTTTTATTTATTATATCCTCCTCAAACTGTTTTTGGGCTTCCCTCCTTATTCTTCTATAGTCGTTTCTTGCCTGTTTGTAATTATTATACGCCCTTTCACTATTGTTTCTTCTGTATATATTACACAACAAATCTCTTCTTTCTTTTGATTTTTTACATTCTGTATTGAACCATTTCTGTATTTTCTTATCTGCTTCTTTGTGCTGTGGGATGTACTTCTGGACTCCTATTTCATAAAATTCACAAAATTTTTTATATACAGCATTTAAATCTCGTCCTCTAAGCTCATTTTCCCAATCAACTTCTAAGAAATACTTCTTTAGGTCTTGATAATTTCCCTTTTTATAGTTTAGTCTCTTTTTGTAACTGTCATTGCTGTTTACTATGTCATATGCTATCCTGAAGTTATAATTTAGTACTGCATGATCGCTTTTGCCGAGTGGAGGGTGATATATTAAACTGTCAATGTCATTTTCTTGCCTAGTAAATATTAGATCTAGCACTGAAGGTACATCAAGTCCTCTTTTTCTAGTGGTTTCCCTCACATGTTGTGTTAAGAAAAACTCTTGTACGAGATCCAGGAGCTTTTGGTCCCAACAGCTTTCTTGGCTATTTATATCTAGAGTATTCCAATTTATATTTGTATTGAAGTCCCCAGTTAGTATAATTCTTTCCGATTTCTCTTCCATTTTATGTAGCAAGGATCTTATACTCTGAATTGTACTCTCTGCCAGGTCCTCATATTCGTCTCTTTCCCATGTGTTTGATCTGGGTGGCATGTACAAATTGGCTACAATTACTTTACCTTCAGATGTGTCGATCTCTACTGCAATCAGTTCTACTTGTGATGGTATATCTAGGTTTATTTCCTTGACTTTTAGATTTTTCTCTTAGTTAATATTATAATTCCTCCTCCTTTTTTTAAATTTCTGTCTCTTCTCCATATATTGTATTCCTCTAAGTTTAGTATGTCATTGGATATCCTTGGTGTTAATTTTGTCTCAGTTAGGCAAATTATTTGTGGTTCATTTTCTCTGACATAATCATTCATCTCTAGTAATTTAGATACCATTCCATCCACATTTGAGTACATCAACTTTATCATCTTGTTTATATACTTGTCATGACATGGTTCTACTAACTTCCTCCTTTTTCTTCCATCCTGTTTGTGTACCACTTTCGTACCTGCAATCCTATTACTTTGTAAAAAATTTCTTCTTGTCCTCTTCTGATCTTCCCTCATTTTTTGTTTTTGCTTCCTCCCTTTTCTCTTTCAGTAATTCCAGTTCCTCTTGTGTTAGGCATCTTTTTATCCATACATTTTTGAACTCTTTTTCCATAAGATTCTTTGCATTTTTTAGTATCTCTTCCACAGTGTTTACACTCTGGAAAGTCACCTTTAGAGGTCTTGTCTTGCTTTTCTCGTATTTCCCTAACCTTTTGTGTTCCTCTATGTCTATACTACAGATTTCCTCTGATACTTCTTTCAGTAAACTCATTACATTTGCCATCTCCTTTTTGTCTCTAGTGATCTTGTTTTTAATTTCTTCCTCTTCTATACCAGTGATTACTATTGATTTATTTATTTCTATTGAATCTCTGACTAATTTTGGATTGTTTTGGATTATTCTTTTCACTTCCTTTTTAATGCTTTTTTCCTCCACCCTTGTTTCTAAGTCTTTCTTTACTTTCACCATTTCAGCATACGTGGTTTCTACATCATTTTTGTAGCTTTGCACAGCTTCATTCACCTGTGTTATCTTCTCCTCAATATCACTGCTCTGGTCCATAAGACTGCTTGCTTGTCAATTGTCTCTGTGTCATTTTTTTACTCTTCCATAACACTCTCGTGATTAACTACTGTACTTCCCATTTCACTCACTTTCTTCCTAAGCGTATTCAATTCCACTGTTAGTTCACTGATGGTTGTGTCTTTCTTATTGGCCTCCCTTCCCAGTTTTTCTATCTCTTCCTTTTGCAAGTGCATTTGCTTCTTTATTTCATCAATTTCATTTTTGAAAGCCATTTCTAGTTTGTGTACACGTTCAACCAGTCTATTGTGAGTCTCCACTTCAACCAGTTCTTGGTAGAAATCATCATTTTGCTTTTTACTTTTATCCCTTTTCTTTTCCAAATTTGTTTTACTGAAGTATGTATCCATTTTGTAATACTAAATGAACAGAGTATTTACTTACAAAGTATGCATGCTTTCCCCGTGTTGCTGTAGTATAAACAAACCCAGCTGACTCAACGCATCGTGGTTCTTTGTTGTTTGAACCAGTCTTATTTAAACTTATTGTTTCTTTTCCTTTTAATAATGAAAAATCATTTAGTCTAACCTGGTACAGAGCTTGACTCATTCAAAGATACTTATTTAGGTAATGCCTCTGGCCGTGTTGAGCTGGTATGGAGCGCCGGTAACGGACGTCTACTTCCGACGATGCCGTGTGTGTGTGTGTGTGTGCCACCAATATCTCCTCCTCTGGTCTATCTCCAATCTTCTCCTCCACTTCCCTTTTCTCAAGGCGGGTAAAGAACGTATACTACTTTTAGTCTAACTTGGCCCAAATTTTGCCTCTTTTTGCAATTAGCTTCACATTGCACGGCGACTGAAAAGGATAGCATTACAGCTCTACGTGCTTACCACAGCACTTCTTCTTGACTAGCATTATATTCTACTGCTATTATTGCAACTCAACATTCAAGGTGGATATGGTAATTTTAGGTCAAGTTAGAGTAAAAAGGGTACAGTGATTGTGATAGTATTGTATATAGGGGTAAAACAGAAATCTCTTTGTTGTCTAAAATTGGTGGAATGTTTATGGAAAATGTGCAATGTACCGTCTATAATTTTTTACAAGATCCATTGACTCAGTAACTATGACAACATATAAACATACACATACTTACGTCACACGTCACAACGAATATTCTTGGGTATTTTCGTTTACTGTGACAAGAATGACGTCGGTAACACAGCCTTGAAACATATCGAGAGAAGCATCGTGTAAGAGTGGAAGATAGAATTATGTATAATAATGAGTCACTTATTCAGAGTTGTTAAGGAGTTTGAGCAGTCTTGTTGAAGGCATCAGTGAGTCCTAAATGCATTCAAGGACCAAATCATCTAGTATTTCACCTCTTCACCTTGCTTTCCACTCCTAGTTAATATTTCTAAGCTCAGAGGGGCTCGGTATCTCTGGCCTAGGACGCTACTCTTAGCTACTTTGCCAGGTGTGGAGGGCAGTGACGGACATGCCCTAAGTGTGACGCAGACGCAGTGAAACAGGAGGGTAATTTTATGTCTCTGTGTCTGCCATTCTGTGAGCATCTCTAGCCAATCACTGAGTTACTCTTGAGCCATTTATTCCCACGACTTTGCTTCCCTTATTCTCTTTCCTTCACCACCTTTTCTTTTTTCTCCTTTTCCTTTTTTTCTCTCATTTTTCTGTTTTCTTTCTTTCTTTTCCAACTAGAGAGGTCTGGCGTAGCCTTCATTAACCCCTTCATCATCAAAATTTCCTGGCTTCGATAACGTTGTCTGTTGGTGTCAGGAACGGAACATATAAACACGCCAGCGGATGCAAGAGGCAAAAACGATCTTGTCCAATGGTTTTATATGGTGTGTGTGTGTGTGTGTGTGTGTGTGTGTGTGTGTGTGTTTTGGCAGTGGCTGGGAGCATCAAGATAACTATAGTTTCTTCACCTAAACTTGGCCCAGATTTTCGTCTTTTTTGTTGCGTATTTCACTGAGCTCAGTGGCAGAAAAAGACAGTGTTGTGCATATACAGTACATTCATTTCACAACACTTCTTCGTGCGTAGCACCATTTAGTGTTAATATACTGTCGCACCTCATCACTGTAGCTACAGAAACGGCAATTTTAGTCCAAATGAAAGTGAACAGAGTATGTCGTGTGTTCTCATCATTGCTATACGTTGATAGTGTAAGGATTCTTCTCTGCGGGTGGTCGCTTCTCCTGCTGCTGCTGCTTCTTCTGTTCCTCCCGCTGCTGCTGGTGTTCGTACCTGCGAAGCAGCTCCTCCAACTCCGCCTTGATGCTCTCCTCCACGTCCCTACTACTCGAGGAAGCAGGACCTCTAGCCCTTCCATCCTCCCCCTTCAACATCTCACGGTCGCACTCCGCCTCACTCAGTTCCCGCGAATCTGAGAAGGCCGAGGGTGGGTGGAGGGGTCAAGGAGGAGTGAGAGTTGAAGTATCACTCGAGGAAGACTCACTCCGGGCTCTGTGGATGGATAGATACCTGCCTTAACACACCTTAACACGACCACAATAATTAACACCATTTTCATCTGCTATGCTCCTTTCACCTTAACTTGGCCCAAATTTTCGTTCTTTTGCAACTTATTTCGTAGCTAAGTGGGGGAAAAGGACAATGCTACGGCTACACATACTTTCCTTAGCACTTCTTCGTGACTATATTACAAGTTAGTGTTAATCTCTTGTTACAGTCCAATATTTACGATCGAGGGATGAGATTTTTAGGTCTAGTTATGGAGAAAAGGCACTGACAATGGGAAATTATTATTATTATTATTATTATTATTATTTCCCCTCGATATTAAGATTAAATAATGCCTGAGGTTGACAGACAGAGATTATAATTTCTTGTTTCCTCTATACTGTGGTTAAATTATTGAAAGTAAGACTTTAAACGTTGGGTCTGGTTAGTACTTGGATGGGTGACCGCCTGGGAACACCAGATGCTGTTGGCATAACGTTCTCCCTACGTGTCGAGTGGGGTTGGTGGAGGATTAGTGCCCCTCCGTGTAAAACAATTAACTCTAAACCGTTGGCCACCCCGTTTGGGATACATGGCGTCTGGCAATGAATGAATGAATGAATGAAGACTTTAATTCCAATAAATCTTAGTTATTTTTTTATTTAAGGTTATCAAATCCAAGATGGAAATTCTGAAATAAAGAAAAAAAAAACTAATCTGTGAGGCCAGCAAGAGGCGTGACAGGTTATCCAAGCAGTGTGGTGGAAGGAAGGCAGAAGTGGATGATGTCTAAATTCTCCTGTTTTTTAATACGCTTTCTTTTCTCCTCCTCTTTTCTTATGATCTTGTTGGTCCTCTTCTTTTTAATACTCTCTTTAATCCTCCTCCTTTTTGTTACTCTTTTTTATACTCTTAAGCCTCCTCTTTTTTATGCTCTTTTTTTATCCTCCTCTTTTTTATACTTTTTTATCGTCCTCTTTTCTTGTACTCTTTTCTCTCCTCTTTTTTACTCTTTTATCCTACTCTTTTTATAATCTTTTCTATCCTCGTCTTTTTTTATACTCTTTTTTATCCTCCACATTTATTATAGTATTTTATCCTCCTCTTTTCTTATACGGTTTTTTATCCTGCTCTTTTCTTCTCTTTTCCTCCTCTTTTTAAAACTCTTTCTTATCCTCCTCCTTTTTAATATTCCTTTTATCCTCCTCTTTTTTATATTCTTTTTTTTTTAGCTTCCTCTTTTTTATACTCTTTTATATCCTCCTCTTTTCTTAGGTTCTTTTATCCTCCTCTTTTTTATACTCTTTATTTCCTCATTTTTTTTTATTCTGCTTTATTATAATGTATTCTTTTTTATCCTGCTCTTTATTTTACTTTTATCTTCCTCTTTTTATTTTTTATTTTAATCTTCCTCTTTTTTATGCTCTTTCTAATCCTCTTCTCTTTTTATACTCTTTTAAATCATCTTCTCTTTTCATATTCTTTTAAATCCTCCTCTTTTTCTATACTCTTTTAAGTCCTCCTCTTTTTATACTCTTTTCTTCCTCTTCTTTTTATATTCTGTTTTATCCTCCTCTTTATAGAAACTCTTTTTATCTTCCTCTTTTTCATATTCTTTTATATCCTCTGTATTATATTCTTTTTTATGCTCTTCTTTTATGCAAATTTCTCCTCTTTTTACACTCTTTTTTCCTCTTTTTATTCTTTTTTTCTCCTCTTTTCTTATTCTCTTTCTAACCACCTGCCAGTGTTACCACGCCACTAACCACCTGCCAGTGTTACCACGCCACTAACCACCTGCCAGTGTTACCACGCCACTAACCACCTGCCAGTGTTACCACGCCACTAACCACCTGCCAGTGTTACCACGCCACTAACCACCTGCCAGTGTTACCAGCCACTAACCACCTGCCAGTGTTACCAGCCACTAACCACCTGCCAGTGTTACCAGCCACTAACCACCTGCCAGTGTTACCAGCCACTAACCACCTGCCAGTGTTACCACGCCACTAACCACCTGCCAGTGTTACCAGCCACTAACCACCTGCCAGTGTTACCAGCCACTAACCACCTGCCAGTGTTACCACGCCACTAACCACCTGCCAGTGTTACCAGCCACTAACCACCTGCCAGTGTTACCAGCCACTAACCACCTGCCAGTGTTACCACGCCACTAACCACCTGCCAGTGTTACCAGCCACTAACCACCTGCCAGTGTTACCACGCCACTAACCACCTGCCAGTGTTACCACGCCACTAACCACCTGCCAGTGTTACCACGCCACTAACCACCTGCCAGTGTTACCAGCCACTAACCACCTGCCAGTGTTACCACGCCACTAACCACCTGCCAGTGTTACCACGCCACTAACCACCTGCCAGTGTTACCACGCCACTAACCACCTGCCAGTGTTACCAGCCACTAACCACCTGCCAGTGTTACCACGCCACTAACCACCTGCCAGTGTTACCACGCCACTAACCACCTGCCAGTGTTACCACGCCACTAACCACCTGCCAGTGTTACCACGCCACTAACCACCTGCCAGTGTTACCAGCCACTAACCACCTGCCAGTGTTACCACGCCACTAACCACCTGCCAGTGTTACCACGCCACTAACCACCTGCCAGTGTTACCACGCCACTAACCACCTGCCAGTGTTACCACGCCACTAACCACCTGCCAGTGTTACCACGCCACTAACCACCTGCCAGTGTTACCAGCCACTAACCACCTGCCAGTGTTACCACGCCACTAACCACCTGCCAGTGTTGGGCTACAAGGAAGGTGTTAGGGAACTTCGTCAATCGGCGAGAATACGAACCAAGGACTACCGATATATGCAATGTGATTAGACTGTTGTTGTGATTTATTATTATTATTATTATTATATAGGTGGGGGCGCTCACCATCCACTCACTCGATGTAGTGCTGCAGTCAGGTGTCTGCCCTTTCCTCTCCTCCATCCTTCTTTCCTTCCATCCTCTTCTGTCTTTCTTTCCCTCATTCTTTCCTCTTCCTTCTGCCTGTGGGTGACTCTACACTGAGTGACAAGCCAAATGGTTTCCTGTACACCAGAAAACCATTTACTACGCTGGGTGGTAACCATATAACCAAATTTTGGCACCTGGTGGTTTAGTGGGTAATTATTGCGCTCCAGTCGGATTGAGCCGGTGAAGGTTTATATCCAAGGGGTGGTTGGGGTTGATTGCTTATATAATGCCACTCAGGGATGAGTGAGGCAGGTCACTCTCATCTTAAATGTCGGGACCAACTGCCTAGCCCCAGGCTTCTACGCTCCTCATGGTGAAATGTAGGATTGGATGATGGATGGATGGATGGATTATTATTATTATTATTATTATTATTACCTTCATCATTGTTTTCATTATTATTATCATTATTATTATTATTATTATTATTATTATTATTATTACTTTTATTATTATTCTCCGCTTCGAGTGCTGTAATTACTCACCAAACCACCAGGCGCCAAAATTCAGTTATATGGTTACCACCCAGCATAGTAAATGGTTTCCTGGTGTACAGGAAACCATTTGGCTTGTTACTCAGTGGGTAACTCTACGCTGAGTGCAAGCCAAATGGTTTCCTGTACACCAGGAAACCATTTACTACGCTGGGTGGTAACCATATAACCAAATTTTGGCTCCTGGTGGTTTGGTGAGTAATTACAGCACTCCAATCGGATTGAGCCTGTGCAGGTTTATATCCAAGGGGTGGTTGGGGTTTATCGCTCACGTAATGCCACTCAGGGATGAGTGAGGCTGGTCACTCTCATCTTAAATGTCAGGACCAACTTCCCTAGCCCCGGGCTCCTACGCTTCTCATGGAGCAACGTAGGATTGGATGATGATGATGATGATGATGATGATTATTAGTCCATGGGGAGGAAATGCAAAATGTGAGTACGTTTAAGTACTTGGGTAGTGTGATGAGTAAGGATGGAGGTTTGGAGGGTGAAATGCTTGAAAGGGTACAGCAGGGAAGAAAGGTTGCTGGTTCCTTGAAAACAGTGATAAGAAACAGGGAAGTGAGCATGGAAGTGAAAAAGTTACTACATGACAGTATTGTGATACCAACTCTAACGTATGGATGTGAAGCTTGGACGTTGTTGGAAGGACACAAGTCAAGAGTGAGAGCAGTGGAAATGAGTTATTTGAAAGGAGCCTGTGGAGTCACATGGACAGACAGGCTGACAAGTGAGGAAATGAAGCGTTGTGGTGTGGATGTGGATGTGATAGGAAGCGGTAGGAGAAACACACTGAGGTTGTTTGGCCACGTGGGGAGGATGGAGAGTGAGAGACTGACGAGGAGAGTGTATGTGAGTGATGTGGAGGGGGAGAGGGAGGGGGAGGCTAAGGATGACATAGGGGGATGGAGTGGAGAGATATATGAGAGTGGGGGGGGTGAGGTGGGAGCAGGGCAGTGAAGTGGCGGAGGACAGGGCGACATGGAGGCGATTATAATAATAATAGTAATAATAAAAATATAATAATAATAATAATAATAATAATATTATTATTATTATTATTATTATTATTATATCATCTTCACTCACACTCTCCTCGTCAGTCTCTCACTCTCCATCCTCTCCACATGGCCAAACCACCTCAGTGTGTTGCTCCTAATGCCGAGGATGATATCGGGGGATGGGGTGGAGAGGTATATGAGAGAGGGAGGTGTGAATTGGGAGCAGGGGAGTGAAACGGCGGGGACAGGGCGACGTGGAGGCGATTTGTTTGTGGCCGCCCCGTACGGGATTGAGGCGTCTGGCAATAGATAGATAGATAGATTATTATCTTTGTTATTATCTTCATTATTATTATTATTATTATTATTGTTATTATTATTATTGTTGTTGTTGTTGTTATTATAATCTTCGTTACTACTACTACTACTACTATTATTATTATTATTATTATTATTATCTTCATAATTATTTTCATTGTCCTTCTTCTTCTTCTTCTTCATCTTGTCATTATCATTATTATTTTCATTACGCGCTGGGGTCTTTTCATACAGGAATTAGTTAAAGTCTTCAATGACCCCTTCAGCAAAAGCAGCCTTTCTAAAATTAACTATAATTGCCAATAAGCACCAGGGTTTAACTGAAAGTAAGTCACCGTCTGAAAGGGTCAAGGATGAATGGTAATGCTACAGGGACGCTATATTATGGACAATGCCAGGCGGAAGAAGCACCCCTCGAGTGACACAGAGCCTTATGTAGTGTTTTAGCTGGATACCGTAGCTGTGTGGAGGTAAGGCTAGGTGTGTCGTACCTCAGATAGCTGTGTATACTGTGATGAAAGCTAAATAGGTGTTAAACAGCTGTATATATTATTGCTGAGGCTTTTTCTTTTTTTTTAATGCAAGGAAGAAGGAACCAAAGGTCAGGAGCCTGCCAGATTGTTCCCTCCAAGCAAAAACAAAAGCAAGATAACAGAGAGCCAATTTCAAGGTCCGCTCATTTCGAGATGCCTGGACACAATAGTTTAAAAGACTGATGGTCATGGGCAGTAGGAAATACAAACAGAGGGAGGCAGTTCCAGAGTTGACCGGTTGCGTACATGAAGAGCTGGGAGTAACGGTTAACTTTAGCATTAGATAGTTGGACAGAAAAGGGAAGAGAGTTTGTTGCTAGACGGGTGCTACGCGCCTGTCATAGTGGTGGAGGGATGCAAGCAAGGTGTGTGCAGTAGCAATAGAAAAGAGATAATGATGCAACAGAAATGCGAAGAGACAGAGGTTGAAGGGAGCCAGTAAGAGGAGGAGAGTAAATGAGACGAAAAGCCTTTGACTCAACCTTGTTGGGAAGAGTTGTATTCTACAAGGGGTGGGGGGGAACCCCTATGTAAAGTCAACATCTGTGCAGGGGTAAAGAAGACACGGAGTCGGCTTAGCACACCTAATCTCTTGGAAGCAAATTTTATGAGATGTAATACGATCTTTCCAAGATAAGTCCCGAGATAACGAAACCCCAAGTATGTTAAGGCGGACTATGTCTTAACGGTTCTATATACTGTGGTGAGTGCTGGTGATATTCGTAATCATCTCCCTTCCACTAAGACTAGATGCAATTTTATAACCAGGAAAATCTTGTAAGTTTTCATCTTCCATTATTTACCATTACTAAAGAGAAGTAATGAGGGTGAAAGACATGTATTACAGGGCAAGAGTTAACCGTTACTCCCAGTCCTTCATTTATGCAACAAGACAGCTCTGGAACTGCCACCCTCTGTATTTCCTACTTCCTATGATCTCCAGTCTTTCAAACGCAGTGTGTCCAGGCATCTCAAAATAAACGGATCTTGAATTTGGCTCTCTGTTGTATTGTTTTTGTTTTTTCTTGGAAGGAACGGTTTGCGGGCTCCTGGCCTTTGGTTCCTTCTTTCTTGCATTAAATAAATGGTGTTTCTTTGTTATTGTTTGGATTTCATTGAGCTCAGAAATCATAAAACCTAATATTGTCACTGTAGAAATAAAAACATCTGAAGCTAATAAATAAACCAGCTTGGGGAGGAGTGGCACTTTGCTAATATTATCGTCATCATCATTATCATGGCAGTGCGTTAGTGGACATTTGTGCCGGGAGGGGGTTGGTGATAGCCAATACCCTCCTCAGGCACAGAATGATCCACAGGTATACATGGCGAGTGATGAGAAGGGTGGGTGGTGAACTGAATGAAAGGAAGGCAATGATTGATTATGTGTGTGTGGATGAAAGGATGCGAAGATGTGTAATGGATGCAAGAGCTTATAGAGGTTGGGTGAGTGGACATTCTGACCACTACTTGGTGGTGGCCAGAATCAAGATCCAAGTAAGATAGAGAAATAGAAGAAAGGAAGGACGGGAAGAAAGAGTAGTTGCAAGGAGAGTGGAAAAGTTGCAAGAGGATGAGAAAAAGGCAGAATATAAGAGAGAAGTGGAGGAACGATTGGGTAAATATGAATTGGAGCAGATGGGGACGTGGAAGGTGTGTCCAGGATATTCACAGAAGAAATATGTGCAGCATGTGATGTGGTGTGTGGGATGAAGAGAAGACGGAAGGGGGTGCAAGGAACAGCATGGTGGACTGAAGAGGTGAGACAGGCTGTGGCACAAAAGAAGAAAGCATACAATGAATGGATGAGAAACAGGGGCGTGGAAGAAGTTGAGAGGCGGAAGAGAGAGTTATATGTAGAGAGGAAGAGAGAGGTGAAAAGATTAGTAAGAGAGAGTAAGAAGAGAGTGGATGAGGAATTTGGAAGGAATTTGAGTGTAAAGTGGAGGGACTGTAAGAAAATGTTCTGGAAAGAGGTGAAGAGAGTAAAACAGGGTGGCAGTGAAGTTAGTAGGGGAGTGAAAGATAAAAATGGTAGATTACTAGTGGAGAAGGGAGAAAAAGTGAGCAGATGGAGAGAACACTTTAAGGAATTGTTGAACATAGAGGATGGAAGTAATGCGAGTATAAGTGGCTGGGGAATGGCTGGGAGAAGGAGGGAGGTGAGAAGATAGGAAGAAATCAGTAGGATAGAAGTTGTGGAAGCAATGAAGAAAGTCAAATTGGGGAAAGCCCCAGGAATTGATGGAGTGTGTGGTGAAATGCTGAAGCATGGGGGAGAGATAGTAGTAGAAGGGATGTGGAAGATGTGCAGATTGGCCTGGGAGGAAGGTAGAGTCCCGGAGGATTGGAAGTCAGGTATAATTATTCCCTTGTACAAAGGAAAAGGGGAAAAAGAAGTGTGTGGTAATCATAGGGGCATTTGTCTTCTTAGCGTAATAGGAAAGGTGTATGGTAGGATACTTATTGACAGAGTTAGAGAAAGAACAGAGGAATTAGTTGGAGAAGAACAGGGAGGCTTTAGGAAGGGAAGAGGTTGTGTAGATCAGATATTCATTCTTAGATCTTTAGTGGAAAAGTTTCTAGAGAAGGGAAAGAACTTGTATGCGGCTTTCATGGATTTGGAGAAAGCATATGACAGGGTGGATAGACAAGGATTGTGGAAAGTATTAAGAATATATGGAGTAGATGGGAAGTTGTTGAATGCTGTGAAGAGTATGTACGATGGTGCTAAGGCTGCAGTGCATGTGGATGGTAAAACTAAGTGAACTTTTCTCTTTGAAGATTGGGTTGAAACAGGGATGTGTCATGGCTCCATGGTTGTTCAATCTGTACATGGCTGGGGTAATAAAAGAGGTACAAGGTAGGGCAGTGGATGTTGGAGTGGCCCTGGTGAGAGAGGGTAGTGTTTGGAAACTCCCTGTACGTTGTTTGCAGATGATACTGTGTTGTTGAGTGAAGACGAAGGGGAGCTGCAAGGCTTGGTGGATGAGTTTGAGAGAGTGTGTAAGAAACGGAATGTAAAGGTGAATGTAGGGAAGAGTAAAGTGATGGTCTTTGAGAGAGGTGAAGTCAGTGAATGTACAGTGAGGTTGGATGGTGAGGAATTGGAAAATGTGAGTACGTTTAAGTACTTGGGTAGTGTGATGAGTAAAGATGGAAGTTTGGAGGGCGAAGTGCTTGAAAGGGTACAACAAGGAAGAAAGATTGCTGGTTCCTTGAAAGCAGTGATAAGAAACAGGGAAGTGAGCATGGAAGTGAAAAAGTTACTACATGACAGTATTGTGTTACCACCTCTAACGTATGGAAGTGACGCTTGGACGTTGTTGGATGGACACAAGGCAAGAGTGAGAGCAGTGGAAATGAGTTATTTAAGAGGAGCATGTGGAGTCACATGGAGAGACAGGCTGACAAATAAGGATATAAAGGAGCGTTGTGGTGTGGATATGGATGTGATGGGAAGCATTAGGAGGAACACACTGAGGTGGTTTGGCCATGTGGAGAGGATGGAGAGTGAGAGACTGATGAGGAGAGTGTATGTGAGTGAGGTGGAGGGGGGGAGAGGGAGGGGAGGCCGAGGATGAGATGGAGGGATGGGGTGGAGAGGTATATGAGAGAAGGGGGTGTGAGTTGGGAGCAGGGCAGTGAAATGGCAGGGGACAGGGCGACGTGGAGGCGATTTGTTTGTGGCCACCCCGAACGGGATTGAGACATCTGGCAATGGATAGATAGATCATTATCATCATCCGGACCTAATTTCCCACCCAAGGGCAGGGTGAGAAGTAACAACGTCCAGACAGCCCAACTTTGCCCAGTCCAATGGGCCACACTTCCATTCACTCATTATTCATGCCCACACAATCCTGGCTCTATCTGATACGCCAAAAAACTTTCACCACATTCTGTAGCTTCACATAAACGTATAAAATTAAACTAACACCCAGTCCCATATTATCCTCTTTGAAGTACATGGACCCAGTCTACTTCCTCTGTTAATGTTACATGAATTAGGGACCCTCATTTGCCTCATGGGGATGGAACCCAAGGAAGCCCTGAACTCCTTAAGGGCTGCTTTAAGGCCTTGAACACAAGGAGAGTGCGTAGGTGCGGGCAGGTGCGTGCGGGAGGTTTTGCATCACTGTAACTCATAAAAAGGCCACACTGACAGCGAGTGGGTATGGACGGGAACACAAGCCCACCTGAGGGGAAACTATGTGAGCTGACAGGTAATTTTTCTCACTTTGGACGGTGCAGGCAGTGGCATTTCGACCATACCCTCTGTGTTGGGATGCATCAAATACCGAGCATAACGACGAATATTTATTACAATGCAACGGATGATGACAGGACCAAAAAAGTTATTAGCGCCAGTCTTGTCTGGTCCCTGCTCATTCACTCCCTCTCGATTCTCGTGTGGACTCGATCCAAAGGTGGAAGAAAAGGTTAAGTATAGGAGGAAAGGCAACTGGAGTGAGACAGAGGCAGAGTAACGAGTGCGTGGCAAGGGGAGGGGGTTAATAGGAAGGTGTGTGTGGTGGGGAGTGGTGGGCTGCGGCAGCCAGGCTCCACCTACATAACTCAGCCTCCACTACCTGAGACTACCTGGCATGGCGGACAGGCGGCAGCGGGTGAGGCGCCACACGCTCTCCCGCTGCTGTTGCTGTTACCGCTGCTGTTTGCTGCTGATGTTGGGGCTGATGGTAGTGGCGGGGCTGCTGCACGGGGGAGCTGGCTTCGTTACTCTCCGTGCTGGAGTCTTGTCCACCGCCAGGAGTGTCCGCTGCAACAAAAAAAAAATTGGATCCAGAATCACAATCAAATTTATGCCCAGTCCCCTGCCATGACTAGGATTTCCTTTCGTATGAAGGAGAAGGAGCACAACATCTCCCTGTGTCTCTTGTTTTTCCCGCAGAAACAAATATTACAAATATCAGGAAAATTAACAAAGATTAGAGTACAAGTGTTTTAGCAGAAGCGACATGGAAAGGAAAGTACAATATCCCTCCATTGTTCTTGTTCATCCCACAGATGTAAATCATAAGTACGACAGGGGTTTAACTGTATATATATATATATATATATATATATATATATATATATATATATATATATATATATATATATATATATATATTACAGATTGATTGTGGAGACTGAATCTATCCCTTTGTTTGTTCTATAGGGCTGTCACAGTGTCGTTTCCTCTTAAAGAAATTATTCATATAAAGAAACACATTGCAATATGATGTTGTTGTTGCTGTTGCTTAATCCCGGTCTACCTGGCCGAGCTGACCACAGGTAAGCAGCTGCCCCTGTGGGATGGTGCCACTGTTGATGCTGTGTCTGCGTTGTGGTGGTGTGTTGTGCAGTACTCCATAATGTGTGTTATGTTGTGTGGGCATATTTACAAGCAGGGCACGTGTCATCTGTGATTTCACCCTGCCTAAATTTAAGCTGGTAATTGAGGAGGGCCAGGTGATGTCCTGATCTAAGCCTACCCAGGTGAACTCGATCAGCCCTATTCAGGATGCCTCTGATGAGTGGATGTTGGGGGGGGGAGGCGTGAAGTATAGTAGTCTGATCAAGGTGTTGCATTGCCCTGTGTGTGAACTGTATATGCAGTTGTTTCTTCATTGCCAGTGTAGGAACTAGAAAGGTCTGGAGATGTAATGTTTTCCAAGAGGGTCTGGAATTGTTTGTGTGGTGACTGTTTAGTGTGTCATGTTGTGTTGTGTGGCTGTCATGTAATAACAGGGGTGCTGTGGAAAGGGGCCGACTGCTGCATAGAACCGTGTGCCCCTCATATCAGGAAGTCTTTAACAGGGAGGAGTTTAGTCTCAAAATGTATGTGAGTCGTGGGAGTCGCATTGGTGAACTGAGTGGTGATGAGAGCGATGTTACGTATGGTTTGCAAGGTGTGGTAGTGGGTGTTAGATAGGAAGGCAACCAAAAGGGAGAGGACAGGGCGACATGGAGGCGATTTATTTATGGCTACCCCTTATGGGATTCAGGAGTCTGGCTATAGATAGATCAAAATGTTAGACAGAACTGAGCTGGTGACAGTTTTCTGTGGCCAAAATGATTCATCATACTGGCTTCTACAGAGTCATGAGGCTGATTGTCTAGTCCACGGGGAGAGTTGCAGAAGCGGCTTCAGGAGTTTTACAGGCGATTGTACCTCTGGGTCGGCTCTTGGGGCGGTGGTGGCGGCCCCTGGTGTCCTTCCTGGCATCCTCCGGCCACGCCCTCTGCTGGTCCTGGGCGGCGGTGGCATTCTGGATACCACTGGGCATCGATTTAGGTCGACTCCCGTACTCCCCACCACGACTGCCTCGGCTGATGTACGCGATCTCTGTTACAGCAGGACACGGAAGCGTTAGTGTGTCTGCTTCAACCTGGCAAAGTTATACACAATTTCTGGCATAGCAAGACAGAGCCTATAGTGTGTCTTAGCTATGACGTACAAATTAATCCCTTCATCTTAACTTGGCCCAGATTTTCGTTCTCTTGGGGCATCTTTCACGTATCTCAGAGGCAGGGTAAGACAGCAGTAAGGCTGTGTCAGGCTCTACATCCTTTTCATGGCACTTCTTCGTGACTAGAGCCAAATCATAGAGTAAATCTAGTGTTACAGCTCAGTGGCAGAATATGACAATGCTATGGCTCTACATCCTTTCCAGTGTACTTCTTCGTGATTAGCACCACGCCCTAGTGTTGATCGCTTGCCTCAGCTTAGCATTCAAGGTGGAGAGATGGTAATTTTAGGCCAGGTTAAAGTGAAGGAGGTATTGACTAAGTGTTTATGCATCAACAACTGACCTGTTGTGTATCTGCCTCACCCCGCCTCACTCCTGCCTCATTCCTGCCTCACTCCTGCCTCATTCCTGCCTCACTCCTGCTTCACCCTTGCCTCATTTCTGCCTCACTCCTGCCTCATGTTTCCTTCACTTCTGCATCACCCTTATCTCTCTCCTTGTAGCTTGTTCCCTGCCTGCATCTGCCTCACTCCTTCCTCTTCTTGTATGCCTTTTACTCACATCTGCCTTACCCCTGCCTCACCCTCACCTGTTTCCTCGTACTGTGACTCCTGCCTGCATCTGCCTCACCGCTGCCTCTTCTGGTATGCCTTTTACCTATATCTGCCTCACTCCTGTATATCCGCCTCACCCTCGCCTGTCTCCTTCTAGTGTGACTCCTGCCTACATCTGCCTTACAGCTGCCTCCACCCTGCCTCACCTGTCTCCTTGTAGTGTGACTCCTGCCTACCTTAGCTCACCCCTGCCTCACCTGCCTCCTTGTACTGGGACTGGGATCGTTGCCTCACCCCTGCCTCACCTGCCTCCTTGTAGTGGGACTGGGACCGCTGCCTGGGGACCTGACCGTAGGCTGGGGACTGCTGGGGTGGATGGCGGTCACTGAGAGGATGAAGGGAAGCAGCAAGGCAGTCACGAGGGGTCATTGCGTGTAGGACAATTCGTACTTTAAGGTGTCTTCCGAACTACCCAAGCTACAAGATGCCAATACGTGGAGAGAGAGAGAGAGAGAGAGAGAGAGAGAGAGAGATGAAGACAACAGAGAGGGAGAGAGGTGAAGGTGAAGGCCTGGATGGAAAGACCTACCTATCTTACCAAATTCTTGTTTATGCAGAATAACATAAATAATTTAAATGTAATATTCCACTAAGCAAATATGATATAACACAATGAAAATATAGGGGACACTAAGGCGTTATGAGACTGAAAGACTTATCACAGAACAGCAGGGAAAGAATTAAAGTTATATTCAGTACTATGCTCAGTTCGTCTGGATAAAAGCTTGATTAATTATGACTAAAGTGTGTTTTGGTCTGTGAAGTGGAATGTTCATGTGCACATCTCCTCTACAGTTCGTGCACACACACACACACACACACACACACACACACACACACACACACACACACACACACACACACACACAGATAGATAGATAGATAGGTGTGTGTGTGTGTGTGTGTGTGTGTGTGTGTGTGTGTGCATGATAATAGGCCTATTGCCAGTTGTGTATTCTTAAACCTCTGCAATTCAGTACTGTATTTTTTTAGTTTACCCTTGCAACAAACAGACCAGACGATTTTATGTAATTTGAGAAGGATCTATAGCTATGAAGGGGTTAATGATGGTCATATTTAACCCCCCCACCTTGAAAAGTCACTCCTAAGATTAATAAAATAGCAAGAACAGGATATGAAAACCACAGCAGCCGATTAAATGCATCAAACTGCAGTATATGATGCTAACTTGGACTCAGTGTATTGCAATAGTGTGTTGTAGATGTCGGTGGCTGAAGTTATGGTAAGGTATAGTATGGTATGGTATGGTATGGTATGGTATAAGAGCTCCAATTTGCTTTCATGCTTTGGTCTTGGTCACCTAATGGCGGCTCTTCATGCTGCGCGATCTCTGGCAGTCTCCCTATTGAGTCCCTTATCTCTGAGGTCATACTCTGTGACCCAGGTCTTTTCTGGTCTGCCTCTCGCAACTATTACCTCGACGTTCACACTTCTCACCTTCCGCACCCAACTGTCATCCTCCACCCTCTCCACATGCCCAAAGCATCTCAATCTAGCCCTCCTCATCCCAGCACCAATACATTGCAGTCCCATCCTTCCTCTCAACTCTTCAGTCGCAATCCACTTCATATTAGAATTACGCTCCACCCACACTCTTCCATACCTTCCCACTAATCCACACTCCCTCCCTCAATCACCTGTAACTGCACTCCTTTCCAAATTAGAATTATAGTCAAAGGTAAGTGAGTCAGAGTGAGGGTAGCGTGAACAGGTGTGAAAAGGTGTGTATCGTTGCCAAATTTATTATTAATCTGGGACAGACTGTTATTAAGTACTTTTCAAACAACAGAGTATAAAGCCTCTATTGTTAGTTACTTTTACAGTATATTTAATTAGATGTCATTGTGTACATTCACCACAGGTTCCGTATTCAGAGACAGGCTTCAAGTTTCGGGAAGCATTTTTGAATTCTGGAACTTTGCTTACTAACATCTCAATCAGCTAAATGATATGTTTCTTGCTCTGTTTGCCGCAGTGAGAGCCATTCAATCAAATATAAACAAATGCAGTGCTCTGAGCCTGAAATGTGCTTGTAAACCCGTAAATAGAGAGAGAAACCGTGCATTTGAGTCATTTACACTACAGTTGGCTATTTACTGCTTATATAAGGAGGGTCGGATTTTGTACCCTACTATCTTGTCTTTGAGGGGACGGCTCAGTCTGCTGGTGTGGGAAGGACTGGTGTTTTTGTCTGCTTTTTGAAACTGCTAATCAACCATGCAGACAGTTTAGGTGAAGAGCAGACAATATAAAGTATGAAACTGGTTGTGGGAAGCAGAAAAACAATGCATTGTAGACGCTGGTAACGCTGACTGAGCCGCACCCACAACACACGAAAGTTAAGATGTGTAAACAATGCCAACTCTGCACTCTATAAGTATCTGTGTAATATAACTCTGAAATAAAGTCGACTGATTGAGTTTTAGGGAATATCTCAAGGCTCTGAAGCATGATTCCGTCCTTCAGTTATATTTATTTCAATCTGTTGTTGACTTGTATACGGTATATTATTTTTTTCAGTGCAAGAAAGAAGGAACCAAAGGCCTCGAGCCCTCAAGATTGTTCCCTCCAAGAAAAACAAAACACAACAAAACAAAAACAAGATATGAGAGTAAATCACAAAATAATAGTCATGGCATAAAGTTGATTGACTGACTCTTACTATATTCTTTTCACCTTAACTTGGCCCAGATTTTCGTCCTTTTGTAGCTTACTTCATGTAAATCAAAAGCAGTTTGAGACAAGGCTGTCACTCTACATCCTTTCCATAGCACTTTTGTGACTAGCGCCATATTCTAGTGTTACTCAAGTTTTACACCCCAGCATTCAAGACGGAGAGATGGCAATTTTAGGCCAAGTTAGTGAAAAAAAGAGTATAGAAGAAGGCATAGGGGCGTATCGTAGGGATCCGAGGCCTCATGCTGTGTTAGATTTACATCATTCAAACTGCTTCATGCAATATTTAACCCCTGTCATATATCATCCATCCATCCATCATCCAATTCTATGCTGCCCCATTAGGAGCGTAGGAGCCCGGGGCAAGGCAACTTGGTCCTGACATTTAAGATGAGTGACCAGCCTCACTCTTCCCTGAGTGGCATTACATGAGCAATAAACCCCAGCCATCCCTTGGATATAAACCTACAGCGGCTCAATCCGACTGGAGCGCCTTAATTACCCACTAAACCACAAGGCACCATAATTTGGTTATATGGTTAACACCCAGCTTAATAAATGGTTTCCTGGTGACAAGGAAACCATTTGGATTGTCACTCAGTGTAGAGTCACCCATAGGCAGAAGGATGAGGAAAGAGTGAAGGAAAAAAAGACAGAAGAGGGAGTGTAAAGTCACCCGTAGGCAGAAAGATGAGGAAAGAATGAAGGAAAGACAGAAGAGGAAGGAAGGAAGAGAGGAAAGGGCAGACACCCAAACTGTCAGTAATGTGTAAGTCCTTAAGTAATTTAATCATGGCATAAAGGCAACTGCTTGTTACCTGAAGGTGGCATAGGGGCATATCTCATAAGGATCCGACGCCTCATCCTGCGTCTTGAGGGAGGCCAGCGACCCCCTTGGCTTCTTGGTAGGGGCCGGGGAGTACAGGTGATCACAGCGGGTTAGTTCACAGTTTATGGCGTTGTCATCCTCGTCGCTGCCACCCTTCTGGTTCACACTCTCGCCCTGTCTGATGGTCGGGGATGTGGTTATTCAGGCTGATTCATCATTATCATCATCACCATCATCATCATCATCGTCACCGTCATCGTCATTATCTCTATCATGTTTATCATCATCATCATCATCATCATCATCATATTTATCCTTCTCCTCCTCCTCCTCCTCCTCCTCATCATCATCATCATCATCATCATCATCTTATCCCCACTTAAAGATGGGGTCACACAGGGTTCAGAAAGCAAGGAAAAAAATACAATAGAGTGAGAATTCAAACAACAGGATGAACCGCAAAATGGGCCACAAATTAA